>NW_028319381.1:0-355294 GCF_062004578.1 Staurois parvus | reverse complement strand
ATCATGTGGTCAGAGCCATGTGACGGAGATCAGAAATATTCTTTTATTTTTGTGTTGTTTTGTTGAACTCCACAGTGTGTCCAGCAGTCAGCCTGTCTGCTTCATTAAATCTAGGAGGTCCTGTGCCCCGCGGGGGGGGGGGGGGGGGGTTGATCTCGGCAGGGGACTGGGACTTGTTTCCTTTATTAATACATCTATTCTATAGTATTGTGTGCTTTATATTTGGGGGTTATTCATCCTCTGCCGGGTGTTTATTGCTTTTCACCTTTTTTGTCTTTTCTAGCTCCTTATTCACTTCTCTATCTATTCTTGTTTTATGAAGATCTTCCATTTGGACCCCCAGCAGGGTGTTTATTACTCTCTATGTCTTTGTATTCATTTATTCATCATTGACCATTTCTGAGTCTATCTTTTCACATTGGACCCCCAGCAGGGTGTTTACTATTGTTTATTTACTGATGAATGATTCCTGTCCTATTTGGAGTTTCTTCGTTGTCTTGTCACATAGGAGCTCTGTGATTGGCTCTGTCGGGTCTTTACTTTTGTTGGATGAAAGCTTTTTGATCATTAGTAAGGAGTAGCTCAGCACATTTATTTCAGTCATTTCCCCACATAGTGAACCTTGCTGCGTTACCCATCCCCCCTTCCACAATAGAAATAGGGACATGATGGGACCGCGTTATAGCGTGGATCCCCGAATTAGTCTGGCCATACATTGTACAATCTTCTTCTTCAATCTCCTTTAGATGGACCTTACACTATGTAGTACAAGGGCCGGCCTGATTGCATACAAATTGGAAGTGTTTAGGTCGGACCTCAAATTCTATGGTTTTGGTAAATCTAAAGGAAAATTGTACAAGAAGATTGTCTAATGTATGGCCAGCCTTAGACATCTGTTGAAGAAAGATCTGATCTGCCATAAACAAGTCTATGAATAGGTGAGGCGAGGCTTAGAAGAAATGCTGTAGGACCTGTCGGTGGAATGCGGTTATTTGCAGTTTTCAGGCATTTCCATGCCATCGGTCGGCAGGTATGTGTGGGGGAGGAGCCAGAGATGTCCATGGTGATGCCTGGAACGGCACTGAAATCTGCACAGACGAGTAAATGGCCTCTCCTGATTTTCTGCACTTTTTTCCATACTTTGTACAGGAAGGAAAGCGGTGGGGAGTCGGGCAGATATCGGGTCACAATGGTACATTGAGGGTTATTTATCTCACAGACCAGAATGATCAATCTTCCTGATTCATCGGTAACAATATGGAGGAGTCTGAATGTCAGGGGGTCTGTGATTGCTATCAGCACTCCTCGTTTTCTCTCTGACAGATTGGACAGAAATATATGTGGGAACACTTATGAGTAAAGGAAGGGGTGTTGGATTTGTAGAAGTGTAGCGCAGACCCCAAGCTGGTCCCTCTGTTTGGTCCCAGGTTCCATTCCCTATTGGGTGATGACAGCCAGGCACACAGCAGCTCCCCAGTCTCTCAATGCAATAACCAGGCAATGAGGGTCTTTGTGAAGTTCCATGCTGGTTACACTTGGTTGGAGTGTCGGGGGAGCGTTAGGATTCCCAAATTCAGTGACAACGGTCACAGAGGACACTCTCTGGTAGTAGCTTGTAGGCAGGTGCAGTCTACTTCCTCCACTGCAGGTGGCGCTCTTCCACAGTGGCACTGTTGGAGAAGAAGCCAAGAGGAAAAAGGTTCCAGGGAATCTATCCTATTGGATGCTGCCTCCCCATGTGACCCTAGCAGCCATCTTGGGTCAGGCAGAGCCTATATTAGGCCCTGGCTCCCAGGTTTGGTGTGTATTTTGTGAGTTGGTAGAGTAGGGACAGGTACCCCCCTGGTAGGGACAGTACAAGAGGTAAGGGACAGATTCCTGATGAGGAGGGAAAGCGTAGGGTCACATCTCCTTGGACATCCTCCATCTTGGGCACGAGACGGCCAGGCCGCACTCTGATCTCTTTACAGACGCTGTCAGTCTGGCTGATCCCCGCTCTCACATTACTGGAACCCGTGAGTGCACCCCATTGGGCAACTGTCCCACCAGTATCTCACTTATCCTGATGGCATGTGTCCCCCCAAAACTGATGGCCAGTTTCCCTCCTGTTATCCTGATTTCCAGTGTTCTCCACCCTTTACCCTAATTTCTAGTGTCCCCCCCTTACTCTGAAGGCTAATGTTGCCCACTACCCTGATGGTAAATGTCCCCCCTTACCCTGGAGGCCCGTGTCCCCTCCCTTTACTCTGATGGCCAGTTTCCCCCCCATTCATAAAGCCAGTGACCCCCCTTACCCTGCTGATCAGTGTCCCATTTTACCTTGAAGCCCAGTGATCCCCTTACCCTGATGGCCAGTGATTACCTTTACCCTTATGGCCAGAATCCCCCCTTATCCTAATAGCCAGTGTTCCCCTTTCCCTAATACCCAGTGCCCCCCTCTCCCTGATGGCTAATGTACCCCCTTACCCTGATTTCCAGTATCCTTCTTATCCTGATGGCCTGTGTCCTTCTTTTTCCTGATGGCCAGTGTTTCCCCCTTCCCCTTATGGCCAGTGTCCCACCTTACCCATATAGCTAGTGTCAACCCTAACCCAAATGGCCAGTGTTCCCCTTACTCTGATGGCCAGTGTCCCCCCTTACCCAGATGGTCAATGTCCCCCTTACCCAGATGGTCAATGTCCCCCTTACCCAGATGGTCAATGTCCCCCCTTACCCCGATGGCCAGCATCCCTCCATACCCTTATGGGCAGTGTTCTCCCATACCCTGGTGGCCAGTGTCCCCTTTTACCCTGATGGCCAGTGTCCCCTCTTACCCTAATAGCCAGTGTCCCCCCTTACCCTATTAGCCAGTGCCCCCCTTTCCTAAAAGCCAGTGCATCCCCTTTCTTTGATAGCCATTGTCCACACTTACCCTGATTTCCAGTATCCCTATTATCATGAGGGTCAGTGCCCCCCACTCATAATTATGGCCAGTGTCCCCCCTTACCCTGATGGCAAATGTCCACCCCTTACCCCTATGGCCAGTGTACCTCCATGCCCCTATGGCAAGTGTCCTTCTTTACCAATATGGCCAGTGTCCCCCTTACCCAGATGGCCAGTGTCCTCCCTTAACCTGAAGGCCAGTGTCCCTCCTTACCTTGATGGCCAATACCCCCTTACCCTGATTGCCAGCGTCACCACATACCCGGATGGCTAGCATCCCCCCATACCCTGATGGCCAATGTCCCCCCTTACCTTGATGGCCAATGCCCCCTTACCCTGATGGCCAGCGTCCCCCCATACCTTGATGGCTAGCATCCCCCCATACCCTGATGGCCAGTGTCCCCCCTTTCCTAAACGCCAGTGCCCCCCTTTCTTTGATGACCAGTAGCTCCCTTACCCTGATGGCCAGTGTCCCCACTTACCCTGATTGTCAGTATCTCTCTCATCCTGATGGCCAGTGCCCCCTTACCCTGATGGCCATTGTTTTCTCTATTCCCTGATGGTAACTGTCCCCCTCTTACCCCTATGGCTAATGTACCTCCTGACCCCTATGGTCAGTATCCACCATTACCGACATGGCCAGTGCCCCCCCTTCCCCATATGGCCAGTGTGCCCCTTTCCCTTATAGAGAGTACCTCCTCTTGCCCTGATGGTCAGTGAACCCCCTTACCCTGGTGGCCAGTGTCCCCGCTTACCTGATGGCCAGTCTACCCCCTTATCTTGATGGCCAGTCTATCCCTTTATCATGATGGCCAATGTTTCTCCCTTACCTTGATGACCACCGTACCCCTTACCCTGATGGCAAGTGTCCCCCTTACCCTGATGGCCATTGTCCCCCATTACTCTGATGACCAGTGTCCCCCTATGCCCTGATGGCCAGTGTCCCCTTTTCCTGATGGACAATGCACCATCCCCCTTAACTTTATGGCCAGGTCACCTCTTTACCCTGATGGCCATATCCCCCCTTACCTTTATGGCTTGAATCCCCCCTTACTTTGATGGCCAGTGCCCCCCCTTTCCCTAATAGCCAGTGCCCTCCTTTCCCAAATAGACAGTGTCCCCCCTTACCATGATGGCCAGTGTCCCCCCTTACCCTGGTTGCCAGTATCCCTCTTTTCCTTATGATCAGTGCCCCCCTTACCCTGATGGCAAGAGTCTTCTCCATTCCCTGATGGCCAGTGTCCCCCTACTACCTCTTTGGCATGTCCCCCCCTGACACGTATTACTTTGTCCTCCCTTACCAAGATGGACAGAGTCCTTCCTTTCCCTGATGGCTAGTGTCCTCTCTTTCCCTGATGGCTAGTGTCCTCCCTTTACCAAACTCGACCTTAGGGTGGCGTACAACCTGGTACGGATCAAGCAGGGGGACGAGTGGAAGACCGCGTTTAACACCAGAACCGGTCACTATGAATCCCTGGTGATGCCCTTTGGGTTGTGTAATGCGCCCGCGGTCTTTCAGGAGTTCATAAATGATGTCTTTCGTGACTTGTTGCAGCAGTGCGTGGTGGTTTACTTGGATGACATCCTGGTTTACTCTACCTCCATGGAGTCCCATATCCAGGATGTCAAGCGGGTGCTGCAACGATTACGTGAGAACAAACTTTTTTGTAAGCTCGAGAAGTGTGAATTCCACCGGTCCCAGGTTGCCTTTTTGGGCTACATCATTTCTGCGGTGGGATTCTCCATGGACCCTCAGAAGGTTTCGGCGGTTCTTCACTGGCCTCGTCCCAATGGTCTTCGGCCCATTCAGTGCTTTTTGGGTTTCGCCAACTATTATCGGAAGTTCATCAGGAACTTCTCCACGCTGGCAAAGCCTCTCTCAGACCTAACCAAGAAGGGCAGTAATCCTCACGAGTGGCCATCCGAGGCCATCGTAGCTTACGAGGCTCTGAAATCCGCCTTCGCTTCGGCTCCGATACTGTCTTATCCCAATCCTGGATTGCCCTTCGTCCTTGAGGTTGATGCATCTGAGACAGGAGTAGGCGCCCTCCTGTCTCAGCGTCAGTCGCCCGATGGACCCCCTACTTCCCTGTGGGTTCTACTCCAGGAAGCTTTCCTCTGCAGAGTGCAACTACCATATTGGAGATAGGGAGTTGTTGGCCATCATTTTGGCTCTCAAGGAATGGAGGCACCTGCTCGAGGGTTCCGCGGTTCAGGTCCTCATTCTTACCGATCACAAGAACCTGACGTATCTTTCGGAGGCCAAGAGATTGACGCCCCGTCAGGCCAGATGGGCCTTGTTCTTGTTGCGTTTCAACTATGTGGTTTCCTACTTGCCTGGTTCCAAGAATGTCAGGGCCGATGCATTGTCGCGGCAATACTCCTTACGCTGGAACTAGTCATGTACAAGAGGTACATTGACGATATTATCCTTCTTTGGAATGGGGGGAAGGAATCTTTGGTAACTTTTTTACTCGCCTCAATAACAATAAGCTCAATGTCAGTCTCACGTTTACATACAGCAATCTGAAATGAATTTTTTACTCTTATTAAATTTAATGGTAAAATTGTAACAAAATCGTTTTTTAAAGTACAGACAGGAATAGCTACATTCCAACCAGCAGTTGTCATCATCCTAACTGGTTGAGTAACATTCCGAAGGGTCAGTTCATGCGCATCCGACGCAACTGTACAGATATGGATACTTACTTTGCTCAGGCTATGATATTGAAGAAAAGGTTTCTAGAAAAGGGTTATAAGGAGGATATTCTAGACAATACTATACGGATGATTGCCCAATGTGACAGAAATGATATGCTATCATAAACCCAGACCGATACAATCAAAGGTCTGCCCCTTTATCACAACCTGTTCTACACAGTTTAGACAAATTGGGGGAATCATAAAGAAAAACTGGAATTTATTGAAACTGGATCTCACACTATCTAAAATGTTGCCTGATAAACCGGAGATTATCTTCTGGAAAGCGACAGCAATCAGGCACCAAATAGCACCCAACGTAGTGAACCCCCCAACTAAAAGGGTTTTACCCTTGTAATAAGTGTGTCATCTGTAAATGTAATTGTCAGGAATCAAGGAGTGACCAGAAAGGTGTGGACTGACACAGGGAAACGCAGGTTTCAGGTATAGTATAATACAGGTTATTATTAGCCACCCAGATATATATATAAACGCACAGTGAGCAAACCAACCTTCCACTAATCTTAGGAGGTGCAGGAACACAGGCGTAGTCAGGGCTGGAGAGGTGGAATGGTCAGGCCGGCCGTAGGGTTCTGTAACGACTGCCTGGTGGTACCTCTAGCGGTCCTCAGGGCAGGATTCCCCAGGGCGCGGAGTCTAAGTCCCAGTCTGCTATTCACCAGGGCCCCTGATGGTGGGGATGGACTTGGAGCAGACAGGAACCAGGTCGCGGCCCCTGAGTACACCTGCTAGTGATAGAGGGATCCGCCAGAGGTATGTGCAGGTACGGCTGGATCCGTGCAGGATGGATGGATGGCAGAGTAGTGAGCGTGGTCAGACGGGCCAAGTCAGCAACGTGCGGGCAGCAAGGTATCAAAGGAGCAGGCAGAGAATGGTCAAGGTCACAAGCCGGGTTCAGTAGCTCACAGACAGCGCAGTACAGAGGATCAGGCAGAAGGATGGTCAGGGATGAGCCAGTAGTCAGAACAGGAGACGGTCAACAGGAATCAGGATCAGGCAGGGTCGGCAACAAGGTATCTTCTCACAGGAACTAGGAACAGGATACAGGGGCTCATGGGAAACCATACACCAAGGCCCAGAGCACAGGCCTGGTCATGCCTTATATACACCTTTCTGTAATCAGCCCCAGGTTTGGCTGATTGTGAGCTTCTGGCTGCTAAGAGCACCCGCTGGTCAGCTCTGGTACTGCAGCCCACACGGCAGGAGAGTCCCACCACCAGTGCTGAGAGCACCCGCTGGTCAGCTCTGGTACTGCAGCCCACACGGCAGGAGAGTCCCACCACCAGTGCTGAGTCCATTCCTGACAGTAATGGTATTAGGAAATGCAGAATCAATACCTTTGAATCTTTCACAACTGGGAAAACATACCATCAACCGGTTCATTTCATGTAACAGTAAATTTGTGGTGTACCTCCTCCAATGTCCATGTTATAAACAGTATGTGGGACGCACGACTACACGACTTGGTGACCGGCTAAGAGAACATGTAGCCAACATCAAGAAGGGTTACAGGGAGCATTCACTCTCTAACCATTATAGAATGTTCCACATTAATGACCCCTCCTCTCTTAGGTTTGTGGGAATTGATGTGATATCACCACACTGGAGGGGTATGAATAAAACCAGAGCCGTATCGCAATCAGAAACAAAATGGGTTTATGAATTGGATACCTTACACCCCAGGGGACACAACATTGAGATTGATGTTAATTGCTTTATAGCTAATAATTAGCATCCTGTGTACCTACTAAGACGTTTACTGACTCTACTTTCATTTGTTTTATGGTTTTATTGACTGTATATTCTGGATTGACATATATTTTATGAACCATTATTTTAGTGAATTATTATTGGTTATTTTATATGGGGATATATTTCCTTTCTTTTATTCATGTATTTGAGTTTTTCTTTTAATACGCTTATTATTTATTGCTGCACTCTGAGCACCTTTACATGCCATGGACAAATTAGTGTCATTTCCCCCGATAATTCACCAATCTTGGTGATAAATCACTGGGCAGGGGATTTGCTATTATGATTACCTCCCTGGGATTAAGAGCCACTATTTGTGGCGCATAAGCGTTTTTGTACGCGCTCGGATCGCTGGGTGTAGGTATACCTCAGCTATCGTTTTCAATTTCCTCGGCAAAGAAATGGTGTCTCAAAATGCAGGTGTGAGGATTTGTCCGGTCCTTTTTGATAGCGGCGGTGAATTTGCGCATAAGAGACGATTCCCGTTCTTTGACTGGCTGCTAATATAACTGTACATAATAATGTTCATTATTTTTTGCTATATTTTATGTAATATTTTAAGTAGACTGCAGAGCTGTACACCCGGAGCTCCTCTATATGCCGTGGGTGTGTTAGTATTATTCCCCTTATTAACTAGTTGCCGACCGCAGATATCCGAATGACGGCTGCACTGCGGCCGGCCAGTTCTGGGAGGACGTCATATGACGTCCTCCCAGAACGCGCTCTCCTGCGCGCCCCAGGGGGCGCGCACCCGGTGATCTCCGTGATCGCTGTGTCCTACGGACACAGCTGATCATGTGATGTGGTAAAAGGCCAATCACAGCGGCCTTTTACCACGTGATCAGCGGTGTCCAATGACACGCTGATCAGAGGGAAATGCAAGTGCCGGTTCTCGGCTGCACTTTCCTCATGCTGTCAGATCGTGAGGAAAGTACTGCCGAGAACCGGCAGTTGTCAGAGCGGGGATCGGCACCGATCATCAGGGCACTGATGATCAGTGCCCTGATGATCGGTGCCCAGCAGTGCCACCCACAAGTTCCGCCCACCTGTGCCCAGCAGTGCGCCCACTAGCTCCGCCCACCTGTGCCCAGCAGTGCGCCCACCTGTGCCACTCTGCAGTGTCACACACCTGTGCCCAGAAGTGCCACCTACCTGTGCCCAGCAGTGCCACCCACCTGTGCCCACCCACCTGTGCCCACCAGTGCCACCCACCTGTGCCCACCCACCAGTGCTGCCCACCAGTGCAGCCCAGCAGTGCTGCCAGTCAGTGCCGCCAGTCAGTGCCCAGGGGTTGTGCCAGTCAGTGCCGCCAGTCAGTGCCCAGCAGTGATGCCAGTCAGTGCCGTCTATCAGTACCCATCATCAGTGTCACCTATCAGTGCCGCCTATCAGTGCTGCATATTAGTGCCGCCTATCCGTGACACCTCATTAGTGCTGTCTATCAGTGCCGCCTATCCGTGCCACCTCATTAGTACTGCCTATCAGTACCCTTTAGTGCTGCCTATCAGTGCCCATCAGTGCTGCCTCATCAACGCACATCAGTGCTGCCTCATCAACGCACATCAGTGCTGCCTCATCAACGCACATCAGTGAAGGAGAAAAAATACCTGTTTGAAAAATTTTATAATAGAAACAAAACTTTTTTTTTTTCAACTTTTGTGCAGTTTTTTTATTTATAGTGCAAAAAGTAAAGCGCCCAGCGGGGAGTAAATACCACCAAAATAAAGCTCTATTTGTGATAAAAAAATGATCAAAATTTCATATGGGTACAATGTTGCATGACCGCACAATTGTCAATCAAAGTGCAGCAGCGCTGAAAGCTGAAAATTGGCCTGGTAAAGAAGGGGGTATAAGTGCCCGGTAGGCAGGAAGGGGGTATAAGTGCCCGGTAGGCAGGAAGGGGGTAGAAGTGTCCGGTAGGCAGGAAGGGGGTAGAAGTGCCCGGTAGGCAGGAAGGGGGTAGAAGTGCCCGGTAGGCAGGAAGGGGGTAGAAGTGCCCGGTAGGCGAGGGGTTAATGACCGTTTGGGTGCTGAATTATCTGGGAAGGGGCTTGCGGTTGTATTATTCCAGTGTGAACCGGATTTATTGCTTTGATTACCCCCCTTGGGATTATGAGCCACTATTTCTGGCTCAAATGCGCCTTTTAGTGCGCTCTGACAGCGATGTGTAATGCGCCTCAGCTGACAGTTTTTGTATCCATGGCAAAGGCGTGCGCGCATGCGCAGTTGCCTGGTCTTTTCAAAAATAGCGGTGAGTTAGTGCGCATGCGCGACTCCCGCTTTTTACTATTTAAGCATTTGGCGTCCGTCACAGAGCTGTCAGCCTCCCCTCTGATGATGTGCCTTAGGAGGAACTGACAGCCTGTGACGCCTCATTGCCACCCAGACCACGAGGAGGTCTGGCGGCCATTTTACTTTAGGTCAGTGATGCATATCTTTTACTTTGTGTTTTCTGGCGTTTGCCAGTATTATTACTGACTTGTCCTGCTCTTAGTTTGTTATTAATAAAATCTGACATACTACACTATGGGTACTCTCCCATTTTTTGCCCCTCACTGAGGGGTCAGCAGACACAGCTTTCAATACATGCTACATCCAGAGGAGGGAAGCCTTCACCTGGAGGGAGCCTTCACCCGGTTAATTTATCCTGATCCTGAGGAGGCCCTGTGAGTCCAGCAGATCATCGCTTGATGACACCCCTTCCTGAGAGAGAACGACATCTGCGGAATTTAATACACACATGCGCATTTCCTATGCGCGGTCGGTGAGTGCGCATTTCTGCCATTTCTTCCGGATTCTTCACAGCTGTGTCTACTATATCATTGTATCGATTGAAATATCTTATGAACATTTGATAATGAATTTTTAAGATCGAACTTCTTAGATCAAACTTTCTGTTTGTCGATTTTTAGCGCAGCACTTTATTTATTTAGACATGAGGCGGTTGTGATCTCCTCTAGTGCTATTAACTGCTTATTTTTATTCATTTAAGGAGCGCTCACTTTGTTATATATTTTAATACTCTGAGTTGTCCAGGGAGGACTCTGAGCCAACCTCGGTCATACCTCCGGATCAGATCCTGGCTGAAATTCACACCAGTCTGACTTCTCCCCTTGGGGAGCAGATTTTGGCAGCTCAAACTGATGCTCCTCCCGAGAGACCGGAGGGTAGATGTTTCGTACCTGAAGGATTGCGCACCCGCCTGCTGCGTACCTACCATAACTCCAAAACTGCCGGTCATCCATTTATTCTGGTGGCCAACTCTCCGTGCCGACATCGCCTCTTATGTAGCGGCATGTTCGATCTGTGCCCAGAATAAATCTCCTCGGCATCTTCCATTGGGCCTTCTGCAACCCATTCCCAATGGGGAGCGTCCTTGGTCACACCTGGGCATGGATTTTATTGTAGACCTCCCTGTGTCTCGGGGCCATACGGTCATTCTCATGGTCGATTGTTTTTCCAAAATGTGCCATTGTGTTCCGCTCAAGAAATTACCAACAGCGCAAGAACTGGCCACGGTTTTTGCCAGGGAGATTTTTCGCCTGCATGGGTTACCCAGGGTGATTGTCTTGGACCGCGGGAGTCAGTTCGTGTCCAGGTTCTGTTTCCAGTCGGGTATCAGGCTCTCCTTCTCTTTGGCCTACCACCCGCAGTTCAATGGAGCTGCGGAGCATTCCAACCAGGCCTTGGAACAATTCCTTCGCTGTGTCTTGGAAATTCGCTTTAACGAATTTCTCCTTACCGTGAGTACTCGCAGTTGGATGCGCAGAAATCCCCCATAAAGCTGTGCGAATCTCGCTTACCACGACTGCAGCTAAACTACACGATTCCTGCCCATCCAAATACTTTGGTTCTGTTGAATTTGTGGGTGATTGGAGCTCCGTTACCCTAGAATGATCACACGACACTCTAAGGCTGGTGTTGCAATTCACATAAGGGCTGATTTTAGACCCAGCTCTCTGTTTTATTAAAAATACACACATGCCCCCCACATGAATAAAGTCAATCCCCTCCCACCGAACAATGCAATGGGGAGTACCTATACATAGGATGTACATTCCAATTGGAGCATAGCCTTTCCTATTATCTATCACTGGTCCTCCCCCATGAGTCTTCTGAGGTCAGCAGACTTCCTGTCCTACTAGCTTCTATTGGTATGTAAATTTTCTGCACAAGCACTCCCTAAAAATATCAGTCTGTACCTGGATGGGCCCGATACGATCTTTATTAAAACACATCCATCCCAGATACAGTTCAGATTAGTAATGGGTTGTAAGATATGCATAAGCCTACACGTGGAGTTCACACCGCTTGGCGCCTTGCGTTATGAAGCCCACGTGGTACCATGCTGCTGATATGTGGATACAGGCCCACGGTCTACTGACAGCAGCATTCGCATGGAATGCCGTGGTGGTATACACGCCGGTCTATAAGCGCAGATCTGCCATCTCATCCATTACCAAGCTGAGTACTGTAATACATACATTGTACATGCGCATGGCCCAATTGCAGCCTTCAGAGCTTTAATTAAGCCACACGAGAGACATATGAATAACACGAATATATGACACATTTAAAGTTCGACCAACAATACAAAATTTCCATGACAGCTGCTATATCTTGGACCATCAGGACGATTGGGCTGATCTCCTGCCATGGGCGGAGTTTGCCAGGAACTCGGCTGTCAACTCCTCCTCCGGGATGTCTCCCTTCATGGCCAACTATGGGTTCCAACCTGCGGTATTACCTGAGAGGTTCTCACCACAGGACATTCCGTCTGTGGAGAACCATCTTGCTGCCCTGCGTTCTTCATGGGGGCAGATCCAGAAGTCCTTGAAGGACTCAGCACAGCGCCAGAAGTTCCAGGCTGATTGCAGATGGCTGCCCGCTCCTTCATACCAGGTTGGAGATCGGGTGTGGTTGTCTACTCGCAACCTCAATCTTTGGGTGCCCACACCCAAACTGGCCCCCCATTTTGTTGGCCCCTTTCACATTCTCCGCAAGGTGAATCCGGTGGCCTATACTCTTGCCCTTCTTCCTGGGATGCGGATCTCCAATGTCTTCCATGTATCCCTGTTGAAGCCTCTGGTCTGCAATCGCTTCACTACCTCTCTGCCTCGGCCCCGTCCCATCCGGGTTGACGGTCATGAGGAGTATGAGGTGAGCCGGATCCTGGACTCTCGATTAGTGCGCGGTCGGGTGCAGTTCCTGGTTCATTGGTGCGGTTATGGTCCCGAGGAGCGTTCCTGGGTTCCTTCCGCAGATGTTCATGCCCTCCTCTACGCTTTTCATGCCCGCTTTCCTCAGAAGCCTTTTGCTGAGCCGTGGAGGGGGAGGGGCCCTTGAGGAGGAGGTACTGTCAAGGTCCTATCTTTTCCCAGTGGTTATGCTGCTCCATGTGCTGGCATCCATCTTGGGTTTCTGCAGAGCATGGTGGGAGTCAATGTCAGGGCTCCAGGTATGACCAGAGATGTGTGGACTGACACAGGGAAATGCCGGCTTCAGGTATAGTATAAAACAATACAATTTATTAAACAATACATAAACGCAGTGCAAGCTAAACATAAACACAGTGCAAACAAACCAAACCTCCTACAGATAACAATATGTACAACACCAAACGTAGTCGGGCAGGCCGGGTCGGTAGCTAATGGGCAGACAAGGTACAAGGAGCAGGCAGGAGAGTAGTCAGGAGTAGCCAAGGTCGGTACAGGCAGAGTTCATGCAGAGTCAGGATCAAAGCAGAGAGTCAAGCAGGCAGGGTTCAGGATACAGGGCACAAGGGAGCAATACACCAAGGCACTGACTGCAGGCCTGGCCATTGTTTAAATACACCTCCTGCAATCAGCCTCAGGTGATGGCTTGATTGCAGGAGTGAGATTCTGGCTGCTGAGAGCACCCGCTGGCCAGCACTGGCACTGCAGCCCACAAGGCAGGTGAACCCCAGCACCACCTGTGCTGAGCCCATTCCTGACAGTCTTTTATGCTTTCAGGCCTCTGCGGTCCATCCCCCAGAGGGGTGTGGTTAATCACATTTAAGCCTGTTGTCTGCACTTGCTCTTTGCATTTGTGTCCTGTATGATCGTGTTGCAGCAAGCTCTACACAGTCATACAGCTTCTACTCTCCTGGCTGTCCTGGAAACTGACTCGGCTTTTGACCAGACTATTCTCAGCATTATCCCTTTTTCTGACCTCCCGTTGCTGAACCCGGCTTGTGACCTGTTATTCTTGTCTACCATTCTGTACTGTCTGTCCCGCTGTTATCGACCCGGCCTGTCCGACTACGCTATTGTCTTATCTGGTTCCTACCAGCTATACGCCATTGGCGGCGGATATTACCACAGCTGGGGTGACTCGGGGACCGCGACCTGGTCCCTGGCTGCGTCAAGTCCATCCCCACCATCAGTGGCCCTGGTGAAGGGCAGCCTGGGGCTTAGACTCCACGTCCTGAGGGACTCTTGTCTGTGGGTGGTGGTTGTCAGTCGGTGCGTGACCATACCATAGGCCTGCCTGTCCATTCCACAGCTCCTGCCCTGACAGATGGAGGGGGGAGGGAGAATTAGAATTCAATTATAATGGGGTAGACAGATCAGACAGAGATCAGTCCCTATTGGTGGGTGGAATGGGGAAAGATGGGGGGGGGGGGGGCTATGGCAGGTGATAAGAAGGTTCCCATGTTACAAACAACCAGTGGAATTGGTACCATTTGTATGAAAATAAAAAATGAATCTGTGAATAAACAAGGTGTTAGTGAATGGACAAGGTGTCAGTGAATGAACAAGGTGTCAGTGAATGGAAGTGTTCCCCAATGTCAGACGTCTGCCCAGCACAATCGGTGAGTTGGAAGGTTCGGTGAATGAAGAGAACTAGGACTGGATTGGTATTGCTGAATCTTGGCTTCATTCGTCACATGACTGGGCCATTCATATTCCTGGCTAGGTTCCCTTTCGGAGAGACGGGATACCATAATTGTGATCCAACGAACATCAAATTTTGGGGAATTGAGTCTGTACCCAGTCTGTCATTTTTATATTTATAATTTTATACATATATATATTTTTTATAAATAGATATATATTAATTTGTGTAGTTGTGTTCATTATTTTGATGGAATTTATATTATTATGATGTTATTTTTGATATATTTAGTAGTTGAATTGTCATATGTGATTTGTACACAAGGTGTTGCTGTTGTGATGATATGGTGAGGTGTTCTAATTGTTCAGATCATCAACTTACGCCCAGGTGTCTCTATAATTTGACCAATCAAAAAAGAGGCGGCTCTTTAAGAGCACGCTCCTCGCACTGCTGACCACTCCCTCGGAAGAAGTCGTTTGACGAAACGCGTTAGGATGTGGCTATCCGGTGACGTCACCACGCATGCCGACTCTCGGCTCCTGACCACGTGATCGCAACAACGCCATCTTGGTTGCAGGCAGGCTGGTGAGACGCTGGATAGAGAGCTCTGTGCTCTTGTGTAACAAACGCTGTTTTATTATTATTCATGGTGAGGGCGGTTTTAAGTGGGGAAATGATTGGAATAAATTTGAAAACGTTATTTGCACTTTGGTGAATGTCTTTTTTATCTACATGGTTACTGTGGAGTATTACGGATGTCCATCAGCTGGAACTCAGTGGCGGAGTGCTGGTTATATACAGACGTGCTGGTTATATACAGACGTGCTGGTTATATACAGACGTGCTGGTTATATACAGACGTGCTGGTTATATACAGACATGATGGTTATATACAGACGTGCTGGTTATATACAGACATGCTGGTTATATACAGACGTGCTGGTTATATACAGACGTGCTGGTTATATACAGACATGCTGGTTATATACAGACGTGCTGGTTATATACAGACATGCTGGTTTGTCACCAGTATCTGGTGTGTATTCTGATGGGGTGTTAAAGCGCTGAAGTCACCTTGTGAAGGGAAAGATCATAACTTCATTCATTGGAGATCATATTGGAATATAGATGGACTTCTGTGAATGGACTTTATGAGGGTTTATTTTTTTAATGAATGGTATAATATTTGTGCACATGGATGGTGGGGGATTCATTCAATCAATGTTATTTATTTATTTATTTAATTAATTAATGAAATGAATTATTGAGGTGTGGGGGTTGCGCTATTATTTGTGGTTTTTATTTATCACAAAGTGTGGATATTAATTTAGTGGATATATAATAGCAGCACCTACAGTATCTGAATTTAAATATCAACATTTATATACATAGGAGCAATGATTTCATCTGGATGGTGGTTTTGGAAAAATTCAGACACCATTTAAAGGTTGAATTATAAAGAGTGTGAAAGAGGACCTCTTGGTGTCAGTGAATGGACAAGGTGTCGGTGAATGAACAAGGTGTCGGTGAATGGACAAGGTGTCGGTGAATGGACAAGGTGTCGGTGAATGGACAAGGTGTCGGTGAATGAACAAGGTGTCGGTGAACGAACAAGGTGTCAGTGAACGGACAAGGTGTCGGTGAATGAACAAGGTGTCGGTGAATGAACAAGGTGCCGGTGAACGAACAAGGTGTCAGTGAACGAACAAGGTGTCAGTGAACGAACAAGGTGTCGGTGAACGGACAAGGTGTTGGTGAATGAACAAGGTGTTGGTGAATGAACAAGGTGTTGGTGAATGGACAAGGTGTCGGTGAATGGACAAGGGGTTGGTGAATGAACAAGGTGTCGGTGAATGAACAAGGTGTCGGTGAATGAACAAGGTGTCGGTGAATGAACAAGGTGTCAGTGAATGGAAGTGTTTGTTCCCCAATGCCAGAAGTCTGCCCAGCACAATCGGTGAGTTGGAAGGTTCGGTGAATGAAGAGAACTAGGACTGAATTGGTATTGCTGAATCTTGTCTTCATTCGTCACATGACTGGGCCATTCATATTCCTGGTTCCCTTTCGGAGAGACGGGGGAATAGGAGAGGTGTTGGTGTCTCTATGTGAGGAGTCATCTCAGAGCGAGTGTGAAGGTGGACCTAGATGATGGAGAGTGTGATGAGGCTGAAGTATTATGGGTGGCACTTCTGGTTCTGGTGCCATGTGAGGATGGAGTGACCTGTCGCTGCTCCCGGCCCACTCTGATACCTTGCCAGATCACCAGTCACCTGGGCGGTTCTCATACCCCCCACCCTAGGGGACCAGATGGACCACTTTTTTGAGCACTCCGCTCTTCGATCGTCCCAGGGACCCCGGTTGGATCCTGACTCTGGGCCGGAGGCAACTCCCAAGATGGCCGCCGCCATACAACACACCCAGCATGTGGATATCCCTATTCCTCCTGCAGAAGAGATGGCGGGCAGCTCTCACACACAAAGATCGCTCAGGCTGTAGCCAGCATACTCACCCCATTGATCGATGAAGCAGTAGACAAGGCGGTACAACATGGTATGGAACAGCTGCGGCAGGAATTTCATAGCCAGATTCATGACTGGAGGAAGCAGAACGGCACATTTTATCCGTAGAGAAGCAATTACATCCGGTAAATAATCCCCTTACTACACCGGGGAACGTACCGCAATCCATCCTTGACAAATGACAGGATTTGGAGAACAGATCACACAGGAACAACCTGCGTATCATTGGTCTACCAGAAAGCTATAAACCATCCTCTCTGATGGAACTCTGCAACCACCGCATTCCTGAGGCCTTAGGCCTACGCTATCCCTGTGTTGTGGAAAGGACTCATCGGGTGGGACCACCACAAGACCCTGACCCAGACCACCAGCTGAAGCCTAGACCAATAATTGTCAGGTGCCCCAATTATGCCGATAAACACCTTATTTTGCAGCACTACCACAAAGGTGGGACATTTACCATGACAACCACAAATTGCTGCTTTCTGCTGACTATTCTGTGGAAGTGTCAAAATTGCGCAAATCTTTTGCCTCAATTTGGTCCACTCTGATCTGATCACTCAGAGTACAGTATCGGAACCTATCCATCAAAAAAAGGGAACCCGCCAGGGCTGCCCCCTCTCCTGTCCAACCTGGCTATTGAACCTCTTTCCAGACTGCTCAATTCTCACCCCCTTCTTTCCGGAATTACAATTGGCAGTGCAGCCATGAAAGCTGCTTTATTTGCAGACGACATTCTCATCTTTTCCTCTGCAGTGCCCACTGATCTCCCTGTTATTCAGGATCTATTCACCACCTTCCAGCTCTGTTCTGGCCTACACATAGACTTCACCAAAAGGGAAATTCTCCCGCTTACCCCATATCACTCCAGGTCATGGATCACGTCCTCCCCGCTTCAGATCGCCTCCCATCATATCACCTATTTGTGTATCCAGATAGGGAAGGATCCATCATCTCTCTATCGGCTCAACTGTCTCCCCGTTTCTGAGAAGATTAATCGGGAATTGGATAAATGGTCTACTCTTCCCCTTTCACTTTTCATCAGGTGCCATCTCTTTACAATGGTGTCATTTGTGAGACGTTTATACCCCCTGCAAACCTTTCCTTTATTGCCTCAGCATACAGATATCCAATCTTTACATAAATCATGACAAGTGTGATGGTGGAATGGGCCTCCCCAATATCCGCTCATATAACCTGGCCTGCCTTCTTCACCAGAGACTAGACTGGTTGTCTCATAAATCAATCTACTCCAATTACACGCTTGAGTCAGCCCTGGTTTACCCCCTTCATTTATCAGGGGTCCTGCATACTCCTCTCACAATGCTACCCCCCAGACTGAAACATAACTCTCTCGTTGGTTATAAGTAGAGATGAGCGAAGTATTCAAAAATTTGATTCGGCTGATTCGGCGAATTTCAGGAAGAAATTTGATTCGATGCAAATTTATTTGCTACGAAGATACCTTATAAAAAGGGTTTCTAGGCTTCAGAGAGCCTTTAAATTAGTGCAGAACACTGTACCTTTAATTTAAATGCCCTTGGAGATGAGGAAGGAGAAGGAGAAGGATGAGAAGAAGGAGAAGGATGAGAAGAAGGAGAAGGATGAGAAGAAGGAGAAGGAGAAGGATGAGAAGAAGGAGAAGGAGAAGGATGAGAAGAAGGAGAAGGATGAGAAGAAGGAGAAGGATGAGGAGAAGGAGAAGGATGAGAAGAAGGATGAGAAGAAGGAGAAGGATGAGAAGAAGGATGAGAAGAAGGATGAGAAGAAGGATGAGAAGAAGGAGAAGGATGAGAAGAAGGATGAGAAGAAGGAGAAGGATGAGAAGAAGGAGAAGGAGAAGGATGAGAAGAAGGAGAAGGAGAAGGATGAGAAGAAGGAGAAGGAGAAGGATGAGAAGAAGGAGAAGGAGAAGGATGAGAAGAAGGAGAAGGATGAGAAGAAGGAGAAGGATGAGAAGAAGGATGAGAAGAAGGATGAGAAGAAGGAGAAGGATGAGAAGAAGGATGAGAAGAAGGAGAAGGATGAGAAGAAGGATGAGAAGAAGGAGAAGGATGAGAAGAAGGATGAGAAGAAGGAGAAGGATGAGAAGAAGGAGAAGGAGAAGGATGAGAAGAAGGAGAAGGATGAGAAGAAGGATGAGAAGAAGGATGAGAAGAAGGAGAAGGATGAGAAGAAGGACAGTTCTGTGACAGTTTCTGTCTATTTCTGACAGTTCTGTGACATTCACTCCATACAGCGGTTGAAACATTGTATCTATTTGTTTCCATAAATGACATTGTGCAGATACACTTAGAGGAACTCTGCACATACACTTTTTGCCGGCTTGGAATTATTCTTATTTTCATCCTACTTCTTCTTCTTCTTATTCTTCATCCTCATCCTCTTCTTCTTCTTCTGAGGATGAGGATGAGGATGAAGAAGAAGAAGAAGAAGAAGAAGTAGGATGAAAATAAGAATTCCAAACCGGCAAAAAGTGTATGTGCAGAGTTCCTCTATTTCTGACAGTTCTCTGAGAGCTCCTTCACATGTACAGCGGTTGAAACATCTGTATCCTAAATGGAAACTAATAGATACAATGTTTCAACCGCTGTACATGTGAAGGAACTGTCAGAGAAATGTCAGAAATAGCGGAGCTCTCTGCAGGGACACTTTTGCCGGCTGATCGGGAAAAATTCGATTTTTCGCGCACCCGAAGTAGGCAAATTTTCGGATTCAACGCGAATCAAATTTTTCCTGAAATTCGTATCGAATTCCGGTTCGCCTGGTTCGATTCGCTCATCTCTAGTTATAAGGTGATAGCGTGGTGAGAAACCTGCAAGCTGATGGGGGTCTCCTCTACTACAACGGTTCCACCCTCCCCCGCATCACCTGTTTTACTACATGCAGTTGGCCCATTTTCTACGGTGACAGTTGCAGGGAGGCAGGACGGATCTTGCCCGTCCGCTGATAGATAACGCACTCAAACACAATCACTGCTCTATATCCTCTCTATACTCACAGCTTTTAGATTGCCGCTTGCCCTCGCTATGTGACTCATTATTCCAAGGCTGGTCCAAGGACATCCCGGAGCTGGATGACCTCTCCAGGCTTTTGGGGGGTTATACTTTGATCCGTAAGATCATTATTAATGAACAATGGAGGGAAACTCAATTCAAACGTATTCACAGGACCTTCATTCCAGCATTGATGAACGGATCACCCCCGACTCTAGCAGTATGTTCTTGGTGCGGAGCCCATAGGCCCATCCTTTTCCACAGATTCTGGCTTTGTTCACCTATTCAAGCCTACTGGATCACTATTGTCAACTATATTTATGGCATCACTCGCATACATATCCCGCATGACCCGCTATTATGTCTCTTTAGTGCCCCGACACTCATACCTACCGCCCCACATAGCACGGACCTACCCAAACCTTTACCCCCCCGGGTCCATCTGTGTCTTCTGTCTGCTGGGAGAGTGTTACTGAGGGACTGGATATCTCCTCACACCCCCACCCTGTCCTCTGTCAAGAGAGATCTGAAATCACTTTTATACCAGGAAAAATTGGATACCCTGGTCCAAATTGTTGGCCCCACCAAGTGTTTTTTCACACGTTGGAAGGTCTTTATCGAACATACGTTCTCTCAATGGGAAATAAATCAACTTATGGTTACATTTCAATACACAGCCTGGTATGCTAAATCCAACCCGGCTAATACCCTAGGCTGCATGAAGGTCTCGGACCCTACATCTATTATGGGAAATTATCCCCCCACCCTGGGGGACTTTCTTTTACACCTGTAGGGCAAATGGAGTAGGAGTTGTTAGCCCGAGGCCCTATCCCTATCCCTCAGGGGATCTTATTCAGTGTTTATGTTCTAATCCTTGGGAATCTGTTTGATGTAAATGTACTCCTACCCATATGACGTCTCCTTTCTGTGACTATGGAGCGATATGTTCCACTTTGGGGCGGAGTCAAGGTCTCCAGTCCTGAACTCTCCCATATATGTATGAATATGACGTCTCACTTGTGAATGACAAGCTTTCCTCTGATTATTTGTCCTGCAGGGTACATTCCTTTTATTATTCTGGTGATCTGCTATTCATTTGTTGTTGTTGTCTTCTGCCCGGTTCCTGTGTATCCGGATCCCGTATATTATATTCCTTTTCTTATATTGTGAAAAGAAAAACTGAAAATCTGAATAAAAATAATAATAATACAAAAAAGGATTATTGGAGGAACTGCACATGGGGGGCGGTACTACAAAGGTCATCATTGGAGTTTGTTATAGGCCTCCCAGTGTTAATGAGGAGGTGGAGCCTCAGCTCCTCCCACAGATGGAAAGGTCTGCAAGGGCGGGGCCAGTGATAATAATGGGGGATGGTAACTACCCGGAAAGTGACTGGAGTAATGGGACTGCAGGAACAGGTAACCCCTCAATACCGGCACTTCTACCCCCTTCCTGCCCACACCAAGGTTCAGCTTTCAGCGCTCTCACACTTTGAATGACAATTGATCAGTCATGCAACACTGTACACAAAGGAAATGTTTGTCCTTTATTCACACAAATAGAGATTTATATTCGGTATATAATTAGCGCGGGTTTTTTTTTTTTTTTTTGCGCTTTAAATTAAAAAAGACGGAAACGTTTGAAAAAAAAAAGGTTCCGGTTATAAAGTTTTGCAAATAAGTAATTTTTCTTCATAAATTTGGGCAAAAATGTATAAAGCAACATTGCTTTGGTACCAATAATCCCAATCTGTGTGTATTACTTAGTCTGTGTGGAAGTTATAGAGTCTGCAAGATACGGTACCAATCATTGGAAAATGACCACACCTGACCACACCTGACCACATCTGACCACACCTGACCACACCTGACCACACCTGATCACACCTGACCACACCTGACCACACCTGACCACACCTGATCCCACCTGACCACACCTGACCACACCTGACCACATCTGACCACACCTGACCACACCTGACCACACCTGATCACAACTGACCACACCTGACCACACCTGACCACACCTGACCACACCTGATCACACCTGACCACACCTGACCTCACCTGACCACACCTGACCACACCTGACCACACCTGACCTCACCTGATCACAGCTGACCACACCTGACCACACCTGATCACACCTGATCACAGCTGACCACAGCTGACCTCACCTGATCACACCTGATCACACCTGATCACACCTGATCACAGCTGACCACACCTGACCTCACCTGACCACTCCTGACCACACCTGATCAAACCTGATGTACTGATGGCCGATTTCAATTCTGGAGACAAGACACTAACAAACCAGGACAGAACAGATTCCCCCAAATGACCCCTTTTTGCAAAGTAGACATTTCAAGGTATTTAGTAAGATGCATAGTGAGTTTTTTGAACTTATAGTTTTTTCTCACAATTCTTTGGAAAATTAAGAAAGTAAATAAAATTTGTTTTTTTCACATAATTGTTATATTAACCCCTCCCCCTCCAGAGGATTTACCCCCTTAATGACCACACCTCTTTTTTGCTACTTGGCGCTGCACTAATTCAACTGATGATTGCGCGGTCATGCAATGTTGTATCCAAACAAAATTTATGTTCTTTTTTTTCCCCACAAATACAGCTTTCTTTCGGTGGTATTTGATCACCGGTGCACTTTTTTTTTGCGTTATAAACAAAAAAGACCGAACATTTTGAAGAAAAACAATATTTTTTACTTTTGGCTATAAAAAATATATAGTAAACTCAAAGTTTTCATAAATTTAGGCCAAAATATATTCTGCTCCATGTTTTTGGTAAAAAAAATTCCCAATAATTGTATATTGATTGCTTTGTGTGACAGTTATAGAGATACAAACTATGGGAGAGATCATGGAATTTACTCCATTTTCTGCTATACAGCGCTGCGCTAGTTTAATGGACAGTTGCGCGGTCATGCAATACGGTACATAAATGAAATGTATGTCCTTTTTTTACACAAATAGAGCTTTCTTTCGGTTGTATTTGATCACCTCTGCACTTTTTATTTTTGGCACTATAAACAAAAAAACTTTTTAAAAAAATATTTTCTGTCATAAAAAATATCCAAAAAGTCAAATATCATTATAAATTTAGACAAAATGTATTCTGCTCCATGTTTTTGGTTAAAAATTCCCAAAAAGTGTATATTGATTGCTTTGTGTGAAAGTTACTACATTACTATCGGAGAGATCATGGGATTTACAGCTTTTACTTCTGACTGCTCATCACATTTCTTGAGGTGCTAAAATACCAGGACAGAACAAACACCCCCAAATACCAGGACAGTACAAACACCCCCAAATACCAGGACAGTACAAACACCCCCAAATACCAGGACAGTACAAACACCCCCAAATACCAGGACAGCACAAACACCCCCAAATACCAGGACAGTACAAACACCCCCAAATACCAGGACAGTACAAACACCCCCAAATACCAGGACAGAACAAACACCCCCAAATACCAGGACAGTACAAACACCCCCAAATACCAGGACAGTACAAACACCCCCAAATACCAGGACAGTACAAACACCCCCAAATACCAGGACAGTACAAACACCCCCAAATACCAGGACAGAACAAACACCCCCAAATACCAGGACAGTACAAACACCCCCAAATACCAGCACAGTACAAACACCCCCAAATACCAGGACAGTACAAACACCCCCAAATACCAGGACAGTACAAACACCCCCAAATACCAGGACAATACAAACACCCCCAAATACCAGGACAATACAAATACCCCCAATTACCAGGACGGTGCAAACACCCCCAAATACCAGGACGGTACAACCCCCCCAAATACCAGGACAGTACAAACACTCCAAATACCAGGACCGTACAAACATCCCAAAATGACCCCTTTTCGGAAAGTAGACTCCTTAAGCTATCTGCTGAGAGGAATATTGAGTCCATGGAAGATTTATTTATTTCCACAAGTTTCTGGAAAATGACAAACACATTTTTTTTATTTTTACACAAAGTTGTCATTTGAATCCTAGATTGTAAGCTCCAAGGATCAGGGCCCTCGAACCCCTCGTGTATTGCATTGTATTATTATTGTATTGTCTCATGTACCGTCTCCCATTATAATGTACAGCGCTGAGCAAACTGTTGGCGCTATATACTGTATAATAATAATAATAATAATAAATGATATATTGCTCACACAAGCCAAGGTTTATACAGTCATGGCCGAAATTGTTGGCACCCTTGATATTTCTCCAGGAAATCATGTATTTCTTACGAAACGTATTGCATTAACACATGTTTTGCTATACACATGTTTATTCCCTTTGTGTGTATTGGGACAAAACAAAAAAAGGGAGGAAAGAAAGCAAATTCGACATAATGTCACACAAACCTCCAAAAATGGGCTGGACAAAAGTATTGGCACCCTTTCACAACTGCGGATAAATAAGAATGTTACAAGCATGTGATGCTCCTGTAAACTCACCTGGGGCAAGTAACAGGTGTGGGCAATATAGAAATCACACCTGAAAGCAGATAAAAAGGAGAGACGTTCACTTAACCTTTGCATTGTGTGTCTGTCTGTGCCACACTAAGCATGGACAACAGAAAGAGGAGACGAGAACTGTCTGAGGACCTGAGAACCAAAATTGTGGCAAAATATCAACAATCTCAAGGTTACAAGTCCATCTCCAGAGAACTAGATTTGCCTTTGTCCACAGTGCGCAACATTATCAAGAAGTTTGCAACCCATGGCACTGTAGCTAATCTCCCTGGTCGTGGACGGATGAGGAAAATTGATGAAAGATTGCAACGCAGAATAGTCCGGATGGTGGATAAGCAGCCCCAAACATGTTCCAAAGACATTCAAGCTGTCCTGCAGGCTCAGGGAGCATCAGTGTCAGCGCGAACTATCCGTCGACATTTAAATGAAATGAAACGCTATGGCAGGAGACCCAGGAGGACCCCACTGCTGACACAGAGACATAAAAAAGCAAGACTACAGTTTGCCAAAATGTACTTGAGTAAGCCAAAAGCCTTCTGGGAAAACGTCTTGTGGACAGATGAGACCAAGATAGAGCTTTTCGGTAAAGCACATCATTCTACTGTTTACCGAAAACGGAATGAGGCCTACAAAGAACAAAACACAGTACCTACGGTAAAATATGGTGGAGGTTCAATGATGTTTTGGGGTTGTTTTGCTGCCTCTGGCACTGGGTGCCTTGACTGTGTGCAAGGCATCATGAAATCTGAGGATTACCAAAGGATTTTGGGTCGCACTGTAGGGCCCAGTGTCAGAAAGCTGGGTTTGCGTCCAAGATCCTGGGTCTTCCAGCAGGACAATGACCCCAAACATACGTCAAAAAGCACTCAGAAATGGATGGCAAAGAAGCGCTGGAGAGTTCTGAAGTGGCCAGCAATGAGCCCAGATCTAAATCCCATTGAACACCTGTGGAGAGATCTTAAAATTGCTGTTGGGAAAAGGTGTCCTTCCAATAAGAGAGACCTGGAGCTGTTTGCAAAGGAAGAGTGGTCCAAAATTCCGGGTGAGAGGTGTCAGAAGCTTATTGATGGTTATAGGAAGCGACTGATTTCAGTTATGTTTTCCAAAGGGTGTGCAACCAAATATTAAGTTAAGGGTGCCAATACTTTTGTCCAGCCCATTTTTGGGGTTTTGTGTGACATTATGTCATATTTGCTTTTCTGCCTCTGTTTTATATTTGTTCCAATACATACAAAGGGAATAAACCTGTGTATAGCAAAACATGTGTTAATGCAATACCTTTTTTGTGTGAAATACTTGATTTTCAGGAAAAATATCAAGGGTGCCAACAATTTCGGCCATGACTGTATGTGAGAATTACACCCCAAAATACATTCTGCTACTCCTACTGAGTATGGGGGTACCACATGTGTGAGACATTTTGGGAGCCTAGCCACATACAGGAGCCTGAAATCCAATGACCACTTTGAAAGCCTGAAGGTGAGTAACTTCCTCATTTCACTTCCTCACTACCTATCACAGTTTCAGAGGCCCTGAAATGCCAGGATAGCACCCCCACCCCAAATGACCCCTTTTTGGAAAATAGACACCCCAAGGAATTTTAAAAGAGGCATGGAGAGTATTTTGCAGTATAATGTATTTTGGGGAGTACTTCCACGTATACACATGACATTTTTGAGCAAGAAATCATTCAAGTGACAATTTTGTTTAAAAAAAAAAAAACTAAAATTGTTTTGTCATTTTCCAAAAACTTGTAGTAAAAAAATAAATTCTTCTATTGATTCAACATTCCTCTCAGCAAATAGTTTGGGGTGTCTACTTTACAAAAAGGGTCATTTTGGGGGGTGGGGGCATTTTATGCCCAGCATTAGAAGTTTATGCCACACATCACTCACTCTTCTGACCACCTGAAGGCCACGCCTTCTCTGACACTTTTTGTTCACATGAAAAAAATCTGTATTTTTTGCTAGGAAATTAATTTAAACCCCCAAACATTATATATATTTTTAAAGCAGACCCCCTAGTGAATAAAATGGTGGAGCTGCAATTTTGTATGTCACATGGTACTCGAGCAGGAATTTTTCAAACGCATTTAAAAAAAAAAAAATGCACTTTTTTACTTTTAATGCACAAAAACACAATATATTGGCCAATTATTTGGTAATATTTAAAAGATGATGTTATGCCGAGTAAATAGATACCAAACATGACATGCTTTAAAACATCGCATGCCCCGTGCAATGGCGACAAACTGCATACGTTTTTAATATCCATAGGCAACACTTTAAAAGTCTTTAGAAGCCACCATGTTAGAGTTACAGAGGAGGTCTGGTGTTAGAATTACTGCCCTTGAGTGTTGTGATTGACACTTCTAAAGTAAACAGGGACATGAGAGGCGGCTCCGAGGATGGATGTGTGAGAGACCGAGCTCGGTCATCTGTCAGCAGAGACTGACAATGGAAAGATAAGAGTGACTCATATTACACATACGGGGACATTAACCCCTCATCTACCTGTCAGGGCTCCCGGAATGACCAGAGGTGTGTGGACTGACACAGGGAAACGCAGACTTCAGATATAGTATAAACAATACAATTTATTAAAGACTAAACAATACATAAACGCAGTGCAAGACTAAACATAAACACAGTGCAAACAAACCTCCAACAGATAACAATAAGAACAATACTAAACGTAGTCGGGCGGGCCGGGTTGGTAGTAAAAGGGCAGGCAGGGCACAAGGAGCAGGCTGGAGAGTGGTCAGGAATAGCCGAGGTCAGGATAGGCAGAGTTCATGCGGAGTCAGGGATCAAAGCAGAGTCAGGATCAGGCAGGAAGCAGACAAGATGCAGCTACAGGGGCTGATGGGAAACAAACACCAAGGCACTGACTGCAGGTCTGGCCATTCCTTAAATACATCTCCTGCAATCAGCCTCAGGTGATGGCCGATTGCAGAAGTGAGCCTCTGGTTGCTGACAGCACCCGCTGGCCAGCCCTGGTACTGCAGCCCACAAGGCAGGTGAGTCCCACCACCATTGGCAAGTCCATTCCTGACACTACCATGCCATGGAGGAGGAAAACCCCAGGACAGCCAGAGAAGCTGACAAGCTTCTTCCCTGTTGTCCCCTCATGCAGCCAAGATGGCGCCGGCTGCAGCATGAATAGACACAGAGCCTGTGACAGAGACACTGCAGCACAGCACCTGGATGCCAGATTAAAAGCACCACTGTACCCAGGAGACCCTGGTGAGTCCTCTCCTCCCCTGTCTCCCACCACAAGCAGCCCTGCTAAATCAAGACCCAGATTGGATACTGAATCCATTCCTGACAACCAACTCCTTACTTCACAAATTCTACCTCAAAATTCTGCTCCATCTTTAATTGAATCTTTCCTGCTTCTGATCAACCTATCACTGAGATATCTATGAAAAACCTTCTTCTTTGTCTGCGTCAAACACTCCACACTGGTCTTACAGCGTCACTATCCCAAATCTCTAATGTGATACAAGAACACCGCATACGCCATATTGAAAACAAAATGGGAGGAATGTTCACAGCCCATAACGACTTGATTGACGCACACAGACCATGAAGCTGATATTGAACAAATAAACCTGAAATGAGCGGATTTAGAAGACCGATCCAGACGCAATAACATCAAATTTAGAGGCATACCTGAATCAATTACCAACGATACCCTGACTCCATATCTCCAACAACACATCAAAGTCCTCATCCCCTCACTCACGGATATGGAGCTCGCCATAGATCGGGCGCACAGAATACCCAAACCAACCTTCTCACCAGCCTCTACACCCAGAGATGTACTGCCACGTATACACTTTACCATGTAAAAGAGAAAATAATGTCAACAGCCAGAAATCCTCCACCCCTTCCGCCATCACACGCAAATATCAAATTATTCGCTGATTTATCCAAAGCCACACTCCTCAACCGCAAAAAGCTCGTTACCATAACCAAAGCTCTGAGGAACCATGGAATAGGTTATCAATGGGGCTTCCCCACAAAGCTCACCATTAAACAACATGGGAAAATATACACCATCAAAAATCTAGAAGCAGGCATCGATCTCCTATAAAACTGGAACATAATACCGGCGGAATCTCAACACTCCACTCCTCCCAACACGTGACCAATGGATGCTGATTCTACAAGCCCTCATACTACTAAACACCCGCCATCTTGGGCACTCTCTCCCTTACCTAACCAACTGCTGGCAAACGGCCCCAAATCGAACATTTTCAAGTCACAAGAGACTTTTCAGCATGACCTCTCTTATGGTCTATGCCTGTTCAAACCCTTCTGTTATACCGTAGCAATTCACGCTACTCATGTTACTTGCATTTCTCGCAAGTCTTGTTTTACCATCTCCACCCTTCCCCCCCTCCTGCACCTCCAGTCAACGGAATCACTCCACCGTTCAACTACCATCTCCGACATCACCAGCAAAACTCCACCTGATCCAACGATCGTTCCACAACTAACACATCTTGTGTATGGAAGACCACCACCTATAACTACAACACATGTACCTTCTCATCAAGATAAGAAACGACTCTTCTACTCACTAACTCCAATCAAAAGGTTATCAAATGATTAAAATATCATCTCTTAATGTTCGCGGTCTAAACTCCCCCTTTAAGAGGTCCCTGCTCCTGAAAGAAACTCGCTCCTTACATGTCGATGTACTTTTTCTACAAGAAACACACTTCGCGACAACCAAATCCCTAAATTCCACCTCCAACATTTCTCCCATATATACATGGCAACGAAGCCTACAAAGAAAAATGGTGTCATTACAGCCATAAAAGACTCTCCAATTCCAACATATCTCAGAAACAATAGACCCTCGAGGTCGATACCATATCCTGATCTGCAAACTCAACAAAATTGTACACACCCTAGTCAACGTCTATGGCCCTAACTCCAATCATTTACAATTCTACAACAAACTTCAATCAATTATCTCCTCCCAAAGACAAGGCAGACTCCTCATAGGCGGTGACTTCAACATCATTGGCAACCCACTTCTGGACTCTTCTTCAAACAATCGATCTTCCAAACAGAATCTCAACCAATTTCTTCATAACAATGATCTCTATGACATTTGGCAATGCCAACACAGCACTGAAAGATTACACCTACTACTCTCCATCCCACCTATCCTACTCCAGAATTGACTTTATCACAGACAAATGGACCCTACAATGCATAACCTCCTCAACAATTGGTGCCATAACATGGTCAGATCACGCTCCAATCAACATTACCCTTGACGACCAGCAATACTCCTCGATACCCCGAATATGGAGACTAAATTCATCGTTACTGAAGAACCCAGACGAAAAGAAGCACATACTAGATGCACACAATATGTTTTTTGAACTTCATGACACACCTGACATTTCTATTTCCACACTATGGCCTCTTACAAAGCCTACATGAGAGGTATCCTCATACAATTAAACTCCCAAAACAACGAACCCAACAAACTGACCAACTCCTTGCATCTATTAAACTAAAAGAAGACCAAAGCAAAAAAAATCCCAACCCCTCCACATCTTCCCTCACCTCAGATAGAAATAAACTAAGAGCCCTTCTACTATATAAATATATCAACCTGCAAAAAATAAAAGCAAAATTCTATTCCTTAGGCAACAAAGGAAACTCACTACTAACTAAACTAATCAAACAAAGATGCTTAAAAACCCAAATCCCTCTAGTCAAACATCCAACTACTCACACTTCTCTCACAAACCCACAAGAAATAGCAAATGCCTTCCAGACATACAGGTGAAACTCGAAAAATGAGAATATCGTGCAAAAGTTCATTGATTTCAGTGCAGCAACTTAAAAGGTGACACTAATATATGAGACTCATTCCATGCAAAGCAAGATAGTTCCAGCCGTGATTTGTCATCATTGTGATGATTATGGCTTACAGCTCATGAAAACCCCAAATCCACAATCTCAGAAAATGAGAATATTCCATGCAATCAATAAAACACGGATTGTACATAGAACAATATCGCACCTCTGAAAAGTAGAAGCTGCATATGTACTCAGTACTTGGTTGGGGCCCCTTTTGCAGCAATTACTGCCTCAATGCGGCGTGGCATGGAAGCTATCAGCCTGTGGCACTGCTGAGGTGTTATGGAAGACCAGGATGCTTCAATAGCGGCCTTCAGCTCTTCTGCATTGTTCGGTCTCATGTCTCTCATCTTTCTCTTGGCAATGCCCCATAGATTCTCTCTGGGGTTCAGGTCAGGCGAGTTTGCTGGCCAATCAAGCACAGTAATCCCACGGTCATTGAACCAGGTTTTGGTGCTTTTGGCAGTGTGGGCGGTGCCAAGTCCTGCTGGAAAATGAAGTCAGCATCCCCATAAAGCTAGTCTGTGGAAGGAAGCATGAAGTGCTCGAAAATCTCCTGGTAGACGGCTGCGGTGACCCTGGACTTAATGAAGCACAGTGGGCCAACACCAGCAGATGACATGGCTCCCCAAATCAACACAGACTGTGGAAACTTCACACTGGACTTCAAGCATCTTGCAGTGTGTGCCTCTCCATTCTTCCTCCATACTCGGGGTCCTTGGGCCTCTCCATTCTTCCTCCATACTCGGGGTCCTTGGGCCTCTCCATTCTTCCTCCATACTCGGGGTCCTTGTGCCTCTCCATTCTTCCTCCATACTCGGGGTCCTTGGGCCTCTCCATTCTTCCTCCATACTTGGGGTCCTTGGGCCTCTCCATTCTTCCTCCATACTCGGGGTCCTTGTGCCTCTCCATTCTTCCTCCATACTCGGGGTCCTTGGGCCTCTCCATTCTTCCTCCATACTCGGGGTCCTTGTGCCTCTCCATTCTTCCTCCATACTCGGGGTCCTTGTGTCTCTCCATTCTTCCTCCATACTCGGGGTCCTTGGGCTTCTCCATTCTTCCTCCATACTCGGGGTCCTTGTGCCTCTCCATTCTTCCTCCATACTCGGGGTCCTTGGGCCTCTCCATTCTTCCTCCATACTCGGGGTCCTTGGGCCTCTCCATTCTTCCTCCATACTCGGGGTCCTTGTGTCTCTCCATTCTTCCTCAATACTCGGGGTCCTTGTGCCTCTCCATTCTTCCTCCATACTCGGGGTCCTTGGGCCTCTCTATTCTTCCTCCATACTCAGGGTCCTTGGGCCTCTCCATTCTTCCTCCATACTCGGGGTCCTTGGGCCTCTCCAGTCTTCCTCCATACTCGGGGTCCTTGTGCCTCTCCATTCTTCCTCCATACTCGGGGTCCTTGGGCCTCTCCATTCTTCCTCCATACTCGGGGTCCTTGGGCCTCTCCATTCTTCCTCCATACTCGGGGTCCTTGGTTTCCAAATGTGATGCAAAAGTTGCTCTCATCAGAAAAGAGGACTTTGGACCACTGAGCACAGACCAGGTCTGTTTTTCTTTAGCCCAGGTAAGACACTTCTGACGTTGTTTGTTGTTCAGGAGCGGCTTGACAAGAGGAATACGACATTTGAAGCCCATGTCCAGGATCCGTCTGTGTGTGGTGCCTCTTATTGCACTGACTCCAGCCTCAGTCCACTCCTTGTGAAAGTCTTTTCCCTCGTGAATCCGAAACATAAATGTATAGCCTGTTGCCCTCTCACAGGTCTTCTACAACTTGACCCCATATCTGGCACGCTTGCTGGGAAGAAATTGTTTGAATGGAAGGCGGCCAGAACAATGAATGAGGGACTCATCAACGCATATTTTTTGCTGGGGAGTATAGACATCTGCAAATTTTTGGTTAAGGTGATTTACAAGGGGCCGATATTTGTGGAGCCGGTCAAATTCAGGGTCACCCCGAGGATGACAGAGTGTATTGTCGCTGAAATGCATCAAACACATTCTACTCTCATATCTATGCCTGGCCATGGCAGCAGAGAACACAGCATCTGATGAATCGGGTCTGCGGACCAATACAACTGCAATTCATTGTTTTTTAGTAATGCCCATGTTAGGGGTTAGGCCCAAAAAAAATGTAAATTCAGAAACCTTAATGGGTTTCCATGCGAATGGTCTGGCAAGGTTTGAATTTGGGTTGGCGGTGATAAATTCTTGTGCATATAAATTGCTTTGATCCACAATCAATGCATACAGATCTCCTGTGAAAAACAGCTCCAAAAATCAAGGGGAGGAGTTAAATTTGTGGTTTCCATCTGAATTCCTGGCTGGGCAGTGAATGGCGGAAGTACGGTTGCTGCAGAATTTGTGGACTGCCAATTGGGATTGACAAGCACATCCGGAAGGATACTAGGGGCTCTACAGGCCGGTCTGCAAATTCTTGGTGGTTGTGGGACAATATTTGTGCTTGCCGCTGCACCAGCTTGTACTGCACTTATGGGACTCGCCACGTCACCAAGTGATACTGCAGTCCTGGTATGTGAAAGACCAAGATATACTAGGCCGCTGGTGCTCACCAGTTCACCAAAAGGTAGCGCGGCACTAGTACTGGCACTCTGCTGCATATGAGAGTCATCAAAATTTACTGACAAGTGCTAACAGAGATCAGGCCTGATTCTACCAACACTGCGGTTTTGTGTGCAGTGTATCAGGTGACAGTGACCTACTGACACTGCACTGGCTGGGGGAGAAGGGGGGGGGGGTAAGCATAGGGGCTAAACGCAGGTGCTGGGGCTGATCCCGCTAACACTGCATTTTTGGGGATGCTATACTAATGTGAACGCTGGTATAGTGCTGATCTGATCAAAGATATTGACCTGTTCAGACACTATACTAACAATGGAGGTTTATTGTGTATGAGTGTCTTCCTGGCAATCAAGGGGTTAAATGTGATGACTGGTCTACTGATGGGCAATCTGACGCCATCTGGGAGGGGTGTGAAAACCATGGGAACACGACTCACGTATATATATGTCATTTTGCACACCCATGCCGCCCTGTAGCAGTGGTTAAAGAAGCAGTTTGCATTACAGCGCTGACAATTGCGCGGTCATGCAATGCTGCACCAAAAATAAATTTATGTCCTTTTTTCCCCATGAATTGAGCTTTCTTTCGGTGGTATTTGATCGCCTGTGGGTGTTTTTTTTTTGCGCTGATAAAAGAAAAAATATTTTTAACTTTGCTATTAAACATGTCCAGTAAAAAATGTAAAAATCAAATTTCTTCATAAATTTCAGCCAAAATGTAGTCTGCTCTGTGTCTTTGCTAAAAAAAATCCCAATACGTGTAAATTAATTGGTTTAAATATTAACCGCGCTCTAATATCCACAAAAAGTGCTAAGTGCTTATAAATAAATTAAAATATGAAAATAAATCGTGACTGATTATATAAAATTATGATTTGTGAAAAATAAATGAATATTAATATAACGTAACTAATTATATAAAATTATAACTGGTGAAAAATAAATGAATATTAATATAACGTAACTAATTATATAAAATTATAACTGGTGAAAAATAAATTCATCTCATATTATCACGTCACTAAATGCACAATCCTTATAATAATGTGCAAATCTTCCATCAGTGAACCTCAAAAAAATTCATCATATCATTTTAAAAGTGAAATTAAAAAATAAAAAATAAATGGATTAAATAAGAAACAAAAAGAAAAAAATGTATAAATAATAAAAAGTCTGTGGAAAAACAACAATAATATCCCAATGTGCGAAGTGAATGTCCGGCTTAGATGGATATACTCTCCTTCAATGTGAAGATGTGATCTTTGCAGTAATGTTGAGAACCTGTGTGACTGCAGGACTGTGAGGGATGCTCCCTCCTTTCATCCACTCCTTAGTCCTCTGCCTTTGTATTCCTCGTATGTTACATGTAAGAACAGGAATAGAAGATATGGTGCCTTATCCCGGGGTAACAGCTTTTATTGTGCTTCCATATTGCACTCACATTTACAATAATTCATATGCGCTTTGTATGAATACAATATCCCGCAGCTTGTAGCTAGATCAAAATGAACGCTGTGTGCCCACACACCCTCAGTGCTCGCCGTATCGTCGTTGAATTAATTGGTTTACGAAAGCTATAGCGTCTACAAATGGCGCTACATATACTAGATTTTTTTAATACTAATAATGGCGGCAACTAGCAACTTAGGGTGGCGATCAGCGACTTATGGCGGGACTGCGGCGGACATTCTGACACTGGGGGGGAACTGACTTGGGGTCACTGACATCCCCAGTGACACCAATACAGTAATCAGTGCAAAAAAAAAAAAACACTGACACTGTACTAATGGCACTGGGGAGGAAGGGGTTAACATTTTTTTTTCCACTGAAAGGGTTAACTGTGTGAGGGGAGTGTTTTACTAGGGGGCGGGGTGTGTGCTGGACGGGGACAGGCTGATCGGGAGAGAGAAACTCTTCTCTCCCTCTTCAGCTTGTCAGAGCTGACAGGCAACTGACAGATAGCAGGGCTGTGTATAAACAATGCAGCCCTGCTCTCTGTCAGCGATCACCGCTAATCACGGGGAAACGGCCGGTAATGACCGGCCGTGACCCAGCGGCTCAGACCCGCTGCTGACACCCGCGGGACAGGTAGGGCACTGGGGAGGAAAGGGTTAACATTAGAAGGCAATCAAAGAGTTAACTGATGGGAGTGTTTCACTAGGGGGTGGGGGGGTGTGCTTCACTGTAAGCACACTTATCCAGATGGCTGAGCTCAGCCATCTGGACCAGTGTACCCAAACTGACACGGAGGAGAGCTGCATAGTAAACAATGCAGCCATCCTCCCTGTCAGTGTTTGCCAGTTATCACGAGCCTGGACCTGGTGATTGACACCCGTGGCTGCGATCGGTGGTGCGGGTAGGGTGGGCACGCGCCCCCTACCCAAAATACTAAATTTGTCACATGATCCTTGTAAGACGTGGCCCCCGGTACACAGGCAGCCCCACTGGCCTCCTGTGTGTTGCTATGGACAACCACTCTGGGTCCCGGCCTCTGGTCAGCGTCTCTCCTGGCATGTAGCATGGACTTCTCTCTGCTGGACCTTCTCTCCAGCCGTGACACATTCACATTTCCCACAACAGCTACTGGTTTCCCTGCATCAGCGTTGCCGGGGGCGACAACACCCCTCTCCCAGGTATGGACTGAAAGGATGATTTTTTTTATCCCCTCAGAGACCACCAGTCTGTGGAGAGATTCCTGGTCTATCAGCAGATATCTGGGAACACCAGAATTATGGCAGCTGATGTTCAGAGATGTTCAAACTTTATTAGACATTACTAAGATTATATAGGATACAGAAATAATAAGGGAGGGGGAGGGGGAGGGGGGAGCGAGTTCTAAACTGTAACTTGTAAGTTTCCATCATGAGCTGACTACATGAAACATGACATATACATTTCTTGGTACAAATTGTTTTGGCTAACTTTCTGAGAAACAACCAGACAAAGACATTGTCAGGGTCATGTTAGCTTCTGTTGATACATTCTGATACAAACTAAAACAGTTTCATTAAACTTCTAATATATCTGCAAAAACCTAACTTAATACTTAAAATGGCGTACATTAACAAAATGGAGGTTCTCTGGATCCTTTCATGGACATCCTGTAGCTCTCTCAAGGTTGGCTTGTTCTCCTCTGTAGGTTGGCTCCATGCTGCCAGGGGCCATTTGCACCAGTCCACAGCAGATTCACACACATTTGAATTTCCCGGCTTGGCTGGGACATGTGGTATGTAACCCTCTTGCCACAGTAGCCTTTCCCTTGCCCCAGCAAGGTTTGCCTCCTTTTTCAGCTTTGACCGCCCCATCCTTGCAGTAACGCACACAGCGGATTGTTACACAGTTCAGCAATACAATGGAGCACTGTCTCTTTAAGGTAAATTCCTTTTCTCTTGGAGGTTCTCCTCTCCGGAACACACTGATAGTGCAACTCATGCACCAAACACAGTTCATATACCAAATGAATGCACTTCATTGCCTAGATCTCTAGTCCTGCCCGCATCCTCCACCATATGTGAGAACTAGCATCAAGGGTAGAGCTTTTAAAGCACACAGACACTCGCTTTCTTCTTTTTAAGGGACGTTTTTGCCCAATTTTATTTAAATGAAAGTTCCATACAATATAGGTTTCCCACACAGGGGTATCCACCATCCTTGGGAGGGTGGAGCCTACAACCCTGGTCCTGGCTCTAGAAGAGACCCACAAATACCTTCACAATCAGTGTCCTGGCCATTCCCAAAACCTGGTCCAAGGATTGGAGATTTCACCCCTCACAAATCACTTTGATATCTCCAGGCTCCAGGTCGGAAAATGGACTTTACATACAAATGAGGAATCTGAAAAGCCAGTTTCCTCTGCATTAAGCAAACCCTCTGGAGCCCCTTAACCTGCCTTGTTGAGAATCCTGGGCGAAATATCCTTTTTACCTCATAACAGGTCACCACACTGTCACACCTGATACAGCAGTCATAGACCTGAACCCAAATTCCTGGAGCTGAGGTCTCTGTCCATATTCTGGTACAAAAATCAGAGACCTGAACCCAAATTCCTGGAGCCGTGGTCTCTGTCCATATCCTTGTACAGCAGTCAGAGACCTGAACCCAAATTCCCAGAGCCGAGGTTTCTGTCCATATCCTGGTATAGCAATCAGAGACCTGAACCCAAATTCCTGGAGCCGAGGTCTCTGTCTACATCCTGGTACAGCGTAAAATCTCAGACCAAGGTATTTCTCCAGATGCCAGATGTAATCCATAGCAACCACCAAGAACTCAATGTCCAGATACAACAGAAAGAAATATGGCAGGTCCAGCTGTATTCTCATCCAGAAACATGCAGGATATCTTCTGGACATAAAATACTTTTTGTACCTGGAAATCAACAAATGATTTCTCCAAACCCTTCTGTAAGAGCAGAGAAAAAATTATGGGATCAATATCTCCTCCAGAAGACAAGACATCCTCCTCTTCTAAATGTGCCCCATTGATAACCTGGATGACATCATCTTTATCCATCTCCAGCCTCTGTAGCTCCATCGCAGATTGGTCGCGTGACACAGATCGTCCAGATGTTGGATCTTTCCAGACATGTCCTTTTTCTTCACCTCCAGCTTACTTAGGAGATGAAAGATTGGCAGTGAGACCTTCTCCTCCTGCTGAAAGATCTCGGACAGGACTTGTGTCTCCAGGATGTCCATCTGTCTCCTGAGGTCTCTGAGCAGTGTGGTGACTCTGTCCCCATCACCTATTTCTTGGTCACCTCTCTCTTACATTCCTGGAGATGAAGGATTCTGTTCTCATTCACTTATCTGCAGCAAATCATTTCCTGGTGGATCTGTCTCCATATCGACTTCTTCTTTTCCAAGGCCACCTTCAGGATCTCTGATTGCTGCTCATGTTCATCCACATTACCACAGGTGTCAGAGACACAGTCTGCATTCTGGGAGCTATCCATAGCCTCCTAATTACCAGAGCTCATTGTGCCAGCTGGGTCCTCCAGGTGTCCAGAGATGAAGGACTCCATTCTGGCTCTCAGTTCTTGGTTCTTCTGAACAGTTTTTCCTTTTTGGGATGTTTGCTGGCAATTAGGGCAGCAGTATTGTCCTTCTGTATGGCTGAACCACGTCTTACCTGTAGACTCCCGCCAGAAGCTGTGACCACACCTGTAGACTCCCGGCAGAAGCTGTGACCACACTGTAGGGTGACAGGGACAGAGTACAATTTCAGAATGATGCAGCAGACCAGGTCCTCCCTTCTGAATCCAACTGTGATAAGAAATGACGAGAGTGATGTGATACTCCTCTTATAACTCAGGAGGAGGGAGCAGCCCCAATGGAACATCACCTGCCTGACCCAACATGGATTTCCTCATTTCACTTCTCTACACCCCCCCTTCCTGTATACACCCCCCCTTCCTGTATACACCCCCCTTCCTGTATACACTCCCTCCCCCTTCCTGTACACACCCACCCCCCTTCCCTGTATACAAGACATTATACTATGAGGCAGTATGGAGGAGAACACAATGTACAGAGGACTCTGAGCCATTCACCTCACATGACCTGACCCCCCCCCCCCCCCCACAGTCACACACTATTATTATTATACCTTTACATAGCTCTGACATATACCACAGCGCTGTACAGAGAACGCTTTGCTCAGATATCACACGGGGTGTCTTGCAGGGATTGGAGGGAAATGGACTGTAATGAACTCATACAGCCGTATAGAAGGATTGCTGGGAAGTCCGGAGTTCCTCCATAGTACAGAGGAGGAGAGGTTGGTGTGGTTGTGTATTGAGAATTGTGTGGTGGGGAATTCCGGGTGATGATATCACTGTCTGTGGTCAGGAGGTGATCGCTGAGCTGCACACAGGATTTCCATAACAAGAAATAACCCAGAATGCTCGGCACACCTGTAGGCTTGGAGGTAATCCAAAGTATAATACACAATATTGCCCCAAGTATTGTCCCCGCCCCCTCCAAATCATGTGATTCAGGAGTTACAATCCCCTCCATATCATGTGATTCAGGTGTTCCAATCCCCTCCATATCATCTGATTCAGGTGTTCCAATCCCCTCCATGTCATGTGATTCAGGTGCTCCAATCCCCTCCATATCATGTGATTCAGGTGTCCCAATCCCCTCCATATCATGTGATTCAGGTGTCCCAATCCCCTCCATATCATGTGATTCAGGTGTCCCAATCCCCTCCATATCATGTGATTCAGGTGTCCCAATCCCCTCCATATCATGTGATTCAGGTGTCCCAATCCCCTCCATATCATGTGATTCAGGTGTCCCAATCCCCTCCATATCATCTGATTCAGGTGTTCCAATCCCTTCCATATCATGTGATTCAGGTGTTCCAATCCCCTCCATATCATCTGATTCAGGTGATCCAATCCCCTCCATATCATCTGATTCAGGTGTTCCAATCCCCTCCATATCATGTGATTCAGGTGTTCCAATCCCCTCCATATCATGTGAATCAGGTGTTCCAATCCCCTCCATATCATGTGATTCAGGTGTTCTAATCCCCTCCATATCATGTGATTCAGGTGTTCCAATCCCCTCCATATCATGTGATTCAGGAGTTCCAATCCCCTCCATTGACACAGGTGTATACAATCAAGCCCCTAGGCATGCTGACTGCTTCTACAAACATTGGTGAAAGAATGGGTCGCTCTCAGGAGCTCAGTGACTCCAAGCGTGGTCCCGTGATAGGTGGCCACCTGGGCAATAAGTCCATCCGTGACATTTCCTGGCTACTAAATATTCCACGCTCAAATGTTAGTGGGATTATAACAAAGTGGAAGCCACTGGGAACAACAGCCACTCAGACCTCCAAACTTGGTGTGGCCTTCAGATGAGCCCAACAACAGTGCGTAGAGAGCTTCATGGAATGGGTTTCCATGGCCGAGCAGCTGCATCCAAGCCTTCCATCACCAAGTGCAATGCAAAGCGTCGGATGCCGTGGTGTAAAGCACGCCGCCACTGGACTCTAGAGCAGAGGAGATGTGTTCTCTGGAGGGACCAATCACGCTTCTCTGTCTGGCAATCCGATGGACGTGTCTGGGTTTGGCGGTTGCCAGGAGAACGGTACTTACCTGACTGCATTGTGCCAAGTGTACAGTTTGGTGGAGGGGGATTATGGTGTGGGGTTGTTTTTCAAAGGTTGGGCTTGGCCCCCTAGTTCTAGTGAAGGGAACTCTGAAGGCGACATTTTGGACAGATGATATACAAAATCTTCTTGCGCTCTAATGTTCGATAATTTTGGGAAAAACAATATATATATTAAATACACCTATAGCTGCTAACATCTGATCCTGTACCAATAGATCTAATAGAGAATACAAATGAAACAAAAATGATGTAGCGCTAAAATAGGAATGGATAAATACTCAAATAAAATGAATGTCTCATAATAAACACACAGTCAGTACAAGAAAACACTCCTTAGTATGTAACAGGAGAAGTAAGTGCGTGATGGAACTAAACACGTGAAACCGCTGCACACAGTACACACAAGAAGTCCGGTGATCCGTGTCACATTCCTTCTATTCATGCAAAGTCAATGGAATGTGTATAATCCCACACACCCCGAAGTGTAATCCAAAACCGGCTGAAATGGCCTCTCACCTCCTATCTGCGACCCTGCAGGGCCACAGAGCGTATACTATCACCACTGGATCAAGACAACCTTCCTCTTGAATAGACGACTTGAAGAAATATCCCCAACACACTGATTCCACCTCTCCTATAATATCCTTGACGGAATATCCTTCACATTCCTAGAAGGAATGTGACATTTTGGACAATTTCATGCCCCCAACTTTGTGGGAGGAGTTTGGGGATGGCCCCTTCCTGTTCCAACATGACTGCGCACCAGTGCACAAAGCAAGGTCCATAAAGACATGGAGGAGCCAGTTTGGGGTGGAGGAACTTGACTGTCCTGCACAGAGTCCTGACCTCAACCCCATAGAACACCTTTGGGATGAATTAGAGCGGAGACTGCGAGCCAGGCCTCCTCCTCCGACATCAGTGCCCCTCCCCCGACATCAGTGCCTGACCTGACAAATGTGCTTCTGGAAGAATGGTCCAACCTTCCCATAGACACCCTCCTAAACCTTGTGGACGGCCTTCCCAGAAGAGTTGAAGCTCTGACCATATGGAAACTCAGGCACTGCAGTAGGGGTTAGTAGGGGGCCCCATGAGATGCCCCTGGATCCTTTTTCATTGGCTTTTTTGAGTTTGGCCAAGGACACAGGGGCCCCATGATTCCCTATTGCCCGGGGGCCCCATGAGTTGTCAGTCCACCCCTGGGCCAACTCAATATTGAACCCTACGGACTAAGACTGGGAGGCCATTAAAGGTCATGTCCGTGGAAAGGGCGGGGCCAACTCAATATTGAACCCTACAGACTAAGACTGGGAGGCCATTAAAGGTCATGTCCGTGGAAAGGCTGGTGGCCCAATACTTGGGGTAATATAGTGTACATCTTCTGCTGGATATAGAAGCAGAAAGATGTGATGGGTGAAGGTTAGAACTGAGACAGAGCTGGAGAGCACAAACTCCTCCTGATGGTGGGCCTCATATACTGTACATTCCAATGATGGAAGTCCTAGGAGCCCCAGTCCATGGACACTGGAGAGCTGACAGGCGTCTGGGATGGATGGTGGCTTCCCATCCACGTACATAGACTCTGGAGCCGATATCAAGTATAGACATCTTTATTACAATATCCACTTACATGGGAATCAGCACAAAGTGTTAACTTGGGTGATATAAATGGTGTCCTTCACTATACTGTGGCGGGCAGTGTGCAGTGCAGGGGGCGTGTGGTGTGCAGTGCAGGGGGCGTGTGGTGTGTGGTGCAGGGGGTGGGTGGTGTGTGGTGAAGGGGGCGAGTGGTGTGCGGTGCAGGGACACTGTGGTGTGCGGTTCAGGGGGCGTGTGGTGTGCAGTGCAGGGGGCGGGTGGTGTGCGGTGAAGGGGGCGTGTGGTGTGCGGTTCAGGGGGCGTGTGGTGTGCAGTGCAGGGGGCGGGTGGTGTGTGGTGAAGGGGGCGTGTGGTGTGCGGTGCAGGGGGCGGGTGGTGTGTGGTGAAGGGGACGTGTGGTGTGCGGTGCAGGGGGCGGGTGGTGTGTGGTGCAGGGAATGGGTGGTGTGTGGTGAAGGGGGCGGGTGGTGTGCGGTGCAGGGGGCGGGTGGTGTGTGGTGCAAGGGATGGGTGGTGTGTGGTGCAGGGGGCGGGTGGTGTGCGATGCAGGGGGCGGGTGGTGTGTGGTGCAGGGGGCGAGTGCTGTGCGGTGCAGGGGGCGTGTGGTGTGCGGTGCAGGGACCCTGTGGTGTGCGGTGCAGGGGGCGGGTGGTGTGCGGTGCAGGGGATGGGTGGTGTGCGGTGCAGGGGGCGGGTGGTGTGCGGTGCAGGGGGCGGGTGGTGTGCGGTGCAGGGGACGGGTGGTGTGTGGTGCAGGGGGTGGGTGGTGTGTGGTGAAGGGGGCGAGTGGTGTGTGGTGAAGGGGGTGAGTGGTGTGCGGTGCAGGGACCCTGTGGTGTGCGGTGCAGGGGGCGTGTGGTGTGCGGTGCAGGGAGCGGGCAGTGTGCAGTGCAGGGGGCGGGCAGTGTGCGGTGCAGGGGGCGGGGTGGAATTTAGGGAGGAGCAGCACATACTGTATCTATATCACAGACGATCAATCAAACATATCAATAAAATCGATCAATGGGGGATCATCCCAGTCAGAATTATTAGGAAGAAACAATGTATAGAAGACCATAATCCCCCCCAGGAATGATCCATCACTCATCATTCCAGCTACTACCAGGTAAAACATTTGGGATGATTGTATACAAACAATTGTAAATACCACCAAATACATAAACAGTGAAATAAACGGACGGCAGGTTTGGAAACCACAGAAAGCCAACACAATCTATTTGCCTTCATCTACGCGTTTCACGGAGGTCCGGCTTCTTCCAGACTGAAAATGGCTTTTCTATCCGAGTTCTAATGAGAAATCCAGATCCTTCTACAACATCCAGCAGGAAAATGACAAAAGATGGATATAGAGCGAGGAGCGACAATTCCACTGTCCACCACTAGGGGGGGCTATATGTGCGAGTCGGACATTGGGGGGTCGTGTGTTCCCTGAACACGCCAACATCTGGGGCATTTGGTGGGCTGCTCCCCCCCGTGTCCCACAATGCACTGCTCACAGGTCAGGTGCTTTGGCCAATCACAGCTGAGTTCACAGGAAGAGCCATGATTGGCCAAAGATCTGGTGACTTTGGCCAATCATGGCTCACGGCCAAGTCCACGCCCCCACACCATACAAGGCTGCTTATTGGGTGTTAGTGAGCTAGGTGAGGTTAGTTAGTGGTGTGTTAGGAGGGTGTAGTCAGTGTTGTGGTGTCAGTGTTGTGGTGCCAGTATTGTGGTGTCAGTGTCGTGGTATCAGTGTCGTGGTGTCAGTGTCGTGGTGTCAGTGTTGTGGTGTCAGTGTCGTGGTGTCAGTGTCGTGGTGCCAGTATTGTGGTGTCAGTGTCGTGGTATCAGTGTCGTGGTGTCAGTGCTGTGGTGTCAGTGTCGTGGTGTCAGTGTCGTGGTGTCAGTGTCGTGGTGTCAGTGCTGTGGTGTCAGTGTCATGGTGTCAGTGTCGTGGTGTCAGTCTTGTGGTGTCAGTGTCGTGGTGTCAGTCTTGTGGTGTCAGTGTCGTGGTGTCAGTGTCGTGGTGTCAGTGTCGTGGTGTCATTGTCCTGGTGTCAGTGTCGTGGTGTCAGTGTTGTGGTGTCAGTGTTGTGGTGTCAGTGTCATGGTGTCAGTGTCGTGGTGTCAGTCTTGTGGTGTCAGTCTTGTGGTGTCAGTCTTGTGGTGTCAGTGTCGTGGTGTCAGTCTTGTGGTGTCAGTGTCGTGGTGTCATTGTCCTGGTGTCAGTGTCGTGGTGTCAGTGTTGTGGTGTCAGTGTTGTGGTGTCAGTGTCATGGTGTCAGTGTCGTGGTGTCAGTCTTGTGGTGTCAGTCTTGTGGTGTCAGTCTTGTGGTGTCAGTGTCGTGGTGTCAGTCTTGTGGTGTCAGTGTCGTGGTGTCATTGTCCTGGTGTCAGTGTCGTGGTGTCAGTGTTGTGGTGTCAGTGTTGTGGTGTCAGTGTCATGGTGTCAGTGTCGTGGTGTCAGTCTTGTGGTGTCAGTCTTGTGGTGTCAGTCTTGTGGTGTCAGTCTTGTGGTGTCAGTGTCGTGGTGTCAGTCTTGTGGTGTCAGTGTCGTGGTGTCATTGTCCTGGTGTCAGTGTTGTGGTGTCAGTATTGTGGTGTCAGTGTCGTGGTGTCAGTGTCGTGGTGTCAGTGTTGTGGTGTCAGTGTGTTTTTATAACACTTATGCATCACTGCTCTTCCCAGGTTTTTTTTTCTTTGTGTCAGCATCGGGTTCTGTTGCTGCCTCTTTATGGTTGCCGGTGTTCCTCCTCCTGTGTCAGCACTGGTTTCCTTTTCTTTTTTTTTTTAAATTTTATTTTTTTTGCCGCAGCAGCTGTAGTACTAAAACCATTTGCGGCATAATTGCTGCCCCGTCTGTGTTCCTCCTCCTACATCAGCAGATCTATTTTTTCTTTGGCTTTCTCAATTTTTTTATTTATTTTTTGCCACAGCAGCCAAAACATTGAGGACATAATTGCTGTCCCCCATCTCAGTCACAAGTGTTCCTCCTTCTGCATCACCATTTTTTTTGGCTTTCTTAATTTTTTTACATTTATTTAATTATTTTTTTTTACTGCCGTGGCCAAAAAAAATGAAAGTATCCATAGTTACTGTAAAAAAGATATAACAATAAAATGGTTTAAAGTGCACCAAGCACAACATATTGCACCCCAGCACCAAAATCCCATCCCCCACAGAAAATAAAGGGGGAATCCCCTAAAATCCCCATCATGTCGGAAAGGCCAAGAAGGAGAGGCAGATTCTCACAGGCAGCTAAGAGAGGGCAAGCAGCCTCTGTGTCCACAGTGACCAGTGGTGGCCGTGGACATGGTGGATCCTCTGCAGGCAGGGCACACTTGTCCTTTGTTTCTGGTGCTGGCCGTATTATTGAGCCACAACATGCAGAAGAGGTGGGGGAGGGGATAACTCAGTCATCCTCATCCTCCTCATCCTCTGTCACCCAGGATCATACTATTTTGCCTTCCACCGCAGCTGCCAAAGCGGCCTGTTCCACAGGCTCCTTGTCCACCACAGCTGCTCCTTCCGTAGCCCCACCATCATGCATGGAGGAGTCACCTCAATCATGTGATCCTGGTGTCAGTCCCATGCTGCTGGAGGATGGGCAGCAATCTGAATGCTCCAATGTTGGTTCCCAGGATGAGGAAAGGAGTGACGTGAGCCTAGAGAGAGGGGGCGCCAGTGATGGAAAAGAAATTGGCAGTCATGTTCCCCCAGCCATAGCACACTGCCAAGTTGGGTCCAGTGATGAGGAGGATGGGGATGATGAGGTCACTGACTGTACTTGGGTGAGAGAACAGAGGAGGACAGTGAGGAGGAGGCAGAACTCCAACGAGGCAGGATGTCCTCCAGGGACAGGCGTAAGGACAGCCAACCGATGGCATCACATGACAGAGCTCCTCAGGGGCGGGGCACTGCTGACTCCATGCAGACTTCCACAAGTTCTCTGGTGTGGGCTTATTCCAACACATGTGCAGCAGATCGCAGCATTGCTATTTGTAGTCTCTGTCTGAAGCAGATCAAGCGTGGCCAAAACACCAGCCGCTTGGGCACCACATGCTGGACCAGACATATGACGAGCCGCCATGCAACCCATTGGCAACAGCACCTGAAAGGCCCACATCCGAAAACAGTGCAGACTTCTTCTTGGTCCTTGAAAGGATGATTTTCTTTATCCCCTCAGAGACCCCCGGTCTGTGGAGAGATTCCTGGTTTATCAGCAGAATTCTGGGAACACCCTATGAACACGGAAATAACGGCAGCTTATGTTCAGAGATGTTCAAAGTTTATTAGACATTACTAAGATTATATAGACTACAGATAAAATAAGGGGGGGGAGGGGGGGGAGCGAGTTTCAAAACTGTAACTTGTAAGTTTCCACCATGAGCTGACTACATGAAACATGACATATATATTTCTTGGTACAAATTGTTTTGGCTAACTTTCTGAGAAACAACCAGACAAAGACATTGTCAGGGTCATGTTAGCTTCTGTTGATACATCCTTGAGCAACTAAAACAGTTTCATTAAACGTCTAATATATCTACAAAAACCTAACTTAATACTTAAAATGACGTACATCAACACAATGGAGGTTCTCTAGATCCTTTCAATCCCCTCTTAGATCATGAACATGTCTCAATTCTTTACATAGCCAGATACCCTTCATTTGTATTTTGCGGCTTGGTAGCTCTAGCAATGCAATATAATGAGCATTTAAAACATAAATATAAAAATAAAACAAAAAACAATATCATGACTATGATTACAGCGATACCTTTCATCCATGAAAAGACGGAACCAAATCCTGATCCTAACCAATCAAAAGGAGTCCATCCATCTTTTCCTATAGCTCTAGCTTCTTCCATCAAACCCTCTACCTGTTCCCTGTGTTGCTTTATTATTTCATAATAATCCGGAACAGTCATTGTGGTATTATATATCCAAGTACAACATTCAGAATCCTCTGTCATCTCACAGACCTGTCAGAGCAGCACTCATGCTTTCAATAGCTAATTCTTGCATCTCCAGCTGTTCTCTAATAGCTCTGGTCTCGGTATTTAGCACCCCCATGTCCTTAGAGTTCCTCTCCAGTATGTCATCAATAATGTTTGTGTAATTATTTATTTTGTTCATGAGTGTTATTCCCCATCCCGTGTAGGTAGGGAACCATGACCACACCTTATCCCCCATCCCGTGTAGGTAGAGAACCATGACCACACCTTATCCCCCATCCCGTGTAGGTAGGGAACCATGACCACACCTTATCCCCCATCCCGTGTAGGTAGGGAACCATGACCACACCTTATCCCCCGTAGAGAATAGATCTACCTTTTCTTGTTTGGTTTCCCTTCTCTGTCTCAGAGTTAGTTGGTGTTTTGGGTATGTACTGGCTGTTACCTGGTGTTCCTTCTGGTCTATAGCTGCCATGATTGGCACTAATTGGGCTACATAGCACCAGCCATGGACATTACTCGGTATCCAAGGGTAACAGATCTTACCACAACAGATATAGGTATTGTTTCCCAAGGAGATCAGCAATTTTTGTATTGCAGAATGAAATTCAGGGGTGACAACAAGTGTAAAATAAAAAAGTTTTCCAAACATAGCTTTCCCCACATTGTCTTGTATCCCCTCTAAACTTTCATTCAGGGTTCTACCATTTACTTGCCAGAGTTTCACAGAAGAAGTTCCATCCCTCCTTCCAGGATCAGATATGTTTCTCAGGTGTTTGGTTCACCTTCTTCACTCGACTAGCATGGATCCAGGACTGGGAATTCTCCACCAGAACAGTTGTTCTGGTAACCGCTATCACCGTAGTAGGTGGTCCAAAGGGGTAGCCTTGCTTCTTGTCTTTAGCGAGTTGGCGGACCACTACGACATCTCCCATTTGGAAAGGGTGTGTTGGTTCCTGAAAAGATAAAGGAGAGGTGCGAGCCACATTGCTTTCAACCTGATCTAAAGTCTGAATCCATTTTCTCACATATTCTTGTTGTACCAGGTCAAGGTCCCCTCTTTCTAACATAAGTGGCTGTCTAGCCCAAGGAGTGGGGAACGGTCTTCCCATTAATATTTCAAAAGGAGATAACCCTGTAGTCTTATTAGGTGTCATTCTTACCTCTGCTAGAATTGCAGGTAACATCTTCTTCCAGTGGGTATAGGTTCCTCCAGTGGCCTTCCTCAACTCATCCTTAATTGTCCTGTTCATCCTTTCTACTATACCCCAACTTTGAGGATGATGGGGAATATGAAACTTCCAATCTAAGTACTTTTACCAGGTCTTGGCATACCTTGGCCACAAAGGCTGGTCCGTTATCAGATTTATCTGCAGTGGACATCCCCGTCTGGGTATTATCTCCTGTGTAAGAATTCTGACTACAGTCTGCGCGTCTTCTTTATTAGTGACAAATGCTTCCACCCATCTGCTGAACATATCCACCATTACCAACAAAAACTCTTGCCTCTGTCCGGTTTTTGGCATGTGGGTAAAATCTATTTGTAAATGGGTGAAAGGTGTAGTTGGGTACACTAGATGCTGGTGTTGTGATTTCTTTGGGTTCTGTGGATTGTTCCTTATACATGTAATGCACCTGGAAACATATTCTTTCACCAACCTAGATAAGCCTGTAATGTAAAAATCCTGCAATAATGTTTCACATGTCGTTTTCCATCCTCTATGTCCTAGACCAGGGGTGGGCAAACTTTTTGACTTGAGGGCCGCAATGGGTTCATATATTGGACCCGGGGGCCGGACTAGCTGCTGGCCGGCCCAGCCACTACCATGCCATCCATAGTAAGTATAGTAATATTCCCCCATAGTAAGCATAGTAATTCATCCCCCATAGTAATTCATCCCCCATAGTAATTCATCCCCCATAGTAATTCATCCCCCATATAGTAATTCATCCCCCATAGTAATTCATCCCCCATATAGTAATTCATCCCCCATAGTAATTCATCCCCCATATAGTAATTCATCCCCCATAGTAATTCATCCCCCATATAGTAATTCATCCCCCATAGTAATTCATCCCCCCTATAGTAATTAATCCCCCATATAGTAATTAATCCCCCATATAGTAATTCATCCCCCATATAGTAATTCATCCCCCATAGTAATTCATCCCCCATAGTAATTCATCCCCCATAGTAATTTATCCCCATATAGTAATTTATCCCCATATAGTAATTCATCCCCCATATAGTAATTCATCCCCCATATAGTAATTCATCCCCCATAGTAATTCATCCCCCATAGTAATTCATCCCCCATATAGTAATTCATCCCCCATAGTAATTCATCCCCCATATAGTAATTCATCCCCCATAGTAATTCATCCCCCATATAGTAATTCATCCCCCATAGTAATTCATCCCCCATATAGTAATTAATCCCCCATATAGTAATTCATCCCCCATATAGTAATTCATCCCCCATAGTAATTCATCCCCCATAGTAATTCATCCCCCATATAGTAATTCATCCCCCCTATAGTAATTCATCCCCCATATAGTAATTCATCCCCATAGTAATTCATCCCCCATACAGTAATTCATCCCCCATACAGTAATTCATCCCCCATAGTAATTCATCCCCCATATAGTAATTCATCCCCCATATAGTAATTCACCCCCCATAGTAATTCATTCCCCATAGTAATTCATCCCCCCTAGTAATTCATCCCCCCTATAGTAATTCATCCCCCCTATAGTAATTCATCCCCCATACAGTAATTCATCCCCCATAGTAATTCATCCCCCATATAGTAATTCATCCCCCATAGTAATTCATTCCCCATCGTAATTCATCCCCCATATAGTAATTCATCCCCCCTAGTAATTCATCCCCCCTATAGTAATTCATCCCCCCTATAGTAATTCATCCCCCCTAATAATTCATCCCCCATAGTAATTCATCCCCAATATAGTAATTCATCCCCCATAGTAATTCATCCCCCATATAGTAATTCATCCCCCCTATAGTAATTCATCCCCCATAGTAATTCATCCCCAATATAGTAATTCATCCCCCACATAGTAATTCATCCCCCATAGTAATTCATCCCCCATATAGTAATTCATCCCCCATAGTAATTCATCCCCCATATAGTAATTCATCCCCCATATAGTAATTCATCCCCCATAGTAATTCATCCCCCATATAGTAATTCATCCCCCATATAGTAATTCATCCCCCATAGTAATTCATCCCCCATAGTAATTCATCCCCCATATAGTAATTCATCCCCCATATAGTAATTCATCCCCCATAGTAATTCATCCCCCATATAGTAATTCATCCCCCATAGTAATTCATCCCCCATATAGTAATTCATCCCCCATATAGTAATTCATCCCCCATATAGTAATTCATTCCCCATATAGTAATTCATCCCTCATATAGTAATTCATCCCCCATATAGTAATTCATCCCCCATAAAGTAATTCATCCCCCTAATAGTAATACATCCCCCATATAGTAATTCATCCCCCATATAGTAATTCATCCCCCATATAGTAATTCATCCCCCATATAGTAATTCATCCCCCATATAGTAATTCATCCCCCATAGTAATTACTCCCCCATAGTAATTCATCCCCCATATAGTAATTCATCCCCCCCATAGTAATTCATCCCCCATATAGTAATTCATCCCTCATATAGTAATTCATCCCCCATATAGTAATTCATCCCCATAGTAATTCATCCCCCTTATAGTAATTCATCCCCCATACAGTAATTCATCCCCCTAATAGTAATACATCCCCCATATAGTAATTCATCCCCCATATAGTAATTCATCCCCCATATAGTAATTCATCCCCCATATAGTAATTCATCCCCCTAATAGTAATACATCCCCCATATAGTAATTCATCCCCCTAATAGTAATACATCCCCCATATAGTAATTCATCCCCCATATAGTAATTCATCCCCCATATAGTAATTCATCCCCCATAGTAATTCATCCCCCATATAGTAATTCATCCCCCATATAGTAATTCATCCCCCATAGTAATTCATCCCCCATAGTAATTAATCCCCCATATAGTAATTCATCCCCCATATAGTAATTCATCCCCCAAATAGTAATTCATCCCCCATATAGTAATTCATCCCCCATATAGTAATTCATCCCCCCTATAGTAATTCATCCCCCATATAGTAATTCATCCCCCATATAGTAATTCATCCCCCTAATAGTAATACATCCCCCATAGTAATTCATCCCCCATATAGTAATTCATCCCCCATATAGTAATTCATCCCCCATATAGTAATTCATCCCCCATAGTAATTCATCCCCCATATAGTAATTCATCCCCCATAGTAATTCATCCCCCATAGTAATTCATCCCCCATATAGTAATTCATCCCCCATAGTAATTCATCCCCCATATAGTAATTCATCCCCCATATAGTAATTCATCCCCATATAGTAATTCATCCCCCATATAGTAATTCATCCCCTATAGTAATTCATCCCCCATAGTAATTCATCCCCCATATAGTAATTCATCCCCCATAGTAATTCATCCCCCATATAGTAATTCATCCCCCATATAGTAATTCATCCCCCATATAGTAATTCATCCCCCATAGTAATTCATCCCCCATAGTAATTCATCCCCCATATAGTAATTCATCCCCCATAGTAATTCATCCCCCATATAGTAATTCATCCCCCATATAGTAATTCATCCCCATATAGTAATTCATCCCCCATAGTAATTCATCCCCCATATAGTAATTCATCCCCCATAGTAATTCATCCCCCATAGTAATTTATCCCCATATAGTAATTTATCCCCATATAGTAATTTATCCCCATATAGTAATTCATCCCCCATATAGTAATTCATCCCCCATATAGTAATTCATCCCCCATAGTAATTCATCCCCCATAGTAATTCATCCCCCATATAGTAATTCATCCCCCATAGTAATTCATCCCCCATATAGTAATTCATCCCCCATAGTAATTCATCCCCCATATAGTAATTCATCCCCCATAGTAATTCATCCCCCCTATAGTAATTAATCCCCCATATAGTAATTAATCCCCCATATAGTAATTCATCCCCCATATAGTAATTCATCCCCCATAGTAATTCATCCCCCATAGTAATTCATCCCCCATAGTAATTTATCCCCATATAGTAATTTATCCCCATATAGTAATTCATCCCCCATATAGTAATTCATCCCCCATATAGTAATTCATCCCCCCTAGTAATTCATCCCCCATATAGTAATTCATCCTCCATATAGTAATTCATCCCCCATATAGTAATTCATCCCCCCTAGTAATTCATCCCCCCTATAGTAATTCATCCCCAATATAGTAATTCATCCCCCATAGTAATTCATCCCCCATATAGTAATTCATTCCCCATATAGTAATTCATCCCCCATAGTAATTCATCCCCCATAGTATTTCACCCCCCATATAGTAATTCATCCCCCCTAGTAATTCATCCCCCCTATAGTAATTCATCCCCCATAGAAATTCATCCCCCATATAGTAATTCATCCCCCATAGTAATTCATCCCCCATAGTAATTCATCCCCCATATAGTAATTCATCCCCCCTATAGTAATTCATCCCCCATATAGTAATTCATCCCCATAGTAATTCATCCCCCATATAGTAATTCATCCCCCATACAGTAATTCATCCCCCATACAGTAATTCATCCCCCATAGTAATTCATCACCTAATATAGTAATTCATCCCCCATATAGTAATTCACCCCCCATAGTAATTCATTCCCCATAGTAATTCATCCCCCATATAGTAATTCATCCCCCCTAGTAATTCATCCCCCCTATAGTAATTCATCCCCCCTATAGTAATTCATCCCCCATACAGTAATTCATCCCCCATAGTAATTCATCCCCCATATAGTAATTCATCCCCCATAGTAATTCATTCCCCATCGTAATTCATCCCCCATATAGTAATTCATCCCCCCTAGTAATTCATCCCCCCTATAGTAATTCATCCCCCCTATAGTAATTCATCCCCCCTAATAATTCATCCCCCATAGTAATTCATCCCCAATATAGTAATTCATCCCCCATAGTAATTCATCCCCCATATAGTAATTCATCCCCCCTATAGTAATTCATCCCCCATAGTAATTCATCCCCAATATAGTAATTCATCCCCCATATAGTAATTCATCCCCCATAGTAATTCATCCCCCATATAGTAATTCATCCCCCATAGTAATTCATCCCCCATATAGTAATTCATCCCCCATATAGTAATTCATCCCCCATAGTAATTCATCCCCCATATAGTAATTCATCCCCCATATAGTAATTCATCCCCCATAGTAATTCATCCCCCATAGTAATTCATCCCCCATATAGTAATTCATCCCCCATATAGTAATTCATCCCCCATAGTAATTCATCCCCCATATAGTAATTCATCCCCATAGTAATTCATCCCTCATATAGTAATTCATCCCCCATATAGTAATTCATCCCCCATATAGTAATTCATCCCCCATATAGTAATTCATCCCCCATAGTAATTCATCCCCCATATAGTAATTCATCCCCCATAGTAATTACTCCCCCATAGTAATTCATCCCCCATATAGTAATTCATCCCCCATATAGTAATTCATCCCTCATATAGTAATTCATCCCCCATATAGTAATTCATCCCCATAGTAATTCATCCCCCTTATAGTAATTCATCCCCCATACAGTAATTCATCCCCCTAATAGTAATACATCCCCCATATAGTAATTCATCCCCCATATAGTAATTCATCCCCCATATAGTAATTCATCCCCCTAATAGTAATACATCCCCCATATAGTAATTCATCCCCCTAATAGTAATACATCCCCCATATAGTAATTCATCCCCCATATAGTAATTCATCCCCCATATAGTAATTCATCCCCCATAGTAATTCATCCCCCATATAGTAATTCATCCCCCATATAGTAATTCATCCCCCATAGTAATTCATCCCCCATAGTAATTAATCCCCCATATAGTAATTCATCCCCCATATAGTAATTCATCCCCCAAATAGTAATTCATCCCCCATATAGTAATTCATCCCCCATATAGTAATTCATCCCCCCTATAGTAATTCATCCCCCATATAGTAATTCATCCCCCATATAGTAATTCATCCCCCTAATAGTAATACATCCCCCATAGTAATTCATCCCCCATATAGTAATTCATCCCCCATATAGTAATTCATCCCCCATATAGTAATTCATCCCCCATAGTAATTCATCCCCCATATAGTAATTCATCCCCCATAGTAATTCATCCCCCATAGTAATTCATCCTCCATATAGTAATTCATCCCCCATAGTAATTCATCCCCCATATAGTAATTCATCCCCCATATAGTAATTCATCCCCCATATAGTAATTCATCCCCATATAGTAATTCATCCCCCATATAGTAATTCATCCCCTATAGTAATTCATCCCCCATAGTAATTCATCCCCCATATAGTAATTCATCCCCCATAGTAATTCATCCCCCATATAGTAATTCATCCCCCATATAGTAATTCATCCCCCATAGTAATTCATCCCCCATATAGTAATTCATCCCCTATAGTAATTCATCCCCCATATAGTAATTCATCCCCCATAGTAATTCATCCCCCATATAGTAATTCATCCCCCATAGTAATTCATCACCCATAGTAATTCATCCCCCATATAGTAATTCATCCCCCATAGTAATTCATCCCCCATATAGTAATTCATCCCCCATATAGTAATTCCTCCCCCATAGAAATTCATCCCCCATATAGTAATTCATCCCCCATATAGTAATTCATCCCCCATAGTAATTCATCCCCCATATAAAAATTCATCCCCCATAGTAATTCATCCCCCATATAGTAATTCATCCCCCATAGTAATTCATCCCCCATAGTATTTCATCCCCCATAGTAATTCATCCCCCATATAGTAATTCATCCCCCATAGTAATTCATCCCCCATAGTAATTCATCCCCCCTATAGTAATTCATCCCCCATATAGTAATTCATCCCCCATATAGTAATTCATCCCCCATAGTAATTCATCCCCCCTATAGTAATTCATCCCCCATATAGTAATTCATCCCCCATATAGTAATTCATCCCCCCTATAGTAATTCATCCCCCATAGTAATTCATCCCCCCTATAGTAATTCATCCCGCATATAGTAATTCATCCCCCATATAGTAATTCATCCCCCATATAGTAATTCATCCCCCATACAGTAATTCATCCCCCATACAGTAATACATCCCCCATACAGTAATTCATCCCCCATAGTAATTCATCCCCCATATAGTAATTCATCCCCCATATAGTAATTCATCCCCCATAGTAATTCATCCCCCGTATAGTAATTCATCCCCCATAGTAATTCATCCCCCATAGTAATTCATCCCCCATATAGTAATTCATCCCCCCTATAGTAATTCATCCCCCCTATAGTAATTCATCCCCCCTAGTAATTCATCCCCCCTATAGTAATTCATCCCCCATATAGTAATTCATCCCCCATATAGTAATTCATCCCCCATAGTAATTCATCCCCCATATAGTAATTCATCCCCCATATAGTAATTCATCCCCCATAGTAATTCATCCCCCATAGTAATTAATCCCCCATATAGTAATTCATCCCCCATATAGTAATTCATCCCCCAAATAGTAATTCATCCCCCATATAGTAATTCATCCCCCATATAGTAATTCATCCCCCCTATAGTAATTCATCCCCCATATAGTAATTCATCCCCCATATAGTAATTCATCCCCCTAATAGTAATACATCCCCCATAGTAATTCATCCCCCATATAGTAATTCATCCCCCATATAGTAATTCATCCCCCATATAGTAATTCATCCCCCATAGTAATTCATCCCCCATATAGTAATTCATCCCCCATAGTAATTCATCCCCCATAGTAATTCATCCCCCATATAGTAATTCATCCCCCATAGTAATTCATCCCCCATATAGTAATTCATCCCCCATATAGTAATTCATCCCCCATATAGTAATTCATCCCCATATAGTAATTCATCCCCCATATAGTAATTCATCCCCTATAGTAATTCTTCCCCCATAGTAATTCATCCCCCATATAGTAATTCATCCCCCATAGTAATTCATCCCCCATATAGTAATTCATCCCCCATATAGTAATTCATCCCCCATAGTAATTCATCCCCCATATAGTAATTCATCCCCTATAGTAATTCATCCCCCATATAGTAATTCATCCCCCATAGTAATTCATCCCCCATATAGTAATTCATCCCCCATAGTAATTCATCACCCATAGTAATTCATCCCCCCTATAGTAATTCATCCCCCCTATAGTAATTCATCCCCCCTAATAATTCATCCCCCATAGTAATTCATCCCCAATATAGTAATTCATCCCCCATAGTAATTCATCCCCCATATAGTAATTCATCCCCCCTATAGTAATTCATCCCCCATAGTAATTCATCCCCAATATAGTAATTCATCCCCCATATAGTAATTCATCCCCCATAGTAATTCATCCCCCATATAGTAATTCATCCCCCATAGTAATTCATCCCCCATATAGTAATTCATCCCCCATATAGTAATTCATCCCCCATAGTAATTCATCACCCATATAGTAATTCATCCCCCATATAGTAATTCATCCCCCATAGTAATTCATCCCCCATAGTAATTCATCCCCCATATAGTAATTCATCCCCCATAGTAATTCATCCCCCATATAGTAATTCATCCCCATAGTAATTCATCCCTCATATAGTAATTCATCCCCCATATAGTAATTCATCCCCCATATAGTAATTCATCCCCCATATAGTAATTCATCCCCCATAGTAATTCATCCCCCATATAGTAATTCATCCCCCATAGTAATTACTCCCCCATAGTAATTCATCCCCCATATAGTAATTCATCCCCCCCATAGTAATTCATCCCCCATATAGTAATTCATCCCTCATATAGTAATTCATCCCCCATATAGTAATTCATCCCCATAGTAATTCATCCCCCTTATAGTAATTCATCCCCCATACAGTAATTCATCCCCCTAATAGTAATACATCCCCCATATAGTAATTCATCCCCCATATAGTAATTCATCCCCCATATAGTAATTCATCCCCCATATAGTAATTCATCCCCCTAATAGTAATACATCCCCCATATAGTAATTCATCCCCCTAATAGTAATACATCCCCCATATAGTAATTCATCCCCCATATAGTAATTCATCCCCCATAGTAATTCATCCCCCATATAGTAATTCATCCCCCATATAGTAATTCATCCCCCATAGTAATTCATCCCCCATAGTAATTAATCCCCCATATAGTAATTCATCCCCCATATAGTAATTCATCCCCCAAATAGTAATTCATCCCCCATATAGTAATTCATCCCCCATATAGTAATTCATCCCCCCTATAGTAATTCATCCCCCATATAGTAATTCATCCCCCATATAGTAATTCATCCCCCTAATAGTAATACATCCCCCATAGTAATTCATCCCCCATATAGTAATTCATCCCCCATATAGTAATTCATCCCCCATATAGTAATTCATCCCCCATAGTAATTCATCCCCCATATAGTAATTCATCCCCCATATAGTAATTCATCCCCCATATAGTAATTCATCCCCCATAGTAATTCATCCCCCCTATAGTAATTCATCCCCCATATTGTAATTCATCCCCCATATAGTAATTCACCCCCCATAGTAATTCATCCCCCATATAGTAATTCATCCCCCCTATAGTAATTCATCCCCCATAGTAATTCATCCCCCCTATAGTAATTCATCCCGCATATAGTAATTCATCCCCTATATAGTAATTCATCCCCCATATAGTAATTCATCCCCCATACAGTAATTCATCCCCCATACAGTAATACATCCCCCATACAGTAATTCATCCCCCATAGTAATTCATCCCCCATATAGTAATTCATCCCCCATATAGTAATTCATCCCCCATAGTAATTCATCCCCCATATAGTAATTCATCCCCCAAAGTAATTCATCCCCCATAGTAATTCATCCCCCATATAGTAATTCATCCCCCCTATAGTAATTCATCCCCCCTAGTAATTCATCCCCCCTATAGTAATTCATCCCCCATATAGTAATTCATCCCCCATATAGTAATTCATCCCCCATAGTAATTCATCCCCCATATAGTAATTCATCCCCCATAGTAATTCATCCCCCATATAGTAATTCATCCCCCATATAGTAATTCATCCCCCATAGTAATTCATCCCCCCTATAGTAATTCATCCCCCATATAGTAATTCATCCCCCATAGTAATTCATCCCCCATAGTAATTCATCCCCCATATAGTAATTCATCCCCCATAGTAATTCATCCCCCATATAGTAATTCATCCCCCTAATAGTAATACATCCCCCATATAGTAATTCATCCCCCATATAGTAATTCATCCCCCATAGTAATTCATCCCCCATATAGTAATTCATCCCCCATAGTAATTCATCCCCCATAGTAATTCATCCCCCATATAGTAATTCATCCCCCATATAGTAATTCATCCCCCAAATAGTAATTCATCCCCCATATAGTAATTCATCCCCCATATAGTAATTCATCCCCCAAATAGTAATTCATCCCCCATATAGTAATTCATCCCCCATATAGTAATTCATCCCCCCTATAGTAATTAATCCCCCATATAGTAATTCATCCCCCATATAGTAATTCATCCCCTTAATAGTAATACATCCCTCATATAGTAATTCATCCCCCATATAGTAATTCATCCCCCATATAGTAATTCATCCCCCATAGTAATTCATCCCCCATATAGTAATTCATCCCCCATAGTAATTCATCCCCCATAGTAATTCATCCCCCATATAGTAATTCATCCCCCATAGTAATTCATCCCCCATATAGTAATTCATCCCCCATATAGTAATTCATCCCCATATAGTAATTCATCCCCCATATAGTAATTCATCCCCTATAGTAATTCATCCCCCATAGTAATTCATCCCCCATATAGTAATTCATCCCCCATAGTAATTCATCCCCCATATATATTAATTCATCCCCCATATAGTAATTCATCCCCCATAGTAATTCATCCCCCATATAGTAATTCATCCCCTATAGTAATTCATCCCCCATATAGTAATTCATCCCCCATAGTAATTCATCCCCCATATAGTAATTCATCCCCCATAGTAATTCATCACCCATAGTAATTCATCCCCCATATAGTAATTCATCCCCCATAGTAATTCATCCCCCATATAGTAATTCATCCCCCATATAGTAATTCATCCCCCATAGTAATTCATCCCCCATATAGTAATTCATCCCCCATATAGTAATTCATCCCCCATAGTAATTCATCCCCCATATAGTAATTCATCCCCATATAGTAATTCATCCCCCATATAGTAATTCATCCCCCATAGTAATTCATCCCCCATAGTAATTCATCCCCCATATAGTAATTCATCCCCCATAGTAATTCATCCCCCATATAGTAATTCATCCCCCATAGTAATTCATCCCCCATATAGTAATTCATCCCCCATAGTAATTCATCCCCCATAGTAATTCATCCCCCATAGTAATTCATCCCCCATATAGTAATTCATCCCCCATAGTAATTCATCCCCCATATAGTAATTCATTCCCCATAGTAATTCATCCCCCATATAGTAATTCATCCCCCATATAGTAATTCATCCCCCATAGTAATTCATCCCCCCTATAGTAATTCATCCCCCATATAGTAATTCATCCCCCATATAGTATTTCACCCCCCATAGTAATTCATCCCCCATATAGTAATTCATCCCCCCTATAGTAATTCATCCCCCATAGTAATTCATCCCCCCTATAGTAATTCATCCCGCATATAGTAATTCATCCCCCATATAGTAATTCATCCCCCATATAGTAATTCATCCCCCATACAGTAATTCATCCCCCATAGTAATTCATCCCCCATATAGTAATTCATCCCCCATAGTAATTCATCCCCCATAGTAATTCATCCCCCATATAGTAATTCATCCCCCCTATAGTAATTCATCCCCCCTATAGTAATTCTTCCCCCCTAGTAATTCATCCCCCCTATAGTAATTCATCCCCCATATAGTAATTCATCCCCCATATAGTAATTCATCCCCCATAGTAATTCATCCCCCATATAGTAATTCATCCCCCATAGTAATTCATCCCCCATATAGTAATTCATCCCCCATATAGTAATTCATCCCCCATAGTAATTCATCCCCCCTATAGTAATTCATCCCCCATATAGTAATTCATCCCCCATATAGTAATTCATCCCCCATAGTAATTCATCCCCCATAGTAATTCATCCCCCATATAGTAATTCATCCCCCATAGTAATTCATCCCCCATAGTAATTCATCCCCCATATAGTAATTCATCCCCCATATAGTAATTCACCCCCCATAGTAATTCATCCCCCATATAGTAATTCATCCCCCATAGTAATTCATCCCCCATACAGTAATTCATCCCCCGTATAGTAATTCATCCCGCATATAGTAATTCATCCCCCATATAGTAATTCATCCCCCATATAGTAATTCATCCCCCATACAGTAATTCATCCCCCATAGTAATTCATCCCCCATAGTAATTCATCCCCCATATAGTAATTCATCCCCCATAGTAATTTATCCCCCATAGTAATTCATCCCCCATAGTAATTCATCCCGCATATAGTAATTCATCCCCCATATAGTAATTCATCCCCCCTATAGTAATTCATCCCCCCTATAGTAATTCATCCCCCCTATAGTAATTCATCCCCCATATAGTAATTCATCCCCCATATAGTAATTCATCCCTCATATAGTAATTCATCCCCCATATAGTAATTCATCCCCCATAGTAATTCATCCCCCATAGTAATACATCCCCCATATAGTAATTCATCCCCCCTATAGTAATTCATCCCCATATAGTAATTCATCCCCCATAGTAATTCATCCCCCATATAGTAATTCATCCCCCCTATAGTAATTCATCCCCCCTATAGTAATTCATCCCCCCTATAGTAATTCATCCCCATATAGTAATTCATCCCCCTATAGTAATTCATCCCTCATATAGTAATTCATCCCCCATATAGTAATTCATCCCCCATAGTAATTCATCCCCCATAGTAATACATCCCCCATATAGTAATTCATCCCCCCTATAGTAATTCATCCCGCATATAGTAATTCATCCCCCATATAGTAATTCATCCCCCATAGTAATTCATCCCCCCTATAGTAATTCATCCCCCATATAGTAACTCATCCCCCATATAGTAATTCATCCCCCATAGTAATTCATCCCCCATAGTAATTCATCCCCCATAGTAATTCATCCCCCTATAGTAATTCATCCCCCATATAGTAATTCATCCCCCATATAGTAATTCATCCCCCATATAGTAATTCATCCCCCCTATAGTAATTCATCCCCCATATAGTAATTCATCCCCCATAGTAATTCATCCCCCATATAGTAATTCATCCCCCATATAGTAATTCACCCCCATATAGTAGTAGTAAGTAAGTAGCAAGTAGTAAGCCAAGTCCCCCCTGTGTCAATTTACTTACCTTTGCTCCGCGCGTTCTTCTCGCCGTGTTCCCGCGCCGTTCCGGTCTTCAGGGCGGACTGTGAGAGGAGCCTAGCTCCCCTCACGTTCGTCACGCTGCCCCGCCTACACACATCCTGACAGCCAATCACTGGCTATCAGGATGTGAGTGGCAGCGAGACTGGCCAATCATTGCATTTGAGCGCGCAGCCCTGGCTGTTTTTTTTTTGTATCACGCTCCGCGGGCCGGATTAAAAGGTCCGCCGGGCCGTAGTTTGCCCACCCCTGTCCTAGACCGTGGTACTGTGCAATGAACAATGGGGCACTTGACATGGGAATGCAGGGTTTCCCCTCTAAGCACACTAGACCAGAAGCTGGACCTAGTTGTGCTCCAGAACCATCCCAGTCTGCTAGATGGACTTCTGTAGCAAATGTTTGTAGATCTGCATACATCTGGTCATGTGGGGTGGTTGTGACGCCTGAAGTGGACATAGACATCGGCTCACTGGCCACCTGTTGTAATGCGGCTTCCTTTGCTACCTTATCTGCTAATGCATTTCCTTTGGCAATATGATCTCTGTGATTTGTATGTGCCCTGCAATGAAGAATGGCTGATGTTTTCGGTAACTGTATGGCTTTGAGTAGATCAGATATCAAGGAAGAGTGAGATATGGTTTTGCCATCAGCAGCAATGAATCCTCCTCTCTCCCAAATGACCCCAACATCGTGTACAGCACCATGGGGGTACTTGGAGTCTGTGTAAATGGTGACATCCTGTCCTGCAAATAATTGACATGCTCTTGTCAGGGCAATCAGTTGGGCTGCTTGGGCTGACTGATATGGGATTGGCTTTGCCTCGAGTATTTTGTCAGGAAGTTGCACAATGGCATCTCCTGCATGGTAAGTATTATCATTTGGCCTAGAACATGAGCCATCTACAAACACATCTGGGGCCCCATCAAGAGCCACAGCTGACATGTCGCACCTAGGGGAAGTGTCTTGCTGTATGTGGGTTATACAATTGTGTTCTGGTGCCACTTCATCCTGTTCCCCCTTTAGCCCCAATAGGGCATTCAAAATTGGAGCAGGGCCTGAATTTGCTGAAGAATATTTAATCATCAAGTTGGGATCAGATAGAAGAATCACTTCATATCCGCTCAACCTTTGTGCTGACGTGTTGAGTGTGTATGTTTTTCAGTAGTAAGGACACTTGATGTGTGGTGTGTAGGGTAGTTTCATGTCCCAATGTGAAAGAAATAGCCATCCCCACCACCATTACGCAGGATGCAACAGCTCTCAGACAAGCAGGCATGCCCTGAACCTGAGTTGGCACTACTTTGGAAAAAAAAGCTACAGGGCGGAGCTTGCCTCCATGTTCCTGAGCCAGGACCCCCCCATGGTTGTACAATTGTCCCCCGCATACAGATGAAACATTTTCTTACAGTCAGGTAGTCCAAGACCAGGGGCCGTTGCCATAGCATTCTTCAGGTACACAAAGGCATCAACCATTTCATTTGACCATGTGAGAATGTCAGGTGATTCTGAAAGTGTGGCCGACCTCAGAGTGTGATCATAGAATGAACAATCAGGTATCCATTGGCGGCAGTAACCAATCATACCAAGAAAAGATAGCATGTCCTTTTTTGTTTGTGGGCGGGGCAGACCCACGAGAGCCGCAGCTCTTCTGCGACTGACATTCCTCTCACCATGACTTAGAGTAACACCAAGGGATTCAACCTGTTTTTGGCACCATTGCAATTTCTTTTTAGATGCTTTGTGACCATTCCCTGACAACCATTCTAACAGAGACCAACTATCCTCCTGACTGGCCTCCTGACTTGGACTACAAATCAATAGGTCCCACATATATAATGAGGACCGAACCATTGGGAGGGGTCCAGGACCTCAGTGTGGTCTGGAGGGCAAGTGAGTAGACTGCAGGCGAATCTACAAAACCCGGGGCATTCTACACCAGGTCATGTGGCAATTTTCAGAATATAAATACAAATAGCGCCCTCGTCTGGTGGTCCACAGGAACTGAAAAAAATGCATTTGTTAAATCAATCACTGTAAAATATTCTGCATTGGACGGAATGGAGGTGAGGAGTGATGGCACATCAGGCACTATTGGGGCTAATGGAACCACCAAATTATTTATGGCCCTCAGATCTTGTACAAACCTGTAAGAGCCATCCGGCTTCTTAACAGGATTGATAGGTGTGTTGTAAGGAGAAACCGTTTCTTCTAAAATACCCGTCTCTAAAAATCTTTCCACTAGAGGAGCAATCCCTTCCTCCTTCTCTGGCGTTGGTTTGTATTGCCTCTGTTTGTAGGGCAATGCCCCTTCCTTGAGTGTGACTGTGTATGGTGTACATGAAATTAATCCTACATCCATAGAATTTGTGGCCCAAACCGGATGTGTATCAGGAGGGGGTGTAATGTGTGAGGGATGACTCTCATCATTGAAATAGGCGGGTATAATGGGTACTTTGGAGGATCTGGCAACAATACCTCCTTCTGATGTTACTCTCAGAGAAATCCCTAAAATTCCCATAAAATCTCTCCCTCTCTCTGGAATGGGTCTGTACTTCCCATGGCTTCTGTCCAGCCTGCCATACAATCCACCCAGCGATTTACTAAATAATCCATTCCACAAACTCTGACAACATAATCCTTACAATTTTCTCCCTTTTCTGGGGGACCTGGTGAGTAACTACCTCCTTGACCCATATTTAGACAGTGGATAAGACAATTTTACCTTCAAATCTTATTTTGTTCCACACAACAAATTATCTTCTACTTCTACGCAACAGAAAGAAAAAGCAAAAGACAGATAAACCAGAATCTGCTCCACAGACTTATTAACCTTTTGATAACTTCCCAAAAGTTATCTTTTCACTGTTCTACAGGACAGTGTGTTCTACCAAAGAACAATTTATTTTATGTTCTACCAGAGAACTGTGTTTACCAAAAAACACTCTTTTTTTATAGTGCACTATTTTGTAACTCTACCAAAGAGTTAAGTCTGCTTACCAAAAGCAGCTACAGGTTATCACGGGTTTATATAGACAATACAGAATGATTCCAGACCTTCCCTCAACACAGGGCAAGAAAGAGCTTTTAGTCATAAAAAGACAAAAGGTTTACTTACCAAGTGAGGTGGGTGGTCATCCCGGACGAGCCCCCAGCTGAAAGGATGATTTCTTTATCCCCTCAGAGACCCCCGGTCTGTGGAGAGATTCCTGGTTTATCAGCAGAATTCTGGGAACACCCCTTGAACACGGAAATAACGGCAGCTTATGTTCAGAGATGTTCCAAGTTTATTAGACATTACTGAGATTATATAGGATACAGAAATAATAAGGGAGGGGGGGAGGGGGGAGCGAGTTTCAAACCTGTAACTTGTAAATTTCCATCATGAGCTGACTACATGAAACATGACATATACATTTCTTGGTACAAATTGTTTTGGCTAACTTTCTGAGAAACAACCAGACAAAGACATTGTCAGGGTCATGTTAGCTTCTGTTGATACATCCTTCAACAACTAAAACAGTTTCATTAAACGTCTAATATATCTGCAAAAAGCTAACTTAATACTTAAAATGACGAACATCAACAAAATGGAAGTTATCTAGATCCTTTCAGTCCTCATCTGTGATCTCTACCTCCTCTGTAATACATCCGGTCTTCTCAACAGCCTCCACTGAGAGGAGTGATGGTACAGCAATGGGTGCCACAGGTCCTGCACCCCATCCGATAGCAGTACACCACCTGATCATTTCAGCAGGAACATTTCACTACCCCATTTGCTGAACCGTGAGAAAAAATTCTGCCCCACCCATCCACATGTCCCGCCCATCCACATGCCCCACCCATCCATAGGTCCCACCCATCCACATGTCCCAGCCATCCACATGTCCCACCCATCCACATGTCCCGTCCGTCCACATGTCCCACCCATCCACATGTCCCGCCCGTCCACATGTCGCGCCCATCCACATCTCCCACCCATCCACATGCCCCGCCCATCCACATGTCCCACCCATCCACATGCCCCGCCCATCCACATGTCCCACCCATCCACATGTCCCACCCATCCACATTCTCAGCATCTAAATGCTAGCCTGGCCAAATTGCTGCATTACAACTTCTGCCTTTCCATCTGGTGACTCCGCCCCCTTCCGTAAATTTTCAGAATGTTCTGTACCACAGTGGCAGGTTCTGAAAAGACAATTCTTATCACGTAAGTCCATTCCACCTCTGTACCATCATGTGGAAGGCAATGTATTGGCCTCGTTGGACAGGGCGGTCAGCAGCAAGGTCCACATTACTGACACGTGGTCCAGCAGGCGTGGTCAGGGACGTTACATATCCTTCACGGCACACTGGGTGATTCTGCTAGCAGCTGGGAAGGATGCAGGACAGGGTTCAGTGCTGGAGCTTGTTCCACCACCATGCCTACAAAAATCTAGTGGTGATTCTGCCACATCTGTCTGCCCCACCCCCTCCTCTTCCTCTGCCTCTATGGCCTCTTCTTCTGAATTGTCCTCTGAACCAGCAGTGCTCCGTAAGCATTCAAGGGGCTACACAAGCAGTCAGGCTAAGAGATGCCACGTGGTGCTTCAGCCGGTCTGTCTAGGGGACAGGAGCCACACCGGGCCAGAGATTCTGTCAGCTCTGCAGGGGCCGGCTCAGAGATGGTTGACACCACGGCAGATTGATCCATGATTGGTTGTATGTGACTATGGCACCACCCTTCTCTCTGCCCTCCAACAGGGACACTTGGCACATGTTCCATGCATGGCACACGCCCTGAATTTGGTGGTGCAGTGTTTCTTGAACAGGTACCCAGGCTTTCCAGATCTTCTGAGGCAGGCCAGAAAAGTCTGTGGCCATTTCCGGTGGTCATACACGGCCAGTGTTCGTCTGGCTGACATTCAATGGGAATTCAACCTGTCCACCAACCACCTCATTTGTGACATGTCCACAAGGTGGAACCCAACATTGGCAATGCTGCAGCGGCTGCACACACAGCAGAGGGCCAACAATGAGTACCTGTGTGAATATGGCACAAGGACAGGCTCAGGGGAACTTGGCTTCTTTTCACCACACCAGTGGCTGCTGAAAAGGATGCATACTGTCAGGAATGGACTCGCCAATGGTGGTGGGATTCACCTGCCTTGTGGGCTGCAGTACCAGGGCTGGCCAGCGGGTTCTCTCAGCAACCAGAGGCTCACTCCTGCAATCAGCCGTCACCTGAGGCTGATTGCAGGAGGTGTATTTAAGGAATGGCCAGACCTGCAGTCAGTGCCTTGTTGTACTGTTCGCTTAGTCCCGGTATCCTGATCCTGCTTGCTTCTATCCTGATTCTGCCTGAACTCTGCCTGTACTGACCTTGGCTAGTCCTGACCACTCTCCCGCCTGCTCCTGGTACCTTGTTTGCCCGTTTGCTACCAACCCGGCTTGCCCGACTATGTTTAGTGTTGTATGTATGGTTGTTTGTTGGAGGTTTGGTTTGTTGCACTGTGTTATGTTTTGCACTGCGTTTATGTATTGTTAGTCTTTAATAAACTGTATTGTTATACTATACCTGAAGCCTGCGTTTCCCTGTGTCAGTCCACACACTTCTGGTCATACCCGGATTCCTGACACATGCACTGTCCTGTCACCATTTGAGGGGCCACAGGGATGGTGACCCGTGACAATGCATGCATCAGTGACATTATCCCTCTAGTCTTCCTGCTGGAGCACACGCTGCATGGAATCATGGACAGGGCACTTGAGGCAGAACAGCAGAAGGAAGAGGAGGATTTCCTATCCTCTCAAGGCCCCCTTTATGCAGAAACCATTCCTGAAGGGCCGCAAAACACAGAGCAGGAGGAGGAAGAGAAGGAGGAGGATTGCAGCAGCATAGAAGTAGAGGATCACATACAGCAGTCTTCATGGGGTGGTTTTTAGTTCCCAGAAACCCCAGCCAGGAGTAGTACATGGCTGGGAGGAGGTAGTTCCTGACAATGTCATCCTCAGTGACCCAGAGGACTCAGAATCTCCTGCCTCCTCAAACTTACGCTGCATGGGCTCCCTGATTCTGCAAATCCTGCGTAAGGGCCCGAGGATTCGTGGTATCAAGGAGAGGGATCAATACTGGTTGTCAACCCTTCTTGATCCACGTTACAAGGGTGAAGTTGCAGAGTTCATCCAGTCTTTTGTGTAGAACCTTTCCAGACAATGGGAGGTCACCATTTCCTGGACAACGTGTTTCTGAGGCTTCATTCTGTCAAAGGAAGAGCGGTGGAGAAGGTGGCCGGCTGACCGATGCCTTCAAACAGTTCTTTAGTCCTCAGTGCCCAGGGATATTAGGTTTAAGCACCCATCGGCAGGGTCTGCATCATATGGTGCAGGATTATCTAGGGGCAAGAGCAGACTTGGAGACCTTTCCAGCTGAACATCCACTGGGTTACTGGGTCTTGAGGATGGATCACTGGCCAGAACTCGCTCAATATGCCATCCAGCTACTGACCTGTCCTGCACCCGGCGTGCTTTCCGAACGGACATTCAGTGCTGCTGGAGGTTTTGTGGCGGATAAAAGAGTGCGTCTGTCCACAGACTCCGCTGACCAGCTGACATTTATCAACATGAATCAGTCCTGGATCAACAGCAACTATCTTGTCCCTGATGCTGATGTAACTGATTCCATTTGTTAGGGATCTGGGATCCCTTGAAGACTGCCTATGCTACCTATCCTATTCCTCAGTCCTGATTATGGTCGCTTCCAACTATTTGTTTGGTTTAGGGCCCCACCAACACCCAAGGCTCAATTTTTGAGCACCCGTTTCACAGGTGCATGTCATTTCAATGTTTGTTTACCATTTTTCCGTAATTGTTACCAATTTTTAACTGTGGGGCCCCTGCCTGCGCCCAGCAAGAGTAAGTGTGAGGGGTTACAGTGTTCAGGCACCACCAACACTCAAGGCCCAATTTTATTTATTTTGTACCCCTTACTCATTCACAAGGGGGGCAGCATCAGGGTGCCCCCTTTTATATAAAGGGGTACCCTGATGCTAATGAGCCCCCTGCCTGCAGACCCCCACAACCAGGGTTTTAGGGAAGAGGCCCTTGTCTCCATGCTGAAGGCATGTGGCCTGGTAAGCCCCAGGGAGGGGAGGGCCACTCGTTCATCCCCCCTTTTAGGCCTGCCAGGCCTGTGCTCCAATCAAGGGCCTGGTAGGAAGTTAGGAGGGACCCCACACTTTTTCCACCTATTTGTGAGTGGTGGGGTTCTTCTTAGAAGGCCTATAAGGCCTAAAGGGCCCGGTTTGGCTTTTAGGGGGAACTCCACGTACTTTAAAAAAAAAAATCACTGTGGGGTCCCTCCAAACCTTCCCAACAGACCTAAAGGGTCTTTTATGGATTAGGGGGACCCCACACAGTTTTTTTAATATAAATGTCAGTCGTGGTGCAGCAGGTCCTATACATTGTACAGATGTGCAACTTTGCAGGGAGTTTATGGGGACCCCCCAGGAATGATAATTACATTTTTCATTTTTTTGTTTTTTTACTTTAAGCAATGAAAAATGATGGCCCCTTTAAAAATGGTACTTTTTTTTCCCCCAGTGATTCCTGTCCCTCAGGGCCGTCCCCGAGTCCCCATACCACGTCTGGGGCCAATAACTGGCATAAAAGCCTTCAGAATGGACACTTTTCCATTTACAAGTTCCAGTCCCATAGACTTGCACTGAGTTCGAAGTTTGCGGTTGAACTTTCGTCAAGTTGGAATGTTGGACCGCGAACCGAACAGGGGGGTGTTGGACCCGTCACTACTTATTACATGTCTGTGTCCTTCTGTAGAAGAATTCTTCTAGCTACGTGTCTCAGTCCCAGCCTCTCCCTGTGTAGGAATGTACACCTCGCCCCGTGTAGGAGTGTACAGAACGGGTCACATTGGATACGGAGTGTCAGAGACTTTCCCCGTCATTCTGTCTTCTGCTCTCAACGATGGCGTCTTCTGATCTGAGGAAGGAGCTGGAATGTTCCGTCTGTCTGGACATTTATACAGATCCTGTAACCCTGAGATGTGGACACAACTTCTGCCGGGACTGTATTGGCCGTGTGTTGGATACACAGGAGGGGTCTGGATGTTATTCCTGTCCTGAATGCAGAGAAGAGTTCCAGGAGCGTCCTGTCCTTCAGAAGAATCTGAAGCTACGTAACATAGTGGAGAACTTCCAGTCTACCCATCCAGAGCAGGAGGAGTCCGGGGTCTTCTGTACTCACTGTATTCACACTCCTGTACCGGCTGTGAAATCCTGTCTGCTGTGTGAAGCTTCTCTGTGTGACAACCACCTGAGAGTCCACAGCAAGTCACCAGAACACGTCCTATGTGACCCCACCACTTCCCTGAAGACCAGGAAATGCTCCATCCATAAGGAACTACTAAAGTATTACTGCACTGAGGACTCCACCTGTATCTGTGTGTCCTGCAGTTTGGCCGGAGAACATCGGGGACACCAGGTGGAGACTCTGGAGGAAGCCTCTGAGATGAAGAAGAAGAAACTGAGGAATGTTCTGCAGAAACTGATGACAGAGAGAGAGGAGATGGAGAAAAGAGTCCAGAGTCTGCAGGAATGCAGGAGGAAAGTACAAGGAAAAGCAGATGATGAAACCAAGAGAGTCACTGCCCTGTTCAGAGACCTCAGGAGACGTCTGGAAGACCTGGAGAAGAGAGTCCTGAGGGACATCTCCGGGTGGGCAGAGCGGGTCTCCTGTCCCATGTTGGATTATATTCGGGATCTGGAAATAAAGAAGGAGGAGCTGTCCAGGAAGATGAGGGACATTGAGAAGCTGTGTAACATGACGGATCTACTGACTGTCCTACAGAAATCAGACACAAGTGACTTGTGTGATACTAAGGATGGAGATGATGAGGACAGAGAGAGACATGAGAACCTCCTCCATGATGGAGGGGATGGGGATGTGGGGGGGATCTCACACACATTACACACGGGTTTATCTGATATCATGTCTGGGGTCAATGTACAGAAATGTACAGGCACACATGTCTCTCCACATTCTTCTACAAAGGGCAAAGGTCCCATCAATGGTCCATCATCCAGGCCAAACCCCCAACACTCCCCCACTGGAGGACCAAATATTGGGGCTGTACAGCAAAGATGGGGGGTGTCGGGGGTTACAGACATATTACTGGATGTGAGGACAGCTGGTAATCGTCTACATATATCAGATGACGGGAAAACTGCATCCTTCTCATCATCACATCAGAATCGGCAAGAAACATCAGAGAGGTTCCAGGGTTATCCTCAGGTGATGAGCAGTCAGAGCTTCTCCTCCGGGAGACATTACTGGGAAGTGGATGTCGGGAGGTCACAGTCCTGGATAGTTGGGATGTGTTACCCCAATATAGACAGGAGAGGAGATCAGTCAGTGATTGGATATAATAAGAAGTCCTGGGGGTTGGAGAGGTCAGGGTGGTTGGAGGGTAATCAGTACTCAGTGAAACATGACAGTAATAATACCCCATTCCCCGGCGGTGTCTCCAGTACCAGAGTCAGGATAGATCTGGATTATGAGGCCGGGCGGATCGCCTTCTATGATCTGTGTGATCCGATCCGACACCTCCACACCTTCACCACCACCTTCACTCAGCCCCTCCATGCCGGGGTATGGGTAGGGGGAGGTTGTATAAAGATATGTGGGAGGAGCCAGAAGTGAGAGATCCACCCAGAGACATTGTAAGGGGATTTTGGCAGTTGAAAAATGACAGTTATCTGTGACAGTTGAAAAATGAGTTATTTTTGACAGCAGAAACATAACATGTTTTTTTGAAAATGACATAAAAAAGTTAATTTTTGACAATGGAAAAAATGAAAGTTTGAAAAATGAGATTATTTTTTCAATTGAGAAATGAAAGTTATTTTTAACAGTTGAAAAAAATCACAAATCACAGCGGTAAAAAAAATTACAGTTTATTTTTGACAGTTGCAACAAATAACAGTTGATAAATGATGGTTTTTATGACAATTAAAAGATGACAGGTTTTATTGGCAGTTTAAAAATGACAGTTATTTTTATAAAGTTTAAAAATGACAGTTTTTTTGACAGTGGCAATAAATACAGTTGATTTATGACAGTGGCAAAAAAAATACAGTTGATTTATGACAGTGGCAAAAAATTGACATTTGAAAAATGAAGGGGTTTTCACAGTTGAAAAATGCCATTTTTTTGTCTGTTGAATATGGCACTTATTTTTTTCATTTGAAAAATGACAGTTTTTTTTACAGTGGCAAAAAATGATACTGTCATTTTTCAACTGACAAAAATACTGTCATTTTTCAACTGATAACCCCCCCCCCCCTCTTTTTTTAAATGTGATTTTTTTTTTCACTGTCAAAAATGATCTGCATTTTATTGCCCCTGTAAAATAAACTGTCATTTTTCAAGTATCGAATATCCAGTAACTGTGTGCTGGGGAACATTGAGCCGAGGATCTCTACAACCGTCCTATTATCTGCCTCCTATACATTCTTCTATTGATGGTATCCACCAATGACAGGGTCACCCCACAACAGCTGCTGGGACAGGAATAATGATCTGTGACATCTATACTGACGTTTTCACACAGATGAATGCCCAGATTTGGTGCTATTAACCATCAGCCGCCCGGCCAATGGCCGAATGGTGGCCGGCAAAACCCCTTAGCGTTCCGGGTGGACACTATATGGCGTCCTCCCGCACATGTGCAGTTTGCACGCCTGCAGAGCCACACAGCGGCGCAATCTGTCACCGGCCATGTACCTCGGACACGTCCGATGACAGATCTGAGTACCGGCCCCCGTTGCCGGCACCATGTGACCTGCTGTGACCAATCACAGCAGGTCACATGACAGTTGTATACAATGGATGGCTTCATTCATGCCATCCATTGTATACTACTGCCTAGCTGTGAATGGTCACAGCAGGTCACATGCACATGTCATGTGATTAGCTGTGGCCAAATCACAGCTAAGCACAAAAAAAACCCTGAATGAATCGATGTCATTGAGGTAAATGCTTGTTTATATAAAGTAATTCTTTGCTACAAGCAAATTGTGTAAAATAAAAATACTGATCACTTCCCCAAAGTAGTACAATGTTACTATGGTTACATTGTACTACTTTGGTCATAGTGAGATATGAAAAAAAATCTTAAAAAAAAGAAAAAAGTAATAAAAAAATAAAAATTAAAAAAATTAAAAAAAAGTTATGTATTTTTTTTTCATCCTGTCACCAGTCAGTGTCCCTGATCACCGCCATGCCAGTTATATGATGACGCTGTACTGCACTGGTGACAGGATGTAAAAAAAATTGTGAAAATAATCTTTTAAATTTTTTCATTTTCCGAAAAATTATGACAAAAAAAATACAACTTCAAAAAACTCGCCATTCCTCTTATGAAGTACGTCGGACTGTCTACTCTGCAAAAAGGGGTCATTTGGGGGATATCTGTACCGTCCTGACATTTGGGGGATATCTGTACCGTCCTGACATTTGGGGGATATCTGTACTGTCCTGACATTAGGGGGATATTTGTACTGTCCTGACATTTGGGGGATATCTGTCCTGTCCTGACATTTGGGGGATATCTGTCCTGTCCTGACATTAGGGGGATATTTGTACTGTCCTGACATTTGGGGGATATCTGTCCTGTCCTGACATTTGGGGGATATCTGTACTGTCCTGACATTTGGGGGATATCTGTCCTGTCCTGACATTTGGGGGATATCTGTACCGTCCTGACATTAGGGGGATATTTGTACCGTCCTGACATTTGGGGGATATCTGTCCTGTCCTGACATTAGGGGGATATTTGTACCGTCCTGACATTTGGGGGATATCTGTCCTGTCCTGACATTTGGGGGATATCTGTACCGTCCTGACATTTGGGGGATATTTGTACCGTCCTGACATTTGGGGGATATCTGTACCGTCCTGACATTTGGGGGATATCTGTACCGTCCTGACATTTGGGGGCTATCTGTACCGTCCTGACATTTGGGGGCTATCTGTACCGTCCTGACATTTGGGGGATATCTGTACTGTCCTGACATTTGGGGGATATCTGTACCGTCCTGACATTTGGGGGATATCTGTACTGTTCTGACATTTGGGGGATATCTGTACTATTCTGACATTTGGGGGGGATATCTGTACCGTCCTGACATTTGGGGGAGATCTGTACCGTCCTGACATTTGGGGGATATCTGTACTATTCTGACATTTGGGGGATATCTGTACTGTCCTGACATTTGGGGGATATCTGTACTGTCCTGACATTTGGGGGATATCTGTACTATTCTGACATTCTTGAACCTCAAGAAATTAGATTGGCTGTCAGTACTTCAGGATTGATCAATATTCAGATCTATCCCATAGTTTGTGAACTCTATAACTTTCCTACAGATAAATAATACATCCTAATTTGGGTTATTTCCCCCAAAGACATGTAGCAGAATACATCTCGGCCTAAATTTATGAAGAACGATTATTGATTTGCAAATTTTTATAACAGAAACAAAGAAAAACGTGTTTTTTTCAAAATTTTTGGTCTTTTTTTGTTAATTTAGCAAAAAATAAAAATCCCAGCGGTGATTAAATACCACCAAAAGAAAGCTCTAGTTGTGTGAAGAAAATGATAAAATTTTAGTTTGGGTACAATGTTGTATGACCGTGCAATTGTCATTCAAAGTGTGAGAGCGCTGAAACCTGAAAACTGGCCTGGGCAGGAAGGGGGAAAAGTGCCTGGTATGGAAGGGGGGGAGGGGAGTGCCCGGTATGGAAGGGGGGGGGAGTGCCCAGTATGGAAGGGGGGGGGAGTGCCCGGTATGGAAGGGGGGGGGGTGCCCGGTATGGAAGGGGAGGGGGGAGTGCCCGGTATGGAAGGGGGGGGGAGTGCCCGGTATGGAAGGGGGGGGGGTGCCCGGTATGGAAGGGGGGGGAGGGGGAGTGCCCGGTATGGAAGGGGTTAATATACCCAATATTGGGTGAATTACTCAGTGTGTGCTCCAATTGGCAGCTGGAAAATGATCCTTTACATGATCTGTTGTAACATCTGGAAATCCCCGGACAATCATATGACACGTGTTGGTCACTTTGACACCTTCATGTAACATATATATCGTATCCGTGTCACTGATATGTCAATCATCAACGGATTGGTTTTTCAGCAACGTATCGAAGCGATTCACTCCCGGCCTCTGCACACCATATACAGCGTCCGTTGTGGTGCAGAATTCTCCTCCATAGGAGGTTATGGTCAGGATGGGTGAATTAGGCAGGTTGGAGGGATTCCTCCCCCATACGGGGACTCCTCCATTCGGTTGATATGATACAATGACATCATACATGGTACAAGTTCTATTGATTATATTATGTATCCATTTCTCATCAATGTCAGTTTCCTTCAGTCGCTGTATTTCCATCATTCTGTAATCGTCCCGTTTTGTCCGATTGTCTCTGATCTTATTTCTATGTTGTTTCCACATATATGTTAGGGGAGGCGGGATCTCGGAGAGTGGGCGGTCCTCTTCCATGACCACGTTGTCTGTTATCTGTCTGTGTGTGGTGGAGGTGTCACACGTTGGTTGTTAGTGAATGTTTTCATTTTGACTCTGTAATAAATATTGCCTCTGTTGTCCAGCCGCTGCTTGTCCTCATTGGAGCCCCGAAACCAGTGGAGCCCTTCCCTGGGTTTTATCTTACTACGGAACCCCACATGTGTCTGGTATGGATATTAAGGGGGAACCCCACATGTCTGGTATGGATATTAAGGGGGAACCCCACATGTGTCTGGTATGGATATTAAGGGGGAACCCCACATGTCTGGTATGGATATTAGGGGGAACCCCACACGTGTCTGGTATGGATATGAAGGGGGAACCCCACATGTGTCTGGTATGGATATTAAGGGGAACCCCACATGTGTCTGGTATGGATATTAAGGGGAACCCCACACGTGTCTGGTATGGATATTAAGGGGAACCCCACATGTGTCTGGTATGGATATTAAGGGGAACCCCACATGTGTCTGGTATGGATATTAAGGGGAACCCCACATGTGTCTGGTATGGATATTAAGGGGAACCCCACACGTGTCTGGTATGGATATTAGGGGGAACCCCACACGTGTCTGGTATGGATATTAGGGGGAACCCCACATGTGTCTGGTATGGATACTAAGGGGGACCCCACACGTGTCTGGTATGGATATTAGGGGGAACCCCACACGTGTCTGGTATGGATATTAGGGGGAACCCCACACGTGTCTGGTATGGATATTAAGGGGGAAGCCCACATGTGTCTGGTATGAATATTAAAGGGGAACCCCACACGTGTCTGGTATGGATAATAAAGGAGAACCCCACACGTGTCTGGTATGGATAATAAAGGAGAACCCCACACGTGTCTGGTATTGATATTAAGGGGGAAGCCCACATGTGTCTGGTATGAGTATTAAAGGGGAACCCCACACGTGTCTGGTATGGATAATAAAGGAGAACCCCATACATGTCTGGTATGGATATTAAAGGGGAACCCCATACATGTCTGGTATGGATATTAAAGGGGAACCCCTCACGTGTCTGGTATGGATATTAAGGGGGAACCCCACACGTGTCTGGTATGGATATTAAGGGGGAAGCCCACACGTGTCTGGTATGGATAATAAGGGGGAACCCCACATGTGTCTGGTATGGATAATAAGGGGGAAGCCCACATGTGTCTGGTATGGATATTAGGGGGAACCCCACATGTGTCTGGTATGGATATTAGGGGGAACCCCACATGTGTCTGGTATGGATATAAGGGGGAACCCCACACATGTCTGGTATGGATATAAGGGGGAACCTCACATGTGTTTGGTATGGATAATAAAAGGGAACCCCACACGTGTCTGGTATGGATATTAGGGGGAACCCCACATGTGTCTGGTATGGATATAAGGGGGAACCCCACACATGTCTGGTATGGATATAAGGGGGAACCCCACACATGTCTGGTATGGATATGAAGGGTTGTATGTTCAGGCTCTCTATACATGAAGGTGAAGAACCTTCTCTGTGCAGCTTCCCCCCACTCTCCTCCAATACTCACCTAAGCCCCCTCTCCATCCAGTGATGGGCCCCTCTCCTCATTGGCTCAGACAGAAGCAGGAGCCATTGGCACCCACTGCCATCAATCACAGCTAGTGAGCCAAAGAGAAGAGAGAGGAGGTGGGGCCATTCCATGGCTCTGTGTATGAATGGACACATGGAGCAGCGGATGCCCCCATAACAACCTGCTTGCTGTGGGGGCACCTGAGAGGAGGGAGGGGCAAGGAGTGCTGGTGGGGGACTGGAGAGGAGGAGGATCCAGGCTGCTCTGTGCAAAACCATCACCCAGCAGGTAAGTGTGGAGATGTTTAGAATTGCTGTAATGGGGAACCCCACCCCCCATCACTGTAATGGGGAACCCCACCCCCCATCACTGTAACAGGAAACCCCACCCCCATCACTGTAACGAGGAACCCCACCCCCCATCACTGTAACAGGAAACCCCACCCCCATCACTGTAACAGGAAACCCCACCCCCCATCACTGTAACAGGAAACCCCACCCCCATCACTGTAACAGGAAACCCCACCCCCCATCACTGTAACAGGAAACCCCACCCCCCATCACTGTAACAGGAAACCCCACCCCTATCACTGTAACGGGGAACCCCACTCCCATCACTGTAACGGAGAACCCCACCCCCCATCACTGTAACGGGGAACCCCACCCCCATTGGATGGAGAAAGACCTTGCACATACATGATGTGTGTCATACGTGTCTTGCAATGTGCCAAGGGGTATTAGAACACAGGAAGAATACACAGGGAGGTCTTTCTGAAGGGGTTTCCTCCATAAGTAGGGGGGCTGCATGTTGGACCGTTCATATGTTCCCTGAAAACACGCATGGTACGGGGGGGTCTGTGGGCTGCTCACCCGTCACACCCCACAATTCTCTGAGCCCTGACACTGCATTGTGATTGGTCGGAGCAATGCTGCTGAATCATGGCATGTGATGATGTAATTAGGGGTTCACCCCGCCCCTTGTGACATCATCACGTGCTGTGATGTCATGACAGTAGGTAAGAAGTGTCCTCGGCAGCACAGCTGTCAGATGGTGGGAGGCGGCTTAGTGAGCGTAGCGCCCCCTTTCCCCGTGTTTTGGGTCGCGGCGCTGGCGGCCATCATGACTGACCTTGGATCTACTGCGGGGACTTCTTATGTGTAATAAAGGACTTGTCAGAGACGTCTGCTGTCTGTTTACTCCTTTCTCTTTGTGTGACTAGGTAGCGGTTCCATGTTCCCCATCCTCATCCACATGTGAACTCACTACATGTTACATTGTAATATTCTGGAGGAAATCAGCGGGAATTTGTGACATTTATGTCTTTGTATCTGATAATAAGGATTTTAGGGTTTTTTTTGTCAAAAATATTGTTTTGAAAAACATTTCTACAAATATCACAAGGCCTTAAAAATGCTCCTCCCCTTCTGTGTATTGTACTGGTCATGTGACTTCAGGGAACGTCTGGTTGGGGGTCTTCTACAAACTCTGAAATCTGGAAGTGATTCATAAATAAATGATGGAAAATTACCGAAACGTTCCGTCCAGCTGAGAGTAAAAGTGGAGCGCCGGGCCCGGCAGTGAGAGGGTTCAACTGCAGTGACACCTTCCAGTGTCGGGTTCCTGAGGAGGAAATCCTGTGATTTCTGAGACATGAGAGCGTGTGATCAGCGAGTTTCATTTCCTCTACGTATCCCTTGTTATCCTGTGATTGGCTCCAGCTCAGCCACCTCCCTATGTTTCCTCTATAGAAATATCTAACCTGCAAATACAATGTAGATACTGAGCCGTCCAATCCCTGCCTGTGCCTCGTGTGTTCCGGGATCCCTGCCTGTGCCTCATGTGTTCTGGGATCCCTGCCTGTGCCTCGTGTGTTCCGGGATCCCTGCCTGTGCCTTGTGTGTTCCGGGATCCCTGCCTGTGCCTTGCGTGTTCCGGGATCCCTGCCTGTGCCTCGTGTGTTCTGGGATCCCTGCCTGTGCCTTGTGTGTTCCGGGATCCCTGCCTGTGCCTTGTGTGTTCCGGGATCCCTGCCTGTGCCTCGTGTGTTCCGGGATCTCTGCCTGTGCCTTGTGTGTTCTGGGATCCCTTCCTGTGTCTTGTGTGTTCCGGGATCCCTGCCTGTGCCTCGTGTGTTCCGGGATCCCTTCCTGTGCCTTCTGTGTTCCGGGATCCCTGCCTGTGCCTCGTGTGTTCCGGGATCCCTGCCTGTGCCTCGTGTCTTCCGGGATCCCTGCCTGTGCCCCGTGTCTTCCGGGATCCCTGCCTGTGCCTCGTGTGTTCTGGGATCCCTGCCTGTGCCTCGCGTGTTCCGGGATCCCGAGTCATGGGGGGGATCTGATCCAGCAGAAGTGACACCAAAGTCTGCAGCAGATTTAACCCCTAGGGTATTATGGGAGGAACCCAACACCTCCGCACACCTCCATACTCCTCCACACACCTCCATACACCTCCGCACACCTCTATATACCTCTGCACACCTCCACACACCGCCATACTCCTTCACACACCGCCATACTCCTCCGCACACCTCCGCACACCGCCGTACACCTCCGCACACCTCTATATACCTCCACACACCGCCATACACCTCCATACACCGCCATACACCTCCACACACCGCCATACACCTCCACACACCGCCATACACCTCCACACACCTCCACACACCACCATACACCTCCACACACCACCATACACCTCCACACAGCTCCATACACCTCCGCACGCCTCCATACACCTCCGCACGCCGCCATACACCTCCATACACCTCCACACACCGCCATACACCTCCACACAGCTCCATACACCTCCATACACCTCCACACACCGCCACACACCTCCACACAGCTCCATACACCTCCATACACCTCCATACACCTCTGCACACCACCATACACCTCCGCACGCCGCCATACACCTCCATACACCTCCATACACCTCCGCACACCTCCACACACCGCCATACTCCTCCACACACCTCCACACACCGCCATACTCCTCCACACACCTCCGCACACCGCCATACACCTCCATACACCTCCACACACCTCCACACACCTCCACACACCTCCACACACCTCCACACACCACCACACACCACCATACACCTCCACACACCGCCATACTCCTCCACACACCTCCATACACCTCCATACACCTCCACACACCTCCATACACCTCCACACACCTCCGCACACCGCCATACACCTCCACACACCTCCACACACCTCCACACACCTCCATACACCTCCACACACCTCCACACACCTCCACACACCTCCACACACCTCCACACACCGCCATACACCTCCATACACCTCCACACACCTCCACACACCTCCACACACCACCACACACCTCCACACACCGCCATACACCTCCATACACCTCCACACACCTCCATACACCTCCATACACCGCCATACTCCTCCACACACCTCCACACACCTCCATACACCTCCATACACCTCCACACACCTCCACACACCGCCATTCACCCTCACACATTTCTAGCACACTTTACATTAAACAGGAATTGATGGTTCACATACATGGCAATACATGTTCCAGTTGGCCGACTACAACAAAGTAATCCCAGAACTGAAGCCAATGATCCCACCAGCTTACCACAGAGCTTTGTGAGACCAGAAGGTGGTCCTCAAATATGAAACTGGAAGCAACGAGTATTGTCATCACTTCTGGTTTCCCTGGATGTAAACAGCGCCATTTGTACCCACTTGGCCCCGCCCACAATGTACTGCAGGTGGGTGGGGCTACAGGCAAAGCAATGTACCTGTATGTCACCTGATACTTCTGGGTTTTGAGCACACATGTGCCCCCCCCCCCCCCCCCGCTGACCCTACCTGCCATTTGCTGAATCAGCGGGTCCTGGCCAGTGATTGTTACCCGGGACTCTGCTGATCTCCTGCAGTGAATGGAGGAGCAGTCCTGTGTCTGTATTTGTATATAGAGATCCAGGAACTAGCTGGTTCTTCCCTCTCTGGACCCTTCTCATTCCGGAGAGAGAACAGAGAACCACACTGTGAGGAGAATGTTAGATTAGCACATTTAACCCTTTGATTGCCCCTAGTAACCCTTTGATCCCCTGGTCCCATCACTCAGCCAGTGACATTAGTACAGTGTCAGGGTATATTATATTTCACTGCCACTAGTGACATCCAATAGCATCACGGTCAGTTAGCGCCCCTTCCAGCCAGGGTCAGATTTTGATTGCCCGCACACCATTGTACTCATGCTATAGATTGCTGATCACCCCCATTACTAGTAGTGTGTTTGTACAGATCAATATATTGATCAGGAACAGAACTATACCAGTGCCTCCTTAGTATAGTGTCCCCAAATATGCAGTGTTAGCAGGTTTACCCCTTTCACTGCCAGCTCTAGCATTTAGCCCCTCCTCCCAGCAAGAAGTGCAGTGTCAGTGTCATTTCTGATCACTGTCACCTGTGATACATTGCACACAAAACTGCAGCATGAGCACAACCAGGACTGATCTCTGCTAGCACTAGCAGGTGAATTTTATTGGTAGTGGTTCAACCAGTCCCTGACAGCTAGGCACTCTTTTTCCCATGCGTCGTACTAGGTACCTGTAAATTTAGAGCCCACAATGACCCAAAAGAGGTACGCTAGCGAAGAGGCCTACAGGATTCTGAGCATGTCAGATGAGAGCAAAGGGGAAGCCTCCCTGACAGAATCCACTTCAGAATACAAACCTGTAGAAAGCAGCAAAAACCTGACAGGTAGCTCAGAGATGGAGAAGAGGTCCCTGCTGAGATCAGGCATACCCGACCCCATGAAGCTGATGTGCTGGGATCACATGACTTGTCTCACATGCAGCAGAGTGCCAGTACTAGTGCCATGCTACCTTTTGGTGAACTGGTGAGCACAACGACCTAGGACATCCTCGCCTTTTACATACCAGCACTGCAGTGTCACTTGGTGATGTGGTGAGTCCCATAAGTGCAGTATAGCTGGTGAGGTGGTGAGCACAAGTAGCATCCTGCAGCCACCAAGAATTGGCACACAGACCCATAGAGCCCATCACCCAGCCAGTCCCCCCTATAGAATCCACCAACAATATATCAGGGCCATGTCTGGCATTTCACAAAATCCCTTTATCAGTAATAAAGTTCCTCATGCTCACCTCCATGCAGAACAAGATTGCAGACATCATCTGTCCAGGGGGGAGAGAGTGCCACCAACTTCCCCTTCTGGAGTCCTGAAGATAGAAGAGCGACTCCCTGCCGTGTCCTCTGATGCTTGGCAGTGGCCCCCAATTTTACCAGAACCCCCCTAGTGTATGCTTTGTGGGAGCTCCAAAGTAGGGAGGGGTCAGTAACAGAGGGTGCGTTCAGCTCCAAAACCTCTCGTATTGGACGTTGTAGGTGAATATTACGGGAAGGTTGGGCCAAGAAGTGTAAGTGTCCTATATAGCCTGCTGTTAGACCCTGTCCTTCCACAGCCACTTCCTGTGCATTTCCCCTATATGCCCTTTAGGGGTCAGTGTGAGGGGAGCGCACACACCAGCAGGGGGAGGATGGCCAAGGGGGGTCACTTTCACACGTCACATTCGGAATATTTCTCAATGGAAGGATTTGTGTACATTTGACTGTTTATTGGGACTTTATTGGCCACACTTATCGGATTGTGTGGAAGTCTCAGCCGGGTGTTTACTGCCACTTCTGAAGATCCATCATTTCCTGCACAGGATTGGGACTTGTTTCCTTTATTAATACATCTATTCTATAGTATTGTGTGCTTTATATTTGGGGGTTATTCATCCTCTGCCGGGTGTTTATTGCTTTTTACCTTTTTTCTCTTTTCTAGCTCCTTATTCACTTCTCTATCTATTCTTCTTGTTTTATGAAGATCTTCCATTTGGACCCCCAGCAGGGTGTTTATTACTCTCTATGTCTTTGTATTCATTTATTCATCATTGACCATTTCTGAGTCTATCTTTTCACATTGGACCCCCAGCAGGGTGTTTACTATTGTTTATTTACTGATGAATGATTCCTGTCCTATTTGGAGTTTCTTCTTTGTCTTGTCACATAGGAGCTCTGTGATTGGCTCTGTCGGGTCTTTACTTTTGTTGGATGAAAGCTTTTTGATCATTAGTAAGGAGTAGCTCAGCACATTTATTTCAGTCATTTCCCCACATAGTGAACCTTGCTGCGTTACCCATCCCCCCTTCCACAATAGAAATAGGAACATGATGGGACCGCGTTATAGCGTGGATCCCCGAATTAGTCTGGCCATACATTATACAATCTTCTTCTTCAATCTCCTTTAGATGGACCTTACACTATGTAGTACAAGGGCCGGCCTGATTGCATACAAATTGGAAGTGTTTAGGTCGGACCTCAAATTCTATGGTTTTGGTAAATCTAAAGGAAAATTGTACAAGAAGATTGTCTAATGTATGGCCAGCCTTAGACGTCTGTTGAAGAAAGATCTGATCTGCCATAAACAAGTCTATGAATAGGTGAGGCGAGGCTTAGAAGAAATGCTGTAGGACCTGTCGGTGAAATGCGGTTATTTGCAGTTTTCAGGCATTTCAATGCCATCGGTCGGCAGGTATGTGTGGGGGAGGAGCCAGAGATGTCCATGGTGACGCCTGGAACGGCACTGAAATCTGCACAGACAAGTAAATGGCCTCTCCTGATTTTCTGCACTTTTTTCCATACTTTGTACAGGAAGGAAAGCGGTGGGGAGTCGGGCAGATATCGGGTCACAATGGTACATTGAGGGTTATTTATCTCACAGACCAGAATGATCGATCTTCCTGATTCATCGGTAACAATATGGAGGAGTCTGAATGTCAGGGGGTCTGTGATTGCTATCAGCACTCCTCGTTTTCTCTCTGACAGATTGGACAGAAATATATGTGGGAACACTTATGAGTACAGGAAGGGGTGTTGGATTTGTAGAAGTGTAGTGCAGACCCCAAGCTGGTCCCTCTGTTTGGTCCCAGGTTCCATTCCCTATTGGGTGATGACAGCCAGGCACACAGCAGCTCCCCAGTCTCTCAATGCAATAACCAGGCAATGAGGGTCTTTGTGAAGTTCCATGTTGGTTACACTTGGTTGGAGTGTCGGGGGAGCGTTAGGATCCCCAAATTCAGTGACAACGGTCACAGAGGACACTCTCTGGTAGTAGCTTGTAGGCAGGTGCAGTCTACTTCCTCCACTGCAGGTGGCGCTCTTCCACAGTGGCACTGTTGTTAAAGAAGCCTAGAGAGAGGGGCGCATGCGCGGCCAGGGATGATGGCAGACGTGTTCTGCTGAGCTCCGCTCATCCCCGGCCAGGAGTGACTCACCCGCTCCACACTACCGCTGATCTTCTGCCTCGGGTGAGTCACGTTTCACCGAGCACCCGGCCCAGCACAAGGGAGAGGCTTCTATGGGGAAGATAGGGCGCTAGAAGCCCCCCTCCCCGCAGCCTCAGGACCCGCGGCCCTCGCCTCTGCGGCAATTCCTATATAGGCCGCAATCCCCGGCCTCTAGTGAGGATAGAGGTCCGAGGAACGATCCCGGACCTCTAGTGGCCGCGGAGGGTACTGCACCCTGTTTAATCCCAGCACAGCTGCAAACCTCTGCTCCTATCCTTCCACAAATGGGGGATCATGACCCCCAATTGACAGCAGGAGAGGCTATGGACAACCCTACTCCAGGGTGTCTCCCAGCCCCTGGTCTGAATCTTCAGCAGACAAAGTCGTCCCCTCCGCTCACAATCTCCGCGTTAGACGACAAGCTGCAAATTTTTTTACGAAACATTACCGCCTCTATAGCCGCTGAAGTGGGAAAACTGGCTAATGAGCTCAGAGGTGAAATAGCCCAGATTGGGGACCGCACGGATAAATTGGAAAGTAAGTTTGATGATTTGGTGCAATACGTTCACGTTTTGGAGGAAGATAATGCCTATCTGAAACATTCCATGTCCCAAATGCAACTCCAGCAAGAAGACCTGGAAAACCGGGAACGGCGCCAAAATATCCGTATACGTGGTTTGTCCGAATCTGTTGCTGATGCTCAATTGCACCGCCATCTACTGTCCTTCTTCATCGCTACTGCCCCCATGGTTCCAGAAGCAGATTGGCGGATGGATAGGGCTCATCGCTCTCTGGGCCCTAAACCGATTGAGGGAACCAGTCCACGTGACGTTATAGTCCGCTTTCACTACTTCCAAAGTAAAGAAGCCTTACTATCAGTAGCCCGCCACAAATCTTCTTTGGAGTTTAAAGGTGATAAACTCCAACTCTTCTGTGACCTTTCTCCGATTACTCTTGCTAAGCGACGGGCTTTTAAGCCGATCACCACACATCTTCAGCATCATCTTGTCCTGTATCGTTGGGGGTTCCCCTTTAAGCTGGTGATTGTTAGGGACAACACCCATGTTGTCCTCCGTGATCTTCAAGAGGCGGATTCTTTCCTTAAGCAGTTGGGACTCCCACCTCTACTAGATGATATGCTCTCACCGCCGCCTACTCCATCTCGTCCTTCTGCCACCCCTTCCAAGATATGGACACCAGTCCGCGGAGGTCGGAGGAGACGCACCCCGCCACGTCCACGCCCTTCCCGATCAAGCGACCCTCCTGCCTGATGATTTTCAGGGGTGACCTTTTGTGGCGAATCGGGTGTTGTTTTGTTCGGCCATAGCCTTGCTGGGTGCATTTTATTTTATTTTGTTCTTGTTTCCTCTGGCCGGGTTTGACGTCCTCCCGGAAGTGTCGGATGTCGTACTGCCCCCGTTACTGTCTAGCCATTGGCCTAGACGACTTGGGCTTAGTTGACGTTCCCAAGTTTATATCCTTGAGGATACCTGTTCTTCATTGTGTATTTTTTTCTGTTGTGTTATGTTTTCTGTTTTCAGTTTTTTTTCTTTTTACTACATCGATGGTACTTCATCCATTTGTCATGCTAATACATGTAGCCCAGTCACTGTTATTCTATAATGGCTTTGCAGTTTCTGTCATATAATGTTAAGGGCCTCAACTCTATTCAAAAAAGGTGGATGGCTTTGAAGGAATTTCGATCCTCAGGAGCAGACATCATTTTTGTCCAAGAGACCCATTTCAAATCTACAGGCTCCTTTCGTTTTGCCTCGAGATTTTTTCCCCGTGCCTACTCGGCTTTTGATCCTTCTGGGAAGGCCGGAGCGGCAATTTTGATTGGGTCACATTGCTCCCTTCGGGTTGTTTCCTCCAAAGTTGACCGACAGGGTCGTTTCATTCTTCTGGAGTGTATGTTTGGTGAGACTCCCCTAGTTCTGCTGAATTTATGCGCCCCTAACACAGGCCAATTGCAATTTCTATCCCAAACACTCGCCGAACTGGATTCCTTTTCCACTTCGCAGGTGATAGTTGGGGGAGATTTTAATCTGATTCTTTCCCCCCATAAAGACAGGAAGGTTCTTTTTGAGTCCTCTCCCTCGAAGCGGCAATGCTCCTCTTCAAAATCCTTTCGTAGATTAATTAGGGAGCATCGTCTCTTTGACGCATGGCGGATTTAACATCCTCTCCATAAACTGTTCACTTTTTACTCTACCCCTCACCGTAGTTATTCTCGCCTAGACCATTTTTTCGTTTCTGCTCCATTGCTTCCACTTCTGGTCTCTTCTGATATTAATCCCATCACTTGGTCCGACCATGCTTCTTTGACTTTAAACCTTTTTTTCCCCCCCGTTATATCCAAACCTTGTCATTGGCGCCTTAATGAGACCTTTCTTTCCACAGACCATCTTAGAGATGAATTATCGCAGGGACTTGATACTTATTTCACCCACAATGTTGGTTCCGTAAACTCCTCCTCAACACTATGGGAGGCTCACAAGGCGGTTTTTCGAGGGCTCTGTATTTCTATGGGTTCTCGTTTAAAAAAGTCCTCGGCGAGTGCTAGGGCTTCCCTCATACAACAGCTATCTTGGGCGGAAGGACGGTTATTGGCTAAGCCATCTATTCCTGGGCTCCAGAGGGTAATTTCTCTACGGGATCAGGTTAAAGCTCTTGACTCCAGTAGGACTGCTCAATCCCTCCTTTGGGTCAAGCAGAAATTCTATGAATTTTCCAATAAGCCCCATTGTATGTTAGTCAATCGTCTCAAAGCTCAGTCTCCTTCCACGATGCCTGACTTACTAATACAGCCAGATGGAAGCCCCACTTACGATCCTCGGGTTATAGCAACTCTTTTTGGTTCATTTTACGGGAAATTGTACAATTGTTTAATCCCGGACCTGCACCCACCCCTCACACAGTCATTATTTGATAATTTCTTTGACACATTGTCACTCCGAGAATTTCACCTTCGGACACTGCCACCCTTAATGCTGACATTACCCTAGAGGAATTACTGGACACAATCAAATTTCTCCCTTCTCGTAAAGCTCCGGGACCGGACGGATTGCCCTACTCCTACTATAAAACTTTTATTGGTATTCTGGCCCCGCATCTCCTCTCTCTATATCGCGATCTTTTTAAGGGAATTATACCTCAGACTGAATTCTCCCGTGCATATATCTCGGTCATCCCTAAACCCGATAAGGACCATTCTATCGTGGACAACTACCGCCCCATTGCCCTACTCAATTCCGATTATAAGATTTTTACCAAAATTTTAGCCAACCGATTGTCCGGAATCATCTCCAAGATCATACAAAGGGATCAAGTGGGCTTTGTACCTGCCAGACATGCCGCAGATAACACTAGGAGAACTATTGATCTGGTTGATCTGGTTAACAGGTCCTCTACCCCTACAGTGCTATTAAGCTTGGACGCTCAAAAAGCTTTCGACCGTTTAAGCTGGCCTTATATGTTTATGGTCTTGGAGAGATTTGGTTTCAAAGGTCCATTTGTAGCAGCTTTGAAGGCCCTCTATTCATTCCCCCTCTCGCAGGTCAGATTAGCTTCTTTTCTCTCGCCTCCCTTTCAGATGTCAAACGGAACGCGTCAGGGCTGCCCACTCTCTCCTTTACTGTTTATTCTTTGTCTGGAACCTCTAGCCATCGCTATTAGGTCAAACCCAGATATTCACGGGATACAGTCACATTCCCATGAGTACAAATTATCGTTATTTGCAATGACATTCTTCTCACGCTCACGAGTCCCCATACTTCTTTACCGATTTTGCATAAGACCTTGAAACAATTTGGGGCTATTTCAGGTTACAAAGTCAATACGTCCAAAACTGAGGCACTCCCAATACATGTCCCGCCTATCGTTTTGTCCTCGCTTCAGGAAGCCTTTCCCTTCCGGTGGTGCACACACTCTTTAAAATATTTAGGTACTAATATTTCTCTTTCTTACCAATCCATATAAGAGGCCAATTTCCCCCCTTTGTTTATAGCAATCTCTCGCTCTCTGAAACGTTGGGATGCCTTGCCCATCTCTTTCCTCGGTCGCATTAACGTTCTAAAAATGACCGTGTTACCCAAACTCTTGTACTTGTTTGCAACTCTCCCCGTTCCCGTTCCTATGTCCAAGCTTCACTCGCTTCAGAAATCTTTCCTACACTTTATCTGGCACAATATGCGGCACAGGATTGCACGTTCTGTTCTGCTTTCTCCGCGTTCTAGGGGAGGTTTGGGAGCGCCGGATATAATCAAGTATTATTATGCAACTCACCTTAGTTTTCTTCTGTCATGGTCCATGCAATACCCTCCCAACACATGGACTGAGATTGAATCTTTACAACTGTCCCCAGTTCATCCATGTTCCCTTCTTTGGTCAACCGCGGCAGTGGATGTCTCTTCCTTCCGCCATCTATTCCTTGGTCCCATGCAATTTTCATTGACGGTATGGCAGAAATGTAAGACTCAATTTATTCTGGCCTCTGAATGCTCCCCTCTGACAAACATCCTCTACAACCCTAACCTGCCAGACAATATGGCCATATCTCGGATGTCTCTTTGGGTGGTATCTAACCTTCTTCAATTGCGTCACTTGGTACATCCGGTGACTCGTAAATTACATTCATTCCCGGATCTCCAGAAAAAAGCTTCTTTACCTCCTCATCACCTATATATATATTTCCAAATACGCCATTTTTTCTCTATTTTATCATCCTCATTGATCCTGGGGAAGCCTACACCCTTCGAACGTTTATGTATGCAGGGCCCCCACCAAAGGGGTATCATCTCCAATACTTATAAACTTCTTATGGATGCATCCCCTTTATCTAATGAAACTCACCTTTACATGCGTAGGTGGTCTCAGTTTGTACAACGTGATATTGATTTACTGACGTGGAAGAATATTTGGGTAAATGCATCTAAATCTTCTGTTTGTGTGGTTTTTAAGGAAAACATTTATAAGATTATGATGTTATGGTACAAAACACCTGAGGTTCTTCATGCTTTCAACCCGAGTGCTTCTCCTGTCTGCTGGCGCTGTGGTAAGGATTCAGGTTCTCTCTTTCATATTTTTTTGACTTGTAAATCTATTGTTCCTTTTTGGAAGGAAGTCCGCTCCTTGTTGCAATCAATGCTGCATGCCTCGCTCCCTTTTGACCCTCTGCATTTTTTGCTGGGCTTGCCATTCCCGGGTCTATCTAAACCAGCCAGAAAACTTGCTGCTCACGTGCTGACCGCGGCCAGGAGAAGTATTCCTATGGGTTGGTTATCTTCTACTCCCCCTACAATGCTGACTTTGTAAAAAACGTATTGCTGAAGTAAGACGGATGGAGTATTTGACTGCCTTACATAATTGTTTGTCTGCTGTATTTGAGTTGATTTGGCTCCCGTGGGATTCCTTCATTTCCTCTTTGCCGGCTCGCATCTAAGATCCTGATTGTTTCTGCACTGATTTTGTATGACTCTATTGGACATGATTATGTGTAGTTATGCCATCGATGTTTCTCTCTGTTATGTTTATAATTTTACTTATTTGAAAACCAATAAAAATTGTTAATACAAAAAAAAGAAGCCTAGAGGAACAAGGTTCCTCAGGAAGCTTTTCCTATTGGATGCTGCCTCCCTATTTGACCCTAGCAGCCATCTTGGGTCAGGAACAGCCTACTTAAAGCCTTGGCTCCCAGGTTTGGTGTGTATTTTGTGAGTTGGTAGAGTAGGGACAGGTACCCCCCCCCCCTGGTAGGGACAGTACAAGAGGTAAGGGAAAGATTCCTGATGAGGAGGGAAAGCGTAGGGTCACAACTCCTTGGACAACATCACATTTGGCCACAAGAAGGCCAGGCCCCACTCTGATCTCCTTACAGACGCTGTCTGTAAAAAGTCAGTGACCCCCCCTTACCCTGATGACCAGTGTCCCATTTTACCTTGAAGCCCAGTAATCCCCTTATTGCCAGTGACCTCCCTAGCCCTGATGGCCAGTGATCATTTTTACCTTGATGGCCAGCATTCCCCATTACCCTAATAGCCAGTGTTCCCCTTTACCCTAATGGCCTGAATCCCCCCTTACCCTGATGGCCAGTGCCCCCCTTTCCCTAATAGCCAGTGCTCTTATTTCCCTAATAGACAGTGCCCCCCCTTACCATGATGGCCAGTGTCCCCTCTTACCCTGGTTTCCAGTATCCCTCTTTTCCTTATGACCAGTGCCCCCCTTACCCTGATGGCAAGAGTTTTCTCCATTCCCTGATGGTCAGTGTCCCCCTACTACCTCTTTGGCCTGTGTCACCCCTGACACTTATTACCATTGTCCTCCCTTACCAAGATGGCCAGAGTCCCTCCTTTCCCTGATGGCTAGTTTCCTCCCTTTAGCTGATGGCCAGTGTGATCCCTTTCCATGATGGCTAGCGTGCCTCCTTTTTCTGATGGCCAGTGTGCTCCCTTTCCCTAATGCCCAGTGTCCCAACTTACCTTTATGGCCAGTGTTCCCCTTACCCTGTGGGTCAAAGTCCACTTTAACCTGATTACCAGTATCCCTCTTATTCTGTTGGCCAATGCCCCCCTTACCCTGATGGCCAGTATCCCTTTTATCCTAATGGCTAGTGTCCCCCCTTACCCAGATGACCAGTGTCTCCCTTTTCCCAGATGGCAAGTGTCCCACCTACCATGATGGCCAGTGTCTCCCTTTCCATTGTGGGCAGTGCTCCCTCTTGCCCTGATGGCCAGTGACCGCCCTTTCCCTAATAGCCAGTGTTCCCCCTTTCCATGATTGTCAGTGTTCCCCGATATCTGCCCGACTCCCCACTGCTTTCCTTCCTGTACAAAGTATGGAAAAAAGTGCAGAAAATCAGGAGAGGCCATTTACTCGTCTGTGCAGATTTCAGTGCCGTTCCAGACGTCACCATGGACATCTCTGGCTCCTCCCCCACACATACCTGCCGACCGATGGCATCGAAATGCCTGAAAAATGCAAATAACCGAATTCCACTGACAGGTCCTACAGCATTTCTTCTAAGCCTCGCCTCACCTATTCATAGACTTGTTTATGGCAGATCAGATCTTTCTTCAACAGATGTCTAAGGCTGGCCATACATTAGACAATCTTCTTGTACAATTTTCCTTTAGATTTACCAAAACCATAGAATTTGAGGTCCGACCTAAACACTTCCAATTTGTATGCAATCAGGCCGGCCCTTGTACTACATAGTGTAAGGTCCATCTAAAGGAGATTGAAGAAGAAGATTGTATAATGTATGGCCAGACTAATTCAGGGATCCTAAATGGAAGGGGTGTGCTGTGCTGGGGGAGGGGTTTATGGGAAGGCTGGAGGAGTATATAAACTAGGATGGAGGGGGGAGGGATTATTAGAATTCGATTATAACGGGGTAGACAGATCAGACAGGGGTCAGTCCTTATTGGGGGGTGGAATGGGGAAAGATGGGGGGAGGGCTATGGCAGGTGATAAGAAGGTTCCCATGTTACAAACAACCAGTGGAATTGGTACCATTTGTATGAAAATAAAAAATACACAAAATCCGTGTGAACAAGGTGTCGGTGAATGAACGAGGTGTCGGTGAAGGAACAAGGTGCCAGTGAAAGGACAAGGTGTCAGTGAAGGAACAAGGTGTCAGTGAATGAACAAGGTGTCGGTGAATGAACAAGGTGTCAGTGAATGAACAAGGTGTCAGTGAAGGAACAAGGTGTCAGTGAAGGAACAAGATGTCGGTGAATGAACAAGGTGTCAGTGAATGTACAAGGTGTCGGTGAATGAACAAGGTGTCGGTGAATGGAAGTGTTTGTTCACCAATACCAGAAGTCTGCCCAGCACAATCGGTGAGTTGGAAGGTTCGGTGAATGAAGAGAACTAGGATTGAATTGGTATTGCTGAATCTTGGCTTCATTCGTCACATGACTGGGCCATTCATATTCCTGGCTAGGTTGTCTTTCGGAGAGACGGGGGAATAGGAGAGGTGTTGGTGTCTGTCATGCCTTCAGCAATTTGTTCTTTGTTAATTAGGCATTATTAGTATGCCTTATCAGTTTGTAATTCTCTGTTCGTTGTGTAACTGCTCCATCTAGTGGCTGTTTGTATACACTGCATCTTTTCACAGTAGAAGTTTGACCCATTTCAGCTTCCATAGCTTGTAGCCTATTAACTCTGATTACATCATCAGCCCTGCTCATAGCAGCCATTTCCTCATCACAGACTCCATTCCTGTGGTATGCTGGTAGGATCCAGCCCTCACATTCAGGTTCACAATAGCATCGTCGGTACGTCTACACACATGTCTATATCTTATGCATCTGTGTTTTATGTAACCTACATGTCTTACATGTGTTTATATGTGCATTGCCTTACTGTAATGTATAATATGCTTTGTCACATGGCAGACAGTGTTACTAAGCGCCTTATTTTCTGTTCCTCAGTTTCACCTCTTATATCTTTGCAATAAAGACAAAGTTGAACGTTGCTTCTTTGTCAACTCATTGCCGAGAAAGGTTTAGCTGTCTGTCAAGCTATGTACCTTCACACATAAGGAGGACAGAACAGTGAAACGACGGCTTCTTACAAGCTGGATACGAGGACTGCGACTCCTGAAGTCCTGACTGCAGTGAAACGACGGCTTCTTACAAGCTGGATACGAGGACTGCGACTCCTGAAGTCCTGACTGCAGCGAAACGACGGCTTCTTACAAGCTGGATACGAGGACTGCGACTCCTGAAGTCCTGACTGCAGTGAAACGACGGCTTCTTACAAGCTGGATACGAGGACTGCGACTCCTGAAGTCCTGACTGCAGCGAAACGGTGGCTTCTCACAAGCTGGATAAGAGGAACTACGCAGCATCGCCACCCGCAGCGGTTGCAAGTGTGCTAACCCGTTCACAGCATCATCATGTCAGCAAGGGAATCCGGACAGTTCGAGACAAGGTCTCGCATCTCAGTTAACTCCAGAGGCTCAGGGAGATCTTTGAGCAGCTCCACCGTCGCCATTGCCCGCGCGAAGGCCGAGGCCGCCAAAACCCGCGCGACATTTGCCGAACAAGAAAGACAATTAAAAATAGAGAAAGCATGCACGGAAGCAGCTCTAGAAAAGCTAACTGTGGAAAAAGAAGCTGCAGCTGCTGTAGCAGAAGCAGAGGCTTTAGAGGAAGCAGCAAACTTCACAAGCGATAGACTCAGCTACATAAGTAGGCCCGAACCCAGTCTTCACAATAACTTGCAACGCACTTCAGATTACGTACTGCAACATGCTAAGTCAGAAGACGGCCTAAATCCAGGTCCAAGAGCGACATCAACCCCTGCTAAGGAGCTCCAACAGACTCCAGTCATACAACAAGCGACCTCAGTTAACCAAAGACCCTGCATGGAACAAGTCGACGGTTCCATAGGACATCAACCCTCAATGCAACCTGCATTCAAACCCACAAATGATCGCAGTATGGTCAAACCCTTTAAGGAAGAACAAGTAGATGGTGCCTATTACAGCAACAATCTGTCAAACAGAGATACAGGTATGTCAGATTTTCTAAAATTCTTTGCCCGACGTGAGTTAATAACCAAGGGACTCTCCAAGTTTAATGACAGACCTGAAAGCTATAGGTCATGGCGATCATCATTCAGGAATAATATCAGAGATCTGGATCTGTCTGCATGTGAAGAAGTAGATCTTCTTGTCAAGTGGCTAGGAAATGAGTCAACAGAGCATGCAAGGCGGATTAGAGACATTAATATTAACTACCCAATCAGAGGGTTAAACATGATATGGGAGAGACTTGAGGAGTGTTACGGCTCACCAGAAGTGATAGAGAACGCACTTTTCAAAAGAATTGAGGATTTCCCTAAGATCCAAAACAAAGATTCCCAGAAGCTAAGAGAACTGAGTGATCTGTTAACAGAGCTACAAGTTGCCAAAACTGAAGGAGACTTACAAGGTCTGGCATTCTTAGATACTGCACGTGGTGTAAACCCCATAGTACAAAAATTACCGTACAACCTGCAAGAGAAGTGGATTGCTCAAGGCTCCAGGTACAAGCAACAGTACGATGTCTCGTTCCCTCCATTCTCTTTCTTTATGGACTTCGTGCACCAACAAGCAAAAACTAGGAATGATCCCAGCTTTAACTTCTCGATGTTTGACACCGCTTACCCCAAATCAGGTAAACCTATCTCACTTCGTAACATGAAAGGTACACCGGTTGCAGTACACAAAACCAGTGTGTCTCTTAAAGACTCCTCAAACAAAACCTACAGTACTACAGAGTCTGAGACGATCTCCACAAAGGACCCATGCAGAGAATGTCCTCTACATAAGAAACCACACTCATTGTTGAAATGCAGAGGATTTAGAGGAAAACTTCTCAGGGATCGCAGAACTTTCCTCAAGGAAAACCACATTTGCTACAGGTGTTGTGCCTCAACCTCTCATCTTGCAAAGGACTGCGCAGCGAACATCAAATGCTCGGAATGCAACAGTGAAGCGCACAATACAGCTTTACACCCTGGGCCAGCCCCATGGACTCTCACACCCCCAGACCAGGCTGTAGAGCACGGCGGGGAGGAGGGAGACACAGTACCTCCTGAAGTGACACCCCAGTGCACCCAAGTCTGTGGAGAAGGTCTTAGTAACAAATCTTGCTCCAAGATTTGTCTTGTTACAGTTTACCCCATCGGTCATAAAGAGAAAGCGGTAAGGTTGTATGCCATCCTTGATGACCAAAGCAATAGATCTCTTGCAAACTCAGCCTTCTTTGATATCTTCAGTATTAAAGGACACTGCTCTTCATATTCACTTAAAACTTGCACTGGTGTGAGTGAAGAAAAAGGCAGAAGAGCTACTGGTTTCCAAGTCGAATCCATAAATAGTGAAGCATCCCTGCAACTACCTACCTTGATTGAATGCAATCAGATCCCAAACAATAGAGAAGAGATTCCTACACCTGAGGCAGCATTACATCATGAACATTTAAAGACCATAGCGCATCTCATACCTGCACTCGACCCACAGGCCCAAATAGTACTTCTCCTTGGGAGAGATATCATAAGAGTCCACAAGGTAAGAAAACAAATAAATGGTCCTCATAGTTCTCCATATGCTCAGAAGCTTGACCTGGGGTGGGTCATCATAGGTGATGTTTGCCTAGGAAATGTTCACAAGCCAACCACAGTGAATTCTCTTTACACAAATACCTTGGAGAATGGACGTCCATCCCTCTTTCAGCCTTGTCCTAACAGATTCCTTCTAAGAGAGAAGCCGGCAAGTGTGCTATATCCTGACTTTACAGAAACCGAGAACCACTCTTGCAGTGAAGACCAAGATCACTTGGGGTGCACGGTGTTCCAGAGGACAAAGGAAGACCACAAGATAGCTCCCTCTATTGAAGATGGGGCCTTCTTGGGCATAATGGAACAAGGATTCTTCAAGGATAAAACAAACACCTGGGTTGCACCACTACCTTTCAAAACACAGAGACGTCATCTTCCCAACAACAGGTATCAAGCCTTAAAACGCTTCTGTTCACTTAGACGCAACTTTCAGAAAAGACCAGAGATGATGGAACATTTCTTCTTATTCATGAAAAAGATGTTTGAGAACAATCATGCAGAAGTAGCTCCACCCCTAAAAGAAAACGAAGAATGCTGGTATCTACCAATCTTCGGCGTTTACCACCCTAAGAAGCCAGGACGAATCCGAGTGGTATTTGACTCCAGTTCACAGTATGAGGGAGTCTCTCTCAATGATGTCCTTTTGACAGGACCAGACCTCAATAACACACTTCTCGGTGTCCTCATCAGATTCCGTAAAGAACCCATCGCTATAGTTGCCGACATACAACAAATGTTCTATTGTTTCCTAGTAAAAGAAGAGCACAGGAACTTCTTGAGATTTCTTTGGTTCAAGGACAATGACCCTACTCAAGACATCATAGAATATCGCATGAAGGTCCATGTTTTTGGCAACAGCCCATCTCCAGCTGTCGCTATTTATGGACTCAGACTCTCTGCTCAAGAAGGTGAAAAAGACTATGGGAAAGACGTTAAGAAGTTTGTTGAAAGAGACTTCTATGTAGATGATGGCTTAAAGTCGCTTCCCTCACCAGAGGCTGCAATCAGTCTACTCAAAAGGACCCAGAGTATGCTTTCCTGTTCAAACCTCAGACTTCATAAGATAGCTTCAAACAGCAAAGTTGTTATGGAAGCCTTCTCTACTCAAGATCATGCCAGTGATTTGAAAGATCTAGACTTAGCGACAGACCCGATACCCATGCAGCGCAGCCTAGGGCTCAGCTGGGACCTCAAATCTGACACCTTTACCTTTCAGGTCGACCAAGAGCAAAAGCCTTTCACACGACGTGGAGTGTTATCTACCATTAACAGTCTATATGATCCACTTGGATTTGCAGCTCCTGTGATCATCCAAGGTAAGACTCTGCTCAGAGAGTTAACCACAGATACGTGTGATTGGGATTCGCCACTTCCCTCAGAGAAAGAAGCACTATGGATAGCATGGAGAAACTCTCTACAGGCATTATCTAACTTACATATCTATAGGCCATATGCCCACTTCTCCCCTGCAGAAGTTCAGTCTAGGCAGCTGTGCATATTTTGTGATGCTTCGGTAAAAGCAATCGCTGCAGTCGCTTACCTTAAAACTATAAACATTAAAGGTCAAGTCCAAATTGGCTTTGTAATGGGCAAGGCAAAACTGGCACCAAGCCCTGAGATTACCATACCAAGACTGGAACTTTGTGCCGCTGTTCTGGCAGTAGAGCTGGCAGATCTCATTGTGTCAGAAATAGATATAAAACTTGTCAGTACAATGTTTCATACAGACAGCAAAGTAGTATTGGGCTACATTTACAATGAGACTAGGAGATTCTATGTCTATGTTCATAACAGAGTTCAAAGAATTAGGAGGTCAACACAGCCTACCCAGTGGTGCTATGTACCAACTGACCTCAACCCAGCAGACCATGCTACAAGAGCTGTTCCAGCAGCTCACCTTAAAGATACTACGTGGTTCACAGGGCCACCATTCCTCTACAAACCTGTACTTGACACCCTGGAGAAATACTCATTTCAGCTATTAGAACCAAATGCTGATGCAGAGATTCGTCCTCATATTTCTGTACTCACCACAAGAGTTTCTCACAAAGAGCTTGGATCCAAACGATTCAACAAGTTTTCTACGTGGAAATCACTGAACAGAGCTATAGCCGGCTTGATCCACATAGCCAGATCCTTTAGAGCCACACCTACAGGATCAGATCACTGCAAAGGTTGGCATTACTGTCACAAGGCCCATACAGTGGATGAGCTCACACAGGCCAGAGACGTTATCATCCGTTGTACCCAACATGGAGGTTGGTAATGTTGTTCTTGTCAAAGACTCTCAGTCAAGAAGAAATGACTGGCCTTTGGGACTGATAACCAAGGTGTTCCCAAGTGAAGATGGGAAAGTCAGAAAAGTGGAGGTCAAGGTCTGCAGACAACAGGAGCCCAAACTCTTTCTCAGACCCGTTACTGAACTGGTTTCGTTGCTCTCTCCAGGGGTGATTTAATGTGGTATCCTTTAGATACCAGACGGGGAGTGTCATGCCTTCAGCAATTTGTTCTTTGTTAATTAGGCATTATTAGTATGCCTTATCAGTTTGTAATTCTCTGTTCGTTGTGTAACTGCTCCATCTAGTGGCTGTTTGTATACACTGCATCTTTTCACAGTAGAAGTTTGACCCATTTCAGCTTCCATAGCTTGTAGCCTATTAACTCTGATTACATCATCAGCCCTGCTCATAGCAGCCATTTCCTCATCACAGACTCCATTCCTGTGGTATGCTGGTAGGATCCAGCCCTCACATTCAGGTTCACAATAGCATCGTCGGTACGTCTACACACATGTCTATATCTTATGCATCTGTGTTTTATGTAACCTACATGTCTTACATGTGTTTATATGTGCATTGCCTTACTGTAATGTATAATATGCTTTGTCACATGGCAGACAGTGTTACTAAGCGCCTTATTTTCTGTTCCTCAGTTTCACCTCTTATATCTTTGCAATAAAGACAAAGTTGGACGTTGCTTCTTTGTCAACTCATTGCCGAGAAAGGTTTAGCTGTCTGTCAAGCTATGTACCTTCACACATAAGGAGGACAGAACAGTGTCTCTATGTGAGAAGTCATCTCAGAGCGAGTGTGAAGGAGGACCTAGTTGATGGAGAGTGTGATGAGGCTGAAGTATTATGGGTGGGACTTCCGGTTCCGGCACCATGTGAGGATGGAGTGACCTGTCGCTGCTCCCGGCCCCACCACCCTCTTCACTCTGATACCACACCAGATCACCGGTCACCTGGGCGGTTCTCATACCCCCCCCTAGGGGACCAGATGGAGCGCACCGCTCCTTGATTATCCTAGGGACCCCGGTGGGATCCTGACTCCGGGCCGGAGGCAACTCCCAAGATGGCCGCCGCCATACAACACACCCAGCATGTGGATATCCCTATTCCTCCTGCAGAAGAGATGGCGGGCAGCTCTTTCTCACACACAAAGATCGCTCAGGCTGTAGCCAGCATACTCACCCCATTGATCGCTGAAGCAGTAGACAAGGCGGTACAACATGGTATGGAACAGCTGCGGCAGGAATTTCATAGCCAGATTCATGGCTGGAGGAAGCAGAACGGCACTTTTATCCGTAGAGAAGCAATTACATCCGGTAAATAATCCCCTTACTACACCGGGGAACGTACCGCAATCCATCCTTGACAAATGACAGGATTTGGAGAACAGATCACACAGGAACAACCTGCGTATCATTGGTCTACCAGAAAGCTATAAACCATCCTCTCTGATGGAACTCTGCAACCACCGCATTCCTGAGGCCTTAGGCCTACGCTATCCCTGTGTTGTGGAAAGGACTCATCGGGTGGGACCACCACAAGACCCCGACCCAGACCACCAGCTGAAGCCTAGACCAATAATTGTCAGGTGCCTCAATTATGCTGATAAACACCTTATTTTGCAGCACTACCACAAAGGTGGGACATTTACCATGACAACCACAAATTGCTGCTTTCTGCTGACTATTCTGTGGAAGTGTCAAAATTGTGCAAATCTTTTGCCTCAATCTGCTCCCTACTTCACCAGCAAGATCTACGGTTTTCTTTGGCCTTCCAGCGGTGCTACACCTACGCTCCCCTGACGGTGATCAGCTATCGTTTACTTCTCCTGAGGCGGCTAAACAATACGTGGAATCTCTGCTAGCCGGTGATCTGTCCTCTAATCATGCAATGGACGAGACCACCATTTACGCCCCACCTGTGGGTACTATCTCGGCCAAATATCTAAGCAGCCCATCGAAGCACCCATCTAAACACGGACGCTATGCTGTCGGCTCCAAACACAGAGGAACTACCTGATGAGGTTGGCTTATCCTTTGGAGGGTTTGTTATCCTCCGGCTACTACTGGGCCTAAAGTGCGTTCTGTTGATGTTGTTCTCCTCTTTCCTTTTATTTAATATACACGTCATGTTGTATGCATGTCTCAGGGAGAGTACATCCCGATGGTTTCATGTATGTTCTGGGCCTGAGCACCCTATTCAGTTCCCATTGCAGCCCGATCTGTTCTCAGATCCTGTCACATTGGTTTTATATTGAGTTACTGTCCTCCCCAAACCCACGCTCCCGGCTTTATCTGGGGGGGGGGGGGCAGCTTCTATATCCTAAGGCGGAGTGCTCCTTCCACATCCCATTTGGCATTCCCTCTGGTGCTCTATATGGCTCACTAATGTCAGTCCTTTATCATGCAGGGGATTGGAAGCTGGACATTCTGATAGTGGAGTGTACCTCACATGGAAACAAGTGAAGTCCTTAGACATTTCTGGGTTTCCTCGGTTTTTGTTTTTCATTTTGATTAGTTTTTCCTCTGTTCATATATACATTCACCTATTGTGATACTGTCTCTGATTACCAGCCGGTTATTGTACTATATCTGTTATCTGCCTAGAGGCAGGGACCAGGCCTGGAACTCATAGTAGGGTTCTTTTCTCTCTTGTCTCAGGTGAGCACATCCCTTTTTGTCTTTCATCCTTTTATCGGAGAGCACTGCTTTGATATATCACACACTTGATCCCTACGGAGTTATGAGGGTCATCTCCTGGAATGTCAAGGGTCTACGCTCTCCGGGCAAACGGATGAAGATCCTACATCACTTAAAATGCTTGAAAGCAGACATTGCCCTTCTACAAGAGACACACCTTTTAGAATCTGATCTTCATCGTCTCAGGAAACTCTGGGTATGGGAGGTTATTGGTTCAACGGCCACAAGTCGCGTGGGGGTGGCTATCCTCTTCCATAAACATCTGTCCTACACCATTCGCTCGATAGATAGAGACTAAGAGGGACATAAACTCACTGCACATCTATCTATAGCATCTACACCTCTTCGCACTTAGTGGACACTGTCTCCCATCTACACATGGCGGACGTATGGCATCTTTCTCACCTGAAAGATAGAGAATTCACCTACTACTCACCTCCACACGACACCATGTCCCGTATGGACTATGTATTCTGCTCTTCATCCCTTTTACCTATGGTGAGAAACTCAAAGATCTTGGAAATAGCCATTTCAGACCAGAGCCCGGTTGTGGTCATACTTGACGATCTCCAACCTAGCGGTAATCCACCCCCTTGGAGATTCCCCTCCTACCTCATGGACAATGAAGACTTTCGTCATATGTTACTCAATGCTTGGAATGACTATGCCCTCACCAACGCAGAACATGCTACTGATCCCATTTTTTTGGGGGAAACGGCTAAGGCGGTCCTGTGGGGTAAAATTATATCTTATGTTTCCCAGTATAAGCGGCACTCCTTGGACCAGTTCTGCCTGGCCAGCACATCCCTTCGTAAAGCCCAATTAGAACTTGGCCAAAATAGATCCATGGCAACAAAACAGAAATGGCAAAAAGCTAAGAGAAATTTTTAGGTATGGGTAGAACAAAGGGAACGCATGAAACCTTCTTATTGGTCCCTATGACTCCATAAATATGGCCAAAGGCTGGAAAACTCGTGGCCAACCATTGTCGAGGTCCAAGTCATTGTATAGAGACCACTGCCAAATGGCCAACATTCATCACAGTGGCTTCCCCCCTCCCGGCCAGCTGGCTGCATGGCCTCCACTGCCCTAGCTTGCCTCCTGCCCCAGCCCTCTAATGTCCCGGGGGGGTCCAGTGTCATCCTTGCCCCCCACTGTGTTCCCTGTCTCCAGCCTGATATGCCGATTTCATCCCCGTGGTCCAGTGACCCCCCCCTTCACCTCTCATCCTGCTGCAGTGGGATGAGAGGTGCACGTTCACTACCCTCTGCCACTATCTTTTCCCACTCTGGCTGTGGCCGGAGAGGAGAAGGTGGCGAGGTTCACACCTCTCTGCGGGGAGGTGCGAACCTCCCCACAGAGATGTTCTGGGCTACAGCGTCTTGCTGATGCCACTTCAGCCCTGTCATCCGCAGCGTGGGCACGGGAAGTTCCCACGCTTGTGGATGTCCCTGGACAAAGGCTAGGCTCACGAGAGGCGTGGCCCCTGTCCAGGGGGCGTGCCTCGTTGCCCCTTAAGAAGCTGATGCCGGGCGCTCCGGGAGCATTCACCTCTGCTCAGCCACTGAAGGAGCCACAGCTGCGACGGGACCTTTGTGACCAGACTCTGCAGAGACCCAAGCCTGCCTAAGGTCCCCCCAGGGCAGGGAAAACTGCCTGCTAGCTGCCAGGGATCCAGAGACCCCCAGTCACTGCCTGCCAGCTGTCAGAGATCCAGAGACACCTAGCCTAGGGGAAAGATTGCAGGACTGCCTGCTAGCTACCAGGGATCCAGAGACCCCCAGCCTAGGGGAGAGATTGCGGGACTGCCTGCCAGCTGCCAGAGATCCGGAGACCCCCAGCCTAGGGGAGAGATTACAAGATTGCCTGCCAGTTGCCCGAGGACCCAGCCCAAAAGGGGAGACCGCATGCACGATCCAGACTCCAACAGGTACCTGTGTTCCACTTTCTATCCCTGGGAGACCAGACACCCTGTCGGATCCGTGAGTACATGCTCTCTCCCTGTTTTACTTGAACTGTTCCTGTGCTGACCCCCCACCCCCCCGTTGGATTACAATTGGTACAGAGACTCTTCCTTGGCTCTCGGTGTTGGACTATAAGTGTGTTGGCCCCTCTTTGCTGCCCTTTACTGGCGTATTCACCCTCCCTGCGAATTCCCCTATTAAGTGACTGTCATCTGTTTGTCTCAATAAAGCTTTGTGCGTTTGCCATCTACTCTGTGTGTTCTGTCCTGCCTACCCTCCGTCACAGCCCCTATGCTCCTACCCATATTATGGGACTTAAGGACACTCAATGAAATCTGACAACCTCATCGCCTGAAATATCGTCTCTATTAACAAATTTCTACCAACAGCTGTACTCTGAGGAACAGGTTGTGATGGAAAAAGCGGAATCACTTCTGCAATCTCTTCATTTATCACGTCTTTCCCAATCACAATTGGACGCGCTGAACGCACCTATCTCATCGGAAGAGCTCCATTACTAATCTATCTAACGGTACAGCCCCTGGCCCAGATGGGTACTCATCTGAATTTTACAAATTATCCCGTAATATATTCACCATACCCTGTTGCAAGTATACAACAATATATGGCAGGGTGGCCCTTACCTCCCAACGGGCTCCACAGCGTTTATAAAGTCACTGTCCAAAAAGGGCAAAGACCCCACTCTCCCCCGGCTTGTACCACCCTATCTCGCTGATTAATGTGGATGGTAAGATCTTGTCCAAAATAGTTGCATCCTGTCCTGCAAATGTACTCTCTGGCCTCCAGCACCGCGCTCAGGCAGGGTTTGTCAAAGGTAGATCAGCAGTCCTACATATCCGCAAAGTCATTATGGAGCTGGAACAGGCCAAGCTTCACCCCGATAAAGATACGGCCATTTTGTCTCTTGACGCAGAAAAAGCTTTCGATAATATTAATCTCCACTGGCTCTTCTTAGTCTTGAGGAAATTCGGTCTTCAAGGCCAATCACACATTTATTTCCATGTATTCCTCTCCTCCTAGGCTAATCACTCAGAGTACAGTATAGGAACCTATTCATCAAAAAAAGGGAACCCGCCAGGGCTGCCCCCTCTCCTGTCCAACCTGGCTATTGAACCTCTTTCCAGACTGCTCAATTCTCACCCCCTTCTTTCCGGAATTACAATTGGCAGTGCAGCCATGAAAGCTGCTTTATTTGCAGACGACATTCTCATCTTTTCCTCTGCAGTGCCCACTGATCTCCCTGTTATTCAGGATCTATTCACCACCTTCCAGCTCTGTTCTGGCCTACACATAGACTTCACCAAAAGGGAAATTCTCCCGCTTACCCCATATCACTCCAGGTCATGGATCACGTCCTCCCCGCTTCAGATAGCCTCCCATCATATCACCTATTTGTATATCCAGATAGGGAAGGATCCATCATCTCTCTATCGGCTCAACTGTCTCCCCGTTTCTGAGAAGATTAATCGGGAATTGGATAAATGGTCTACTCTTCCCCTTTCACTTTTCATCAGGTGCCATCTCTTTACAATGGTGTCATTTGTGAGACGTTTATACCCCCTGCAAACCTTTCCTTTATTGCCTCAGCATACAGATATCCAATCTTTACATAAATCATGACAAACTTTTCTGTGGAGCTCAAAACGATCCAGGATTGCACTCCGCAAGCTTCATCTGCTGAAGTGTGATGGTGGAATGGGCCTCCCCAATATCCGCTTATATAACCACCCCACATAGCACGGACCTACCCAAACCTTTACCCCCCTGGGTCCATCTGTGTCTTCTGTCTGCTCGGAGAGTGTTACTGAGGGCCTGGATATCTCCTCACACCCCCACCCTGTCCTCTGTCAAGAGAGATCTGAAATCACTTTTATACCTGGAAAAATTGGATACCCCGGTCCAAGTGTTTTTTCACATGTTGGAGGGTCTTTATCGAACATACGTTCTCTCAATGGGAAATAAATCAACTTATGGTTACATTTCAATACACAGCCTGGTATGCTAAATCCAACCTGACTGATACCCTAGGCTGCATGAAGGTCTTGGACCCTACATCTATTATGGGAAATTATCCCCCCACCCTGGGGGACTTTCTTTTACACCTGTAGGGCAGAGTAGGAGTTGTTAGCCCAAGGCCCTATCCCTATCCCTCAGGGGTTCTTATTCAGTGTTTTTGTTCTAATCCTTGGGAATCTGTTTGATGTAAATGTACTCCTACCCATATGACGTCTCCTTTCTGTGACTATGGAGCGATATGTTCCACTTTGGGGCGGAGTCAAGGTCTCCAGTCCTGAACTCTCCCATATATGTATGAATATGACGTCTCACTTGTGAATGACAAGCTTTCCTCTGATTATTTGTCCTGCAGGGTCCATTCCTTTTATTATTCTGGGGATCTGCTATTCATTTGTTGTTGTTGTCTTCTGCCCGGTTCCTGTGTATCCGGATCCCGTATATTATGTTCCTTTTCTTATATTGTGAAAAGAAAAATTGAAAATCTGAATAAAAATAATAATAATACAAAAAAGGATTATGGGTGGAGCTGCACATGGGGGGCGGTACTACAAAGGTCATCATTGGAGTTTGTTATAGGCCTCCCAGTGTTAATGAGGAGGTGGAGACTCAGCTCCTCCCACAGATGGAAAGGTCTGCAAGGGCGGGGCCAGTGATAATAATGGGGGATGGTAACTACCCGGAAAGTGACTGGAGTAATGGGACTGCAGGAACAGGTAACCCCTCAATACCGGCACTTCTACCCCCTTCCTGCCCACACCAAGGTTCAGCTTTCAGCGCTCTCACACTTTGAATGACAATTGATCAGTCATGCAACACTGTACACAAAGGAAATGTTTGTCCTTTATTCACACAAATAGAGATTTCTTCTGGCGGTATGTAATTAGCACGAGGTTATAAAATGCAAATAAGTAATTTTTCTTTATAAATTTGGCCCAAAATGTCTACAACTACATTACTATGGTAACAATAATCCCAATCTGTGTGTATTACTTAGTCTGTGTGGAAGTTATAGAGTCTGCGAGATACGGTACCAATCATTGGAAATTGATCACACCTGACCACACCTGACCACACCTGACCACACCTGATCACACCTGACCACACCTGACCACACCTGACCACACCTGACCACAGCTGATCACACCTGACCACACCTGACCACACCTGACCACACCTGATCACAGCTGACCTCACCTGACCACACCTGACCACACCTGACCACACCTGATCACACCTGACCACACCTGATCACACCTGACCACACCTGACCACACCTGATCACACTTGATCACAGCTGACCACACCTGACCACACCTGATCACAGCTGACCACACCTGATCACACCTGACCACACCTGACCACACCTGATCACACCTGATCACAGCTGACCACACCTGACCACACCTGATCACACCTGATCACAGCTGACCACACCTGATCACAGCTGACCACACCTGACCACACCTGATCACAGCTGACCACACCTGACCACACCTGATCACACCTGACCACACCTGACCACACCTGATCACAGCTGACCACACCTGACCACACCTGACCACACCTGATCACACCTGACCACACCTGACCACACTTGACCACACCTGATCTCACCTGACCACACCTGACCACATCTGACCACAGCTGACCACACCTGACCACACCTGATCACACCTGATCACACCTGATCACAGCTGACCACACCTGATCACACCTGATCACACCTGACCACACCTGACCACACCTGACCACACCTGACCACACCTGATCACAGCTGACCACACCTGACCACAGCTGACCACAGCTGACCACACTTGACCACACCTGATCTCACCTGACCACACCTGACCACATCTGACCACAGCTGACCACACCTGACCACACCTGATCACACCTGATCACACCTGATCACAGCTGACCTCACCTGACCACACCTGATCACACCTGACCACACCTGACCACACCTGACCACACCTGACCACACCTGATCACACCTGACCACACCTGACCACACCTGATCACACCTGACCACACCTGACCACACCTGATCACAGCTGACCACACCTGACCACACCTGACCACACCTGATCACAGCTGACCACACCTGACCACACCTGATCACACCTGATCACACCTGATCACAGCTGACCTCACCTGACCACACCTGACCACACCTGATCACACCTGATCACACCTGATCACAGCTGACCTCACCTGACCACATCTGACCACAGCTGACCACACCTGACCACACCTGATCACACCTGATCACACCTGATCACAGCTGACCTCACCTGACCACACCTGATCACACCTGACCACACCTGACCACACCTGACCACACCTGACCACACCTGACCACACCTGATCACAGCTGACCACACCTGACCACACCTGACCACACTTGACCACACTTGATCTCACCTGACCACACCTGACCACATCTGACCACAGCTGACCACACCTGACCACACCTGATCACACCTGATCACACCTGATCACAGCTGACCTCACCTGACCACACCTGATCACACCTGACCACACCTGACCACACCTGACCACACCTGATCACACCTGACCACACCTGACCACACCTGACCACACCTGATCACACCTGACCACACCTGACCACACCTGACCACACCTGATCACACCTGACCACACCTGACCACACCTGATCACACCTGACCACACCTGACCACACCTGACCACACCTGATCACAGCTGACCTCACCTGACCACACCTGACCACACCTGATGTACTGACAGCTGATCTCATTTCTGGAGATACTAACAAGCCAGGACAGGACAGATTCCCCCAAATGACCGCTTTTTGGAAATTAAACATTCTTTGAAAAATTAAGAAAGTAAATAAAAATTTTTTTTTTCACATAATTGTTATATTAACCCCTCTCCCTCCTGAGGATTTACCCCCCTTAATGACCACGCCTCTTTTTGCTACTCGGCGCTGCACTAATTCAACTGATAATTGCGCGGTCATGCAACATTACACCCAAACAGAATTTTCATCTTTTTTTCACACAAATAGAGCTTTCTTTCGGTGGTATTTGATCACCTGTGCACTTATGTTTTGCGTTATAAACAAAAAAAGACCGAACATTTTGAAGAAAAACAATATTTTTTACTTTTGGCTATAAAAAATATACAGTAAAATCAAAGTTGGTTATAAATTTAGGCCAAAATGTCTCCGGCTCCATGTTTATGGTGAAATATCCCAATAATTGTATATTGATTGCTTTGTGTGACAGTTATAGAGATACAGACTATGGGAGAGATCATGGGGTGCACACAGCTTGTACTTCTGACTGCCCCTCACATTTCTGGGGGGCTAAAATACCAGGACACTGCAAACACCCCCAAATACCAGGACAGTACAAACACCCCCAAATACCAGGACAGTACAAACACCCCCAAATACCAGGATAATACAAACACCCCCAAATACCAGGACGGTACAAACACCCCCAAATACCAGGACAGTACAAACACCCCCAAATACCAGGACAGTGCAAACACCCCCAAATACCAGGACAGTACAAACACCCCCAAATACCAGGACAGTGCAAACACCCCCAAATACCAGGACAGTACAAACACCCCCAAATACCAGGACAGTGCAAACACCCCCAAATACCAGGACAGTACAAACACCCCCAAATACCAGGACAGTACAAACACCCCAAAATACCAGGACACTGCAAACACCCCCAAATACCAGGACAGTGCAAACACCCCCAAATACCAGGACAGTACAAACACCCCCAAATACCAGGACAGTGCAAACCCCCCCAAATACCAGGACAGTACAAACACCCCCAAATACCAGGACAGTACAAACACCCCCAAATACCAGGACAGTACAAACACCCCAAAATACCAGGACACTGCAAACACCCCCAAATACCAGGACAGTACAAACACCCACAAATACCAGGACAGTACAAACACCCCCAAATACCAGGACAGTACAAACACCCCCAAATACCAGGACAGTACAAACACCCCCAAATACCAGGACACTGCAAACACCCCCAAATACCAGGACAGCGCAAACACCCCCAAATACCAGGACAGTGCAAACACCCCCAAATACCAGGACAGCGCAAACACCCCCAAATAACAGGACAGCGCAAACACCCCAAATACCAGGACAGCACAAACACCCCCAAATACCAGGACAGTACAAACACCCCCAAATACCAGGACAATACAAACACCCCCAAATACCAGGACAGTGCAAACACCCCCAAATACCAGGACAGTGCAAACACCCCCAAATACCAGGACAGTGCAAACACCCCCAAATACCAGGACAGCACAAACACCCCCAAATACCAGGATAATACAAACACCCCCAAATACCAGGACAGTACAAACACCCCCAAATACCAGGACGGTACAAACACCACAAATACCAGGACGGTACAAACACCCCCAAATACCAGGACGGTACAAACACCCCCAAATACCAGGACGGTACAAACACCCCCAAATACCAGGACGGTACAAACACCCCCAAATACCAGGACGGTACAAACACCCCCAAATACCAGGATAGTACAACCCCCCCAAATACCAGGACGGTACAAACACCCCCAAATACCAGGACAGTACAAACACCCCCAAATACCAGGACAGTACAAACACCCCCAAATGACCCCTTTTTGGAAAGTAGACACCCTAAGCTATCTGCTGAGAGGCATATTGAGTCCATGGAAGATTTCGTTTTTTTCCCACAAGTTTCTGGAAAATGACAAAAACATTTTTTTTTCCACAAAGTTGTCGGGTAAATGATATATTTCTCGCACAAGCCATGGGTATATGTGGAATTACTCCCCAAAATACATTCTGCTACTTCCAGCGAGTATGGGGGTACCACATGTGTGAGACATTTTGGGAGCCTAGCCACATACAGGAGCCTGAAATCCAATGACCACTTTGAAAGCCTGAAGGTGCGTAACTTCCTCATTTCACTTCCTCACTACCTATCACAGTTTCAGAGACCCTGAAATGCCAGGATAGCACCCCCCCCCCCACCCCAAATGACCCCGTTTTGGAAAGTAGACACCCCAAGAAATTTAAAAAGAGGCATGGAGAGTATTTTGCAGTAAAATGTATTTCGGGGAGTACTTCCACGTATACACATGACATTTTTGAGCAAGAAATAATTTAAGTGACAATTTTGTGTAAAAAAAAAAGTAAACATTTTTTGTCATTTTCCAAAAACTTGTAGTAAAAAAAATAATTCTTCTATTGATTCCACATGCTTCTCAGCAAATAGTTTGGGGTGACTACTTTCCAAAAAGGGGTCATTTTGGGGGGTGGGATCATTTTATGCCCAGCATTAGAAGTTTATGCCACACATCACTCACTCTTCTAACCACCTAAAGGCCACGCCTTCTCTGACACTTTTTGTTCACATGAAAAATAAAATCTGTATTTTTTGCTAGGAAATTAATTTAAACCCCCAAACATTATATATATTTTTAAAGCAAACCCCCTAGTGAATAAAATGGTGGAGCTGCAATATTGTATGTCACATGGTACTCAAGCAGCAATTTTTCAAACACAATTTAAAAAAAAAAATACACTTTTTTACCTTTTAATGCACAAAACACAATATACAGTTGCAAGAAAAAGTATGTGACCCCCTTGGGATTCCGTGGAGTTTTGCATGAATTGGGCATAAAATGTGCTCTGAAAGTCATCTTTTTTTTTTTATAAATGTTTATTATTTTATCAATCCACATACAAGTAATATTCACGTTTCTATTAAAAAGACATTCAAACAATATCTTTCTATTTGCATAAATTATTAAAACCCTCACCTCCCTCCTCCCTCTTCCCTCTCCCCCCTTCCTCAACCACCCACTCCCTGCCCTCCCCCCCTCCCCCACCCTTCCCCTCCCACTCTGTGTTTTCTCTCTTCTCCTTTACACCATACATTTCTATTATTTCTAACTCCATTTCCAGGGGTATTATGTCCTCATATATTTCACTTTTTCTCTGTATTCTTCCCATTTTTCTCCACTTTATATTATACATCTCCATCTTATCTATATACATGTAATACAATCTTTCTGTCCCACAGATCTGATTCATTCTGCCCATCCAATCCTCCTCTGTTGGCACCTCTTTTCCCCAAAACCCGGGTATGAAGCTGTTGGCTGCCCTCAGATAATGCCATATCCCGAGACCTTGTATAGTATTACTGGGAGCTCTGTGATATGGAGGAGACATAACTCTGGTCTAATCCAATATTAATCTCACTGATTTTCCTTCCTAAATAAACCATTTTCCTCCAAAACACCTGTATTCTTGGACCCTCCCACCATACATGATACCACGTGCCCACCTCTCCGCTCCAACACAACCGTGAGATCTCCCCATTCAATGTGTGCTGTACATTAGGTGTGATGTGCCATCCAACACTTCTCATTGGTCTCCACCTCCCGCAGACTGAGATTTTCCTGAATTCATCGAAGCATTTTCCTCATCGATTTCTCTTCCCATACAGTATCTCTCTCCCACTTCTCTATGTACATTCATGTTGTGTCCGTGTCTAATTCTATTCATATCTTATGTATGTTTGCAATTCCGTGTCCCCCATCACCCCGTGTCTCCCATCACCCCGTGTCCCCCATCACCCCGTGTCTCCCATCACCCCGTGTCCCCCATCACCCCGTGTCTCCCATCACCCCGTGTCTCCCAGCACCCCGTGTCTCCCATCACCCCCTGTCTCCCATCACCCCGTGTCCCCCATCACCCCGTGTCTCCCATCACCCCGTGTCCCCCATCACCCCGTGTCTCCCATCACCCCGTGTCTCCCATCACCCCGTGTCTCCCATCACCCCGTGTCCCCCATCACCCCGTGTCTCCCATCACCCCGTGTCTCCCATCACCCCGTGTCTCCCATCACCCCGTGTCTCCTTCACCCCGTGTCTCCATCACCCCGTGTCTCCATCACCCCATGTCCCCCATCACCCCGTGTCTCCATCTCTCCAATGGATTCCACTCTTTTCTAGTTCTCATGGGCTTTGGGAGACTCTCAGAAACATTGGTGATATCGTAATCTATCCATCTTATTGAAAACTTCTCCCTTTTTTTTCTCCATTTCTCTATACGATCCCAATTCCTCCCCCACCATTATATCCCTCAATTGTGCCTCTTGTTTTATGATCCATTTCCTGCGATGTTTTCCTGCCCAGGAATAAAATATTCTGTGTTCCTTAGTGGCATTACCTGTGAATTGAAAAGCCCCCCCTCTGTCTGTGTAACATTTCCCCCACATAATACATGAAGTGTCTACATACGTGTGCTGTCCTCTAGTCCCCGATATTCTGCAGGCACTCATACAATCCTACTCACATGTCTTCCACTCCGTGGATTCTCCATTTTGACCCGTTTCTCTGGATTATGAGTCCCGTCACAAATTCTCACAATTATCACGGCTTTATAATATCTCCTGCAGTCTGGTACCCCCTCCCCCTCTTTCTTTACTTCTAGTCAGCGTTTCATGGCGTATTCTAGGCTTTGTATTCCTCCATATATATCTTATTATCATTTTTATCAGTTCTTTAATATACGCCTCTGGAAGTTTGATTGGAATCATTTGAAATCTATATAATACTTTGGGGACGATTACCATTTTTATGAGGTTTATGCCCCATCCAGGACGGGTTTGCACCTCCCACTCTCTTCAGCTCCTCCTTAACCTCATTTAACCCCTTCCTGTCCGGCTGTTGTATATAAACGGGCGGACGGTGGCAGTGCAGGGACGGGTGGACGTTTATAAACGGCCTCCCCGCACCCTGCTTGTGCACGCTCCCCAGGAGCGCGCAGCACCACGATCCGGGGCCCGCTCTGTCCTCCGGACACAGTGAAACACCGATCGTCGGACGGGACCTCTGTACGAGGTCCCGATCATGTGATCACTGATTGGCCAATCAGTGATCACATGCAAAGTAGTAAGCAAGATGTCACTTCTGACATCACTGCTTACTACGTGTGAAATCTGTGAATGATCACAGAGGTCACATGGTACAGGGCCATTCACAAGAGGGCCATTCCTTGTACCATGTGACAAGCTGTGACCAATCACAGCTCACTCAGTACTTCTCAATGACTGCAAGAATGCAGCCAGAGAGAAAGAGAAATGATTGCTTTTACACCCTATATGGGAGTAAAAGCAATCAGAGTAAAAAAAAAAAAAAAAAAAAAAATTTTCATCACCCCCCACAAGTAGTACAGTGTCACCATGGTGACCCCACACTGCTAGGGTGACAGTATGTAAAAAAAAAAATAATAATAATATAAAAAAATAAAATAAAAATGTTTAAAAATTATAATTTTTGCTTCTAAACTAATTTGGATTTTTTTTTTTTTACTAAAAAGATAACGGAATAAATTGTGGCTAAGATTTATGATGAGATATTATTTATTTGCAAAATTTTATAAAAAAAACACTTTTTTTCAAAATTTTTGGACATTTCATTTACATAGCAAAAAAAATACAAATCCCAGCGGTGAATAAATACCACCAAAATAAAGCTTTATCTGTCTCAAAAAAATGGTAAAAAATTAATATGGGTACAGTGTTGCATGACCGCGCAATTGTCATTCAAAGTGTGATAGCGCTGAAAGCTGAAAATTGCCCTGGGGGGGAAGGGGGGGAAAGTGTCCGGACTGGAAGGGGGGGGGGAGTGTCCGGACAGGAAGTGGTTAATAGTGAAATATAATTGGTTTTATACAGATTCTTAGTTGAGGTGACAGTTTTTTCTCCAGATACTTTCATTCTTTATCTCCCAAACAAATGGGAATTCTTTGTATTTTTTCTTTGTCACTATTTTTCAGCCCCGCGGAGGATGGGCGATGCAACAGGACAATGATGACCCAAAGCAGACAAGTCATTCAACAAAACAATGGCTGCAACAGCACAGAATACGCCTTCTGGAGTGGCCCAGTCAGAGTCCTGACCTCAACCCCATTGAAATGCTGTGGCATGACCTTAAGAGAGCGATTCACACCAGACATCCCAAGAATATTGCTACACTGAAACAGTTTTGTGAAGAGGAGTGGTCCAAAATGACTCCAGATCGTTGTGCAGGTCTGATCTGCAACTACAGGAAACGTTTGGTTGAGGTTATTGCTGCCAAAGGAGGGTCAACCAGTTATTAAGTCCAAAGGTTCACATACTTTTTCCTCCCTGCACTGTGAATGTTTACATGTTATGTGCAATTAAACCATGGCAACATCTAATGTTTGTGTAGTATTATGTTCAGCAGACTGTGTTCTTCTATTGTTGTGACTTAGATGACGTTCAGAGCACATTTTATGCCCAATTCATGCAAAACTCCACGGAATCCCAAGGGGGTCACATACTTTTCTTGCAACTGTATGAGGATGAAGTCCCGGCATAGTGTGAGGGAAGCAGAACGATTTTTGGAGAGGAGTGTGAAGATGAGGGTATAGTATGTTGTTTGCTGAGTATTGGGTGATATGAATGTATGATGGTGTCACCGGTATTATCTATAGTCCATAGAAGTATCAGGTGCCGGCCTTCGGGGGCGGAGATATTAGTATGAAGAACAAAGTTCGGTGTGTCTCTGATGGCGGTGACGACTCCTCTTTGTTTTTCAGAGGCATTGGCAGTACAGACACGTGGAAACGTTTTGTGTCAGCATGTAGGAGGGGCCCAATCTAGGGAACGAGTCTCTTGAACACGGAGTATATCACATGTATGTTGGAATGCCTGTTCCCACATGTGTGTACGTTTGGCCGGATGATTCAAGCCATCGCCATTAATAGACATCATTTTTATAGCCATTGAATCGATCGATTTGCCGACATTAATGGGGGCCGAACCAAGGGGCCCCTAAAGCGGTAATACGAGGGAAAGTGTCCGGACTGGAAGGGGGGGAAGTGTCCTGACTGGAAGGGGGGGAAAGTGTCTGGACTGGAAGGGGGGGGAAGTGTCCGGACTGGAAGGGGGGGGAAAGTGTCCGGACTGGAAGGGGGGAAAGTGTCCTGACTGGAAGGGGGGAAAAGTGTCCGGACTGGAAGGGAGGGAAAGTGTCCGGACTGGAAGGGGGGGAAGTGTCCGGACTGGAAGGGGGGGAAAGTGTCTGGACTGGAAGGGGGTGAAAGTGTCCGGACTGGAAGGGGGGGAAAGTGTCCGGACTGGAAGGGGGTGAAAGCTTCCGGACTGGAAGGGGGGGAAAGTGTCCGGACTGGAAGGGGGTGAAAGCTTCCGGACTGGAAGGGGGGGAAAGTGTCCGGACTGGAAGGGGGGGGAAGTGTCCGGACTGGAAGGGGGGGAAAGTGTCCAGACTGGAAGGGGGTGAAAGTGTCTGGACTGGAAGGGGGGAAAGTGTCTGGACTGGAAGGGGGGGAAAGTGTCTGGACTGGAAGGGGGGGAAAGTGTCCGGACTGGAAGGGAGGGAAAGTTTCCGGACTGGAAGGGGGAAGTGTCCGGACTGGAAGGGGGGGGGAGTGTCCGGACTGGAAGGGGGGGAAGTGTCCGGACTGGAAGGGGGGAAAGTGTCCGGACTGGAAGGGGGTGAAAGTGTCCGGACTGGAAACAAGTCTCTTGAACACGGAGTATATCACATGTATGTTGGAATGCCTGTACCCACATGTGTGTACGTTTGGCCGGATGATTCAAGCCATCGCCATTAATAGATATAATGTTTATAGCCATTGAATCGATCGATTTGCCGACATTAATGGGGGCCGAACCAAGGGGCCCCTAAAGCGGTAATACGTTTGTATGCGCAGGTCAGGTAAACCATTCCGACTCTCAGGAATGACACCGTAGTAGAAACAAGAAGGAAACAAACAAACAAATACAGAGAACAAATCAGTAACAAATAGGATCTCAGCCGCGATCGGAACGCAAAGAAAACCGCATTGTACTGTGTTGGGTAGTACCCCTCAGGGGCGGGGCTTACACCTGTGACATGCCATGTGGGCGGGACCATGAGATGGCGGTATAGGGTGAATGTTTGGCGTTGGTCAGTGACCAGGTTCCACTCTGGAGACGCTCTGGTGGCGGTAGAATGTTGTGCGTGGCTTTGTGGGAGAATGTCGCACTCTCCGAGACATTGCACCCCTTCCTCTAGGCTGTGGATTGTGATGATCGACTCATTCTGGGGACCACCAATTTAGTGGGGTGACCCCAACGTCCAATCATTTTGTGGTTTGTTATCGGGAGGAGATCGGTCCCGAGTGGCGCGGTGCGCTTAGATAAATCTGTGAAAAGCTGTAAAGAGGAGAATGGCGCAGGCACAGGTTGGGGTTTGGGCGCCATTTGCGGGATTCGTTCTTGGAGGTGACAAGAATGAGTTGTCATGGAGACATGTGGAGGGATTTAGATGTCACATAGGAGGGTTTGGGCGCCATTTGCAGGATTCGTTCTTGGAGGTGACAACAATGAGTTGTCATGGAGACATGTGGAGGGATTTAGGTGTCACATAGGAGGGTTTGGGCCCCATTTGCGGGATTCGTTCTTGGAGGTGACAACAATGAGTTGTCATGGAGACATGTGGAGGGATTTAGGTGTCACATAGGAGGGTTTGGGCGCCATTTGCGGGATTCGTTCTTGGAGGTGACAACAATGAGTTGTCATGGAGACATGTGGGGGGGATTTAGGTGTCACATAGGAGGTTTGGGAAGGTCATGGATTCCATCCGTGGTCACATCTGGGTTTGTAGTCTCAGGTAGGTGGCCAGGAAAGATCTCTCGGGGATCGGCTCCCGATTGGTCGGGTTGGATGGATTCTGGAATGCCTCTTATTGGATGTTGTTACGCTGTGATCTATCCTCCAGAGCTGACACTTTGTTTCAGCCAATCCCTTTCTTCATCCCTTTGGTGGTGGGCGTGTCTACTAGGGTGGTAAAGGAAGGGGCGGAGTCTCCCAGCTCTGTGGCGGAGATCCTTCATCTCTGATTGGTTGCAGAGTGAATGATAGGTGACGGTATGGATGATGTCTCCTTCATGAATGGATGAGAAATAGGCGGACTAGTAGGAGGAGACTTACCCATTGGATGGGAGGAATGACTTGCAGAATGGGAAGTATTAGTGGGAGAATCTGTCCCAGCATGCTGTGGGCTCATATCTGTCATTCTACGCAGAGGAGACCGGCTGCAGGAGGAGAGAGCGCTGACACCTGCTTAACAAGGTGTCACAGGAGAAGCTGTGTGCTGAGTGAGAGGAGGAGGATCCTGAGCTGCTGCTGCCACCATGTTGGGGATGGCTGGGATCCCCCCGAGGGGAGGAGCTTCCTCTCAGCTTTCCTCTTCTTTGTCATCTCCCTGAGGGTCACCGGGCTGTTGCCTCTCCTCTGGGGTGTCAGCTCCGCCCACTGCTGTGTGCTGGAACTATGAGTACAGCAGAGCTGGGGGGGATGCAGCCAATCAGACTGCTCTGGACACGCCCACAATCCGGGGATTTTGTGATGTTTAAAAATGACAGTTATTATTGACAGTTAAAAAAGCAGAGTTATTTTATGTCAGTTGAAAAATGACAGTTATTATTTGTCAAATTTTTTTTTTTTTTTTTACAGTTGAAAAATGACATTTAACAGTTGAAAAACGACAGTTATATTTGACAGAAAATTAGTGTATATTTGAAAAATGAGGGTTTTATAACAGTTGAAAAATGACATTTAACAGTTGAAAAACGACAGTTATATTTGACAGAAAATTAGTGTATATTTGAAAAATGAGGGTTTTATAACAGTTGAAAAATGACAGTTTTTTTTACAGTGGCAATAAAATGCAGATAATTTTTGACAGTGAAAGAAAAATCACATGTAATAAAGAGGGGTTTTTTAACAGTTGAAAAATGATAGTTTTTTTAGTTGAAAAAGTACAATTTTTTTCTTACAGAGTTATTTTTTTGTCAGTTAAAAACAAAATTATTTTTGACAGTAGAAAAATTAGGGTTTTTTTGTCAGTAAAAAAAAAAAAATGACTGGCTAAAATGACAGTTAAAAAAAAATGTTTTTGTTGTCATTAAAAGGAAAAAAATTGTCAGTTGAAAAATTTGTTATATTTGACATTTGAAAATGACAGTTAATTTTTTACAGTGGAAAAAAATGGCAATTGAAAAATGAGTGTGTTTGACAGTTGAAAAATTACAGCTATTTCTTGTTGTAAAAAAAACATTTTTTAAAGTTGAAAAATTACAGTTATATTTTTATTTTTGCAAAAAAAATATTTTTTTGTCAGTGGCAATAAAATGACAGTCGAAAAATGAGGAGTTTTTTCAACAATTGATAATGACAGTTAATTTTTTTTTACAGTGGCAAAAAAATGACAGGTAATTTTTGACAGTGGAAAAAATGACAGTTGAAAAATGTTATTTTTTGTTGTTAAAATTTTTTTTTTTTTTTTTTTTTTTACAGTTGAAACATTACATTTAACAGTTGATAAACGACAGTTATATTTGACAGTTGGAATTTTTTTTTTACAGTGGAAGTAAAATGCAGATCATTTTTGACAGTGAAAAAAAAAAATCACATTTAAAAAAAGAGGTTTTTTTTTCGACCGTTGAAAATGACAGTTAATTTTTTTACAGTAGCAAAAGAAATGAGAGGTAATTTTTGACAGTGGAAAAAAATGGTAATTGAAAAATGAGGTTTTTTTAATGTTGAAAAATGACAGTTATTTTTTGTCGTAAAAATTAGGGTTTACTTACAGTTGAAAAAATTCATCTATTTTTTTTAACAGTCAAAAAATGTCAGTTATATTTGACAGTTGAAAGATGACAGTATTTCACACTGGCAAAAAAATGCAGATAATTTTTGACAGTAAAAAAAAAAAAAAAATCACATTTAAAAAGAGTGTTTTTTTTGTCAATTGAAAAATTACATTTAATTTTGACAGTAGAAAAATGCATTATTTTTTGTCAGTTATTTTGACATCTAAAAATGATGTTTTATTTGTAATTTTAAACAAATTAGTTATTTTTTGTCAGTTGAAAAATGACAATTATTTTTGACTTTTTTACAACAAATTTTTCTACTGTCAAAAAAACCCTTGTTTTTCAATTGCCATTTTTTTAACTTTCAAAAATAACTAATTGTTCTATTCTCAAATATAACTGTTGGTTTTCAAAAATAAAATTTTAACTGACAAAAAAGTCATTTTTAAAATATCAAAAATACCTAATTTTTCAATTATCATTTTTTTGCAAATGTCAAATTTTTTTTTTGTCAGTTTTCAACTGACAAAAAATAATTCTTATATTTCAACAGACAAAAAAACCCTAATTTTTAATTGTCAAAAATAACTCATATTTTGCCTGTTATTTTTCAAGCGTCAAAAATAATTATCAACTGACAAAATATCTGTCATTTTTCACCTGTAAAAAATAACTCCTTTTTATCAACAAATATTAACTGTCATTTTTAAACTGTCAATAAAACCATAATTTTTAAATTGCCATTTTTTTGCCACTGTCAAATATAACTGTCACTTTTCAACTGTAAAAAATAACTCATTTTAAACTGAAAATATAACTGTCATTTTTTAAATGACCAAAAAAATACTAATTTTCAACTGTCAAAAAAACTGTCATTTTTCAACTTAATAAAAATAACTGTCATTTGGAAACTTCCAATAAATCTGTCATTTTTTAATTGTCATAAACCCCCTCATTTTTTCAGCTGTCATTTTATTGCTACTGTCAAAAATAACAGTCACAAGCATGCATCCAGTGAAGGCGGAACACTCGGACCTCCTGCATGCTTGTTCCTGGTCAGTGACACACTAGGGAGTGAAGTGAGGTTTAGGATGAAGATGACGGCCCCGGAACCTGCAGCTTTCTCCACAAATCACTCCTTTTTCCTGCCCTTCCTCCTATTGGCTGAGGATTGCACCAATCACCAATCAGATCATCCCCCTTGTGATGTCTCTGGGCGGATCTCTCACTTCTGGCTCCTCCCACATATCTTTATACAACCTCCCCATACCCATACCCCGACATGGAGGGGCTGAGTGAAGGTGGTGGTGAAGGTGTGGAGGTGTCGGATCGGGTCACACAGATCATAGAAGGAGATCCGCCCGGCCTCATAATCCAGATCTATCCTGACTCTGGTACTGGAGACACCGCCGGGGAATGGGGTCCTATTACTGTCATGTATCACTGAGCACTGATTACGCCCCCACCTCTCCAACCCCCAGGACTTCTTATTACATCCAATCACTGACTGATCTCCTCTCCTGTCTATATTGGGGTAACACATCCCGACTGTCCAGTGATCTGCCCCCCGACATCCACCTCCCAGTAATGTCTCCCGGAGGAGAAGCTCTGACTGCTCATCACCTGAGAATAATCCCGGAACCTCTCTGGTGTTTCTGGCCGTTTCTGATGTGATGACCAGGAAGCAGTTTTCCCGCCATTTGATATATGTAGATGATTACCAGCTGTCCCTCACATCCAGTAATATGTCTGTAACCCCCGACACCCCCATGTTTGCTGTACAGCCCCAATATTTGGTCCTCCAGTGGGGGAGGGTTGGGGGTCTGGCCTGGATGGTGGAGCTTTGATGGGACCTTTGCCCTTTGTAGTAGAATGTGGAGAGACATGTGTGCCTGTACATTTCTGTACATTGACCCCAGACATGATATCAGATAAACCCGTGTGTAATGTGTGTGAGATCCCCCCCACATCCCCATCCCCTCCATCATGGAGGAGGTTCTCATGTCTCTCTCTGTCCTCATCATCTCCATCCTTAGTATCACACAAGTCACTTGTGTCTGATTTCTGTAGGACAGTCAGTAGATCCGTCATGTTACACAGCTCCTCAATGTCCTCCATCTTCCTGGACAGCTCCTCCTTCTTTATTTCCAGATCCTGAATATAATCCAACATGGGACGGGAGACCCGCTCTGCCCACCCGGAGATGTCCCTCAGGACTCTCTTCTCCAGGTCTTCCAGACGTCTCCTGAGGTCTCTGAACAGGGCAGTGACTCTCTTGGTTTCATCATCTGCTTTTCCTTGTACTTTCCTCCTGCGTTCCTGCAGACTCTGGACTCTTTTCTCCATCTCCTCTCTCTCTGTCATCAGTTTCTGCAGAACATTCCTCAGTTTCTTCTTCTTCATCTCAGAGGCCTCCTCCAGAGTCTCCACCTGGTGTCCCCGATGTTCCTCCATCCAGCCTGCAGGACACACAGATACAGGTGGAGTCCTTGGTACAGTAATACTCCAGGATCTTCTTATGGATGGAGCATTTCCTGTCCTTCAGGGAAGTGGTGGGGTCACATAGGACGTGTTCTGGTGACTTGCTGTGGACTCTCAGGTGGTTGTCACACAGAGAAGCTTCACACAGCAGACAGGATTTCACAGCCGGTACAGGAGTGTGAATACAGTGAGTACAGAAGACCCCGGACTCCTCCTGCTCTGGATGGGTAGACTGGAAGTTCTCCACTATGTTACGTAGTGTTATGTTCCTCCTCAGTGCAGGACGGTCCTGGAACTCTTCTCTGCATTCAGGACAGGAATAACCTCCAGACTCCTCCTGTGTATCCAACACACGGCCAATACAGTCCCGGCAGAAGTTGTGTCCACATCTCAGGGTTACGGGATCTGTATAAATGGTCAGACAGACGGAACATTCCAGCTCCTTCCTCAGATCAGAAGACGCCATCGCTGAGAGCAGAAGACAGAATGACGGGGAAAGTCTCTGACACTCCGTATCCAATGTGACCCGTTCTGTACACTCCTACACGGGGTGAGGTGTACATTCCTACACAGGGAGAGGCTGGGACTGAGACACGTAGCTAGAAGAATTCTTCTACAGAAGGACACAGACATGTAATAAGTAGTGACGGGTCCAACACCCCCCTGTTCGGTTCGCGGTCCAACATTCCAACTTGATGAAAGTTCAACCGCAACTTCGAACTCAATGCAAGTCTATGAGACTGGAACTTGTAAATGGAAAAGTGTCCATTCTGAAGGCTTTTATGCCAGTTATTGGCCCCAGAAGTGGTATGGGGACTCGGGGACGGCCCTGAGGGACAGGAATCATAAAAAAATATAAAATGTAATTATCATGTCTGGGGGGTCCCCATAAACTCCCTGCAAAGTTGCACATCTGTACAATGTATAGGACCTGCTGCAGCACAACTGACATTTATATTTAAAAAAAAAAAAGCTGTGTGGGGCCCCCCTAATCCATAACAGACCCTTTAGGTCCGGTGGGAAGTTAGGGGGGACCCCACAGTGACATTTTTTTTTAAAGTGCGTGGGGTTCCCCCTAAAAGCCAAACCAGGCCCTTTAGACCTGATAGGCCTTCTAAGGAGAACCCCACCCCCAAAAAATAGATGGAAAAAGTGTGGGGTCCCCCCTAACTTCATACCAGACCCTTGATCCGAGCGCAGGCCTGGAAGGCCTAAAAGGGGGGAAAGAAAAAGTGGCCCTCCCCTCCCTGGGCCTTACCAGGCCACATGCCCTCAGCATGGAGACAAGGGCCTCTTCCCCAAAACCCTGGTTGTGGGGGTCTGCGGGCAGGGGGCTCATTAGTATCAAGGTACTCCTTCAAATAAGGGGGCAGCCTGATGCTGCCCCCTTGTGAATAAGGGGTACAAAATAAATAAAATTGGGCCTTGGGTGTTGGTGGTGCCTGAACACTGTAACCCCTCACAGTCACTCTTGCTGGGCGCAGGCAGGGGCCCCACAGTTAAAAATTGGTAACAATTACAGAAAAATGGTAAACAAACACTGAAATAACATGCACCTGTGAAACGGGGGCCGAAAATTTGTGCCTTGAGTGTTGGTGGGGCCCTAAACCAAACAAATAGTTGGAAGCGACCGTAATCAGGACTGAGGAATAGGATAGGCAGCATAGGCAGTCTTCAAGGGATCCCAGATCCCTAACAAATGGAATCAGTTACATCAGCATCAGGGACAAGATAGTTGCTGTTGATCCAGGACTGATTCATGTTGATAAATGTCAGCTGGTCAGCGGAGTCTGTGGACAGACGCACTCTTTTATCCGCCACAAAACCTCCAGCAGCACTGAATGTCCGTTCGGAAAGCACGCTGGGTGCAGGACAGGTCAGTAGCTGGATGGCATATTGAGCGAGTTCTGGCCAGTGATCCATCCTCAAGACCCAGTAACCCAGTGGATGTTCAGTTGGAAAGGTCTCCAAGTCTGCTCTTGCCCCTAGATAATCCTGCACCATATGATGCAGACCCTGCCGATGGGTGCTTAAACCTAACATCCCTGGGCGCTGAGGACTAAAGAACTGTTTGAAGGCATCGGTCAGCCGGCCACCTTCTCCACCGCTCTTCCTTTGACAGAACGAAGCCACAGAAACACGTTGTCCAGGAAATGGTGACCTCCCATTGTCTGGAAAGGTTCTACACAAATGTTTTTTCATGGCGTCCTCAAGATGTTTCATCCTCTGCTCCCTCTGTGAAGACTGGAGGAGCTCTGCAACTTCACCCTTGTAACGTGGAGCAAGAAGGGTTGACAACCAGTATTGATCCCTCTCCTTGATACCACGAATCCTCGGGCCCTTACGCAGGCTTTGCAGAATCAGGGAGCCCATGCAGAGTAAGTTTGAGGAGGCAGGAGATTCTGAGTCCTCTGGGTCACTGAGGATGACATTGTCAGGAACTACCTCCTCCCAGCCATGTACTACTCCTGGTTGGGGTTCTGGGGACTGAAAACCACCCCATGAAGACTGCTGTATGTGATCCTCTACTTCCATGGTGCTGCAATCCTCCTCCTTCTCTTCCTCCTCCCTGCTGTGTGTTTTGTGGCCCCTCAGGAATGGTTTCTGCATAAAGGGGACCTTGAGAGGACAGGAAATCCTCCTCTTCCTCCCGCTGTTCTTCCTCAAGTGCCCTGTCCATGATTCCATGCAGCGTGTGCTCCAGCAGGAAGACTAGAGGGATAATGTCGCTGATGCATGCATTGTCACGGCTCACCATCTCTGTGGCCCCTCAAATGGTGACAGGACAGGCATGCATCCTTTTCAGCAGCCACTGGTGAGGTGAAAAGAAGCCAAGCTCCCCTGAGCCTGTCCTTGTGCCATCTTCACACAGGTACTCATTGTTGGCCCTCTGCTGTGTGTGCAGCCGCTGCAGCATTGCCAATGTTGGGTTCCACCTGGTGGACATGTCACAAATGAGGTGGTTGGTGGACAGGTTGAATTCCCGTTGAATGTCAGCCAGACGAACACTGGCCGTGTATGACCACCGGAAATGGCCACAGACTTTTCTGGCCTGCCTCAGAAGATCTTGAAAGCCTGGGTACCTGTTCAAGAAACACTGCACCACCAAATTCAGGACGTGTGCCATGCATGGAACATGTGTCAAGTGTCCCTGTTGGAGGGCGGAGAGAAGGGAGGTGCCATAGTCATACAACCAATCATGGCTCAATCTGCCGTGGTGTCAACCATCTCTGAGCCGGCCCCTGCAGAGCTGACAGAATCTCTGGCCCGGTGTGGCTCCTGTCCCCTAGACAGACCAGCTGAAGCACCACGTGGCATCTCTTAGCCTGACTGCTTGTGTAGCCCCTTGAATGCTTACGGAGCACTGCTGGTTCAGAGGACAATTCAGCAGAAGAGGCCATAGAGGCAGAGGAAGAGGAGGGGGTGGGGCAGACAGATGTGGCAGAATCACCACTAGATTTTTGGAGGCGTGGTGGTGGAACGAGCTCCAGCACTGAACCCTGTCCTGCATCCTTCCCAGCTGCTAGCAGAGTCACCCAGTGTGCCGTGAAGGATATGTAACATCCCTGACCACGCCTGCTGGACCACGTGTCAGTAATGTGGACCTTGCTGCTGACCGCCCTGTCCAACGAGGCCAAAACATTGCCTTCCACATGATGGTACAGAGCTGGAATGGCCTTACGTGATAAGTAGAGATGAGCGAATTTTTCAAAAATTCGATTCGCCTGATTCGCCGAATTTTCCGAAAAAATTTGATTCGATTCGAATTTATTCGCTGCAAATTTTACTTATAAAAAGGGTTTCTAGGCTTCAGAGAGCCTTTATATTAGTGCAGAACACTGTACCTTTAATTTAAATGTCCTTGGAGTCTGCTGGGGAAGAGAAATAATACTGTCAGTCAGTATGACATGCAGATGAGTGCCGTCGATCTTAGAATCACCGCACACTTCACTCATTTGGCCAGTCACGGGGCCAAAGAAGAAGAAGGAGAAGAAGAAGAAGAAGAAGGAAAAGAATGAAAAGAAGAAGGAAAAGAATGAAAAGAAGAAGGAAAAGAAGGAGGAGGAGGAGGAGGAGGAAGAGGAAGAGGAAGAGGAAGAAGAAGAAGAAGAAGAAGAAGAAGAAGAAGAAGAATGAAAAGAATGAGAAGAAGAAGAAGAATGAAAAGAATGAAAAGAAGAATGAAAAGAATGAAAAGAAGAATGAAAATAAGAAGAAGAATGAAAAGAATGAAAAGAAGAATGAAAAGAATAATGAAAATAAGAAGAAGAATGAAAAGAAGAATGAAAAGAATGAAAAGAAGAATGAAAATAAGAAGAAGAATGAAAAGAAGAATGAAAAGAATGAAAAGAAGAATGAAAAGAAGAATGAAAAGAATGAAAAGAAGAATGAAAATAAGAAGAAGAATGAAAAGAAGAATGAAAAGAATGAAAAGAAGAATGAAAAGAAGAAGAATGAAAAGAAGAATGAAAAGAAGAATGAAAATAAGAAGAAGAATGAAAAGAAGAATGAAAAGAATGAAAAGAAGAATGAAAAGAAGAATGAAAAGAATGAAAAGAAAAATGAAAATAAGAAGAAGAATGAAAAGAAGAATGAAAAGAGGAATGAAAAGAAGAATGAAAATAAGAAGAAGAATGAAAAGAAGAATGAAAAGAATGAAAAGAAGAATGAAAATAAGAAGAAGAAGAATGAAAATAAGAATAATTCCAGTAAAGCAAAAAGTGTATGTGCAGAGTTCCTCTATTTCTGACAGTTCTCTATTTCTGACAGTTTTTCCTAATAAAAACATCTGTATCCTAAATGGAAACAAATACATACAATGTTTCAATCGCTGGAAATGTGAAAGAACTGTCAGAGAACTGTCAGAAATAGCGGAGCTCTCCGCAGGGACATTTTTGCCGGCTGTAGAAGGGATGAAAACGGCCGATCAGGAAAAATTTGATTCGACCATCCGAAGTTGGCAAAAATTCGGATTCGATGCAAATCGAATTTTTCCTGAAATTCGAAACGAATTCCACTTCGCCTGATTCGATTCGCTCATCTCTACTGATAAGGATCACATGAATAGTGGGGGATGGTTCTCAGGGAACAGGCTACAGTCATAAACTGGGTGCAGCTGGAGGTGAGGACTGGTCATCATACACAGATATAAATACACCATTTGTTCTGAATATAACAGGAGTCAATGCGTTTTTCTAGTTAAGAGTGGAGATAGGAGATAGATGCATTTACCCAGAGAAATACAGCAGGAGTCCGCTTGATTGCTTCCTGCCCTGACCTCTGGCTTGTCTTTGGATTATTCTCCTGTTTCTGCTCCTGTCTGATTGATCTTCCATTACTGACCTGGCCTGTGACCCGACTACTCTTCCTCCTGCCGCTGTAAGCCTGATCTGCCTGACCGATACCGAACCCGGCTCATCTGACCCTGCATCCTCAGCACGCTGCGCTCGAGTATCCATCCATCCCGCACGGCTACATCAGAACCCTGATCCTTGCCTGCAGCTCATCAGCTCACCTGCTATTACCGGACTGATCTCAGGCACTCATACCCCACCGTGCCCCTGTGACCGCTGTCCCACCATCAGCAGTCCTTGAGTCGGAGTTGTACGGGAGGCCGGCCTCTGCACGTCAGGCTCACTATCCAGGGACGGGACAGTTTTATTGTGATTCTGAACTTCTCTTTTAAAGGAAATGTACTGCGGTGTAAAGGAGAGAAGTGAGTGGAACAGAAACACAGCTGAGAAAAGGGAAGGAAACCAGACAAGCTGGTGAGTGAGCTGGAAGCGTATTTCTACTATTTCTGTCTAATTTGAGAAAACCCCTTTTGTATGTTTCTTAGGAGTTCCGATTCACACAGCAGAAAAAGTTTCAGAATATTTCTAACCTTTTAGATGTTTCTAAGGAGGAGGTGTCATGGCCGACGTCAAGGATTTTAGAAAGTGATTCTGTCCCAAGTCCATCCTTTTTTAACCACTAGCCTACAGGGCACTTCTACCCCCTTCCTGCCCACCGGGCACTTCTACCCCCTTCCTGCCTACAGGGCACTTCTACCCCCTTCCTGCCCACCGGGCACTTCTACCCCCTTCCTGCCCACCGGGCACTTCTACCCCCTTCCTGCCTACAGGGCACTTCTACCCCCTTCCTGCCCACCGGGCACTTCTACCCCCTTCCTGCCCACCGGGCACTTCTACCCCCTTCCTGCCTACAGGACACTTCTACCCCCTTCCTGCCTACAGGGCACTTCTACCCCCTTCCTGCCTACCGGGCACTTCTACCCCCTTCCTGCCTACAGGGCACTTCTACCCCCTTCCTGCCTACAGGGCACTTCTACCCCCTTCCTGCCTACAGGGCACTTCTACCCCCTTCCTGCCTACAGGGCACTTCTACCCCCTTCCTGCCTACAGGACACTTCTACCCCCTTCCTGCCTACAGGGCACTTCTACCCCCTTCCTGCCTACCGGACACTTCTACCCCCTTCCTGCCTACCGGGCACTTCTACCCCCTTCCTGCCTACCGGACACTTCTACCCCCTTCCTGCCTACAGGGCACTTCTACCCCCTTCCTGCCTACCGGACACTTCTACCCCCTTCCTGCCTACTGGGCACTTCTACCCCCTTCCTGCCTACCGGACACTTCTACCCCCTTCCTGCCTACAGGACACTTCTACCCCCTTCCTGCCTACCGGGCACTTCTACCCCCTTGCTGCCTACCGGACACTTCTACCCCCTTCCTGCCTACCGGGCACTTATACCCCCTTCCTGCCTTCCGGGCACTTCTACCCCCTTCCTGCCTACCAGGCACTTCTACCCCCTTCCTGCCTACAGGACACTTCTACCCCCTTCCTGCCTACAGGGCACTTCTACCCCCTTTCTGCCTACCGGACACTTCTACCCCCTTCCTGCCTACAGGACACTTTTACCCCCTTCCTGTGTACAGGGCACTTCTACCCCCTTCCTGCCTACAGGGCACTTCTACCCCCTTCCTGCCTACCGGACACTTCTACCCCCTTCCTGCCTACAGGGCACTTCTACCCCCTTCCTGCCTACAGGACACTTCTACCCCCTTCCTGCCTACAGGACACTTCTACCCCCTTCCTGCCTACAGGGCACTTCTACCCCCTTCCTGCCTACAGGGCACTTCTACCCCCTTCCTGCCTACCGGACACTTCTACCCCCTTCCTGCCTACAGGGCACTTCTACCCCCTTCCTGCCTACAGGACACTTCTACCCCCTTCCTGCCTACAGGACACTTCTACCCCTTTCCTGCCTACAGGACACTTCTACCCCTTTCCTGCCTACAGGACACTTCTACCCCCTTCCTGCCTACAGGGCACTTCTACCCCCTTCCTGCCTACCGGGCACTTCTACCCCCTTCCCTTCCCTGCCCAGGCCAATTTCCAGCATTCAGCACTGTCACACTTTGAATGACAATTGTGCGGTCATGCAACACTGTACCCATATGAAATTTTTATCATTTTTTTGAGACAGATAGAGCTTTCTTTTGGTGGTATTTAATTACTTCGGAGAGTTTTATTTTTTCTTAAACAAACCAAAAACCACTTAAAATTTTGGGGAAAAAAGTTTTTTGTTAGTTTTTGTTATACAATTTTGTAAATAAGTGATTTTTCTCCTTCACTGATGTGCACTAATGAGGCTGCACTGATGGGCACTGATAGGCTGCACTGATGGACACTGATAGGTGGCACTGATGGGCACTGATAGGTGGCACTGATGGGCACTGATAGGTGGCACTGATGGGCACTGATGAGGAGACACTGGTAGGTGGCACTAATGGGCACTGAAAGGCAGCACTGATACATGACACTGATATATGGCAGTATTAAGCGGCACTGACTGGAACTGATAGGCGGCACTGACAGGTGGCACTGATTGGCATTGATAGGTGGCACTGACTGGCACTGATGGGTGACATTGAAAGGCAGCTCAGATGGGCACTGATATGTGGCATTGATGTGGCACTGATGGACACTGACAGGTGGCACTTCTGGGGCCACACTGATCATCAGTGCCCTGATGATCAGTGTACATGTCCCCTCCACGGAAAGCTGAATACCGGCTCTCCTCTCCTCTGTCAGCGTGACAGCTGGAGAGGAGAGAAATGCTGATAACCGGCATTTCCGTGTTTACATGCGATCAGCTGTGATTGGACACAGCTGATCACATGACCGAACCGACATCTTCAGCTCTTTCCATGATCCGCTCTGTCCGAGGGACACAGAACACCGGCGATCGCCGCGCTGCGCGCTCCCTGAGCCGCGCATGAGCAGTAAGAATGGGAGGACGTCATATGAGAATCACCAAGCGCCTGTCATTGTACTATAGGGCGGGCAGAAGGTGGTTAGCATACAATGGAAGAAGCCCCGCCTCTACCCCTCCAACCCTTTGTTAGGACTGACAGTGTTCAAATCTAGTTATGAATGATAATGAGATCTGCCAGCACAGTACAGACAGGGCTAATGATGGAAAACACAGCTCCCCCCCCCCCTTACACACAATGATTACTGTGTTGGATTTTTCCTCACTAGAGGATCCAGAACAAAGCATCTAAAACAGTTCCTATTATTGGGAAGCTGCATGACTAGGGACAGGGACCAAATATAAGGAAGGTGTTCCCCCACCAGGACTGCAAAAGGGGAAATACAAATATATTAAATTATACATTACACTTATTTCTAATGGACGTCTCTATTGTCTGCTGCCTGACCTGACCTCAGCTATGTGTAACAGATACCTGATCACCCCCACTGTCAGGGCTCCCAGGTATGACCAGAGGTGTGTGACTGACGCAGGGAAACGCAGACCTCAGATATGTTATAAACAATATAATTTATTAACACTAACAATACAAACATAAACGCAGTGCAATACTAAACATAACACAGTGCAAACAAACCAAACCAACCACCCACAGATAACAGTACATACAAGCAAGCGTCGTCAGGCAGGCCGGGTCAATATCAATAGGGCAGGTAGGTACAGGGGGAGCAAGCGGAGAATGGTCGGGGTCACAGGCCAGGTTCAGCAGGTAGCAAGCAGCGTAGTACAGAGGGTCAAGCAGAGGGATGGTCAGGGTCACAAGCCAGGGATCAGAACAGGTAGCAAGCAGCGTAGTACAGAGGGTCAGGCAGAGGGATGGTCAGGGTCACAAGCCAGGGATCAGAACAGGTAGCAAGCAGCGTAGTACAGAGGGTCAGGCAGAGGGATGGTCAGGGTCACAAGCCAGGGATCAGGACAGGTAGCAAGCAGAGTAGTACAGAGGGTCAGCAAAGGAACAGAAACAGGATGCAGGACAGATACAGGGCCCAGGACAAACACACACCAAGGCAGAGTCTGTGGGTCTGGCCATCCCTTAAATACCCCAGCATAATCAGTTCCAGGTGTTAGCTGGCTGCAAAGTTGAGTCTCTGATTGCTGGGAGCACCCGCTGGCCAGCCCTGGTACTGCAGATCAAAAGGTAGGTGAGTCCCACCATTGCTGGCCAGTCCATTCCTGACAGTACCCCCCCCTCAAGGAGCGGCCTCAGGATGCTCCAAACAGTCCTAGCTGGGAAAAATGTTCCACCGCCTGGGTCTGGTAACTGGCGGGATATCAAAGACTGGCACACCTGGCAGGACTCCGGGCAGCGGTACACCAGGCAGAGGCACATCGGGCTGGACACCGGGCAGAGGCACATTGGGCTGGACTCCGGGCAGAAGCACATCGGGCAGAGGCACATCGGGCAGAGGCACATCGGGCAGGACTCCGGGCAGAGGCACATCGGGCAGGACTCCGGGCAGAGGCACATCGGGCAGGACTCCGGGCAGAGGCACATCGGGCAGGACTCCGGGCAGAGGCACATCGGGCAGGACTCCGGGCAGAGGCACATCGGGCAGGACTCCGGGCAGAGGCACATCGGGCAGGACTCCGGGCAGAGGCACATCGGGCTGGACTCCGGGCAGAGGCACATCGGGCTGGACTCCGGGCAGAGGCACATCGGGCTGGACTCCGGGCAGAGGCACATCGGATTACCAGGCGAAGCAGCAGGCAGCGGGTCACCGGGCGGAGCAGCAGGCACCGGGCCCCCGGGCGGAGCAGCAGGCATCGGGCCCCCAGGTGGGGCGACCGGTATCGGGCCCCCAGGCGGAGCGGCGGGCGCCGGGCCCCCAGGCGGAGCGACAGGTCTCGGGCCCCCAGGCGGAGCGACAGGTCTCGGGCCCTCAGGCGGAGCGGCGGGCGCCGGACCCCCAGATGGAGCGACAGGTCTCGAGCCCTCAGGCGGAGCGGCGAGCGCCGGACCCCCAGGTGGAGCGACAGGTCTCGTGCCCTCAGGCGGAGCGGCGGGCGCCGGACCCCCAGGTGGAGTGACAGGTCTCGGGCCCTCAGGCGGAGCGGCGGGCGCCGGACCCCCAGGTGGAGCGACAGGTCTCGGGCCCTCAGGCGGAGCGGCGGGCGCCGGATCCCCAGGTGGAGTGACAGGTCTCGGGCCCCCAGGCGGAGCGACAGGTCTCGGGCCCTCAGGCGGAGCGGCGGGCGCCAGACCCCCAGGTGGAGCGACAGGTCTCGGGCCCCCAGGCGGAGCGACAGGTCTCGGGCCCCCAGGCGGAGCGGCGGGCGCCGGACCCCCAGATGGAGCGACAGGTCTCGGGCCCTCAGGCGGAGCGGCGGGCGCCGGACCCCCAGGTGGAGCGACAGGTCTCGGGCCCTCAGGCGGAGCGGCGGGCGCCGGACCCCCAGGTGGAGCAACAGGTCTCGGGCCTTCAGGCGGAGCGGCGGGCGCCGGACCCCCAGGTGGAGCGACAGGTCTCGGGCCCTCAGGCGGAGCGGCGGGCGCCGGACCCCCAGGTGGAGCGACAGGTCTCGGGCCCCCAGGCGGAGCGACAGGTCTCGGGCCCTCAGGCGGAGCGGCAGGCGCCGGACCCCCAGGTGGAGCGACAGGTCTCGGGCCCTCAGGCAGAGCGGCGGGCGCCGAGTCATCTGGCACGACAGTGGGCTCCGAGTCAACTGGCATGACCGCTGGCACTGGGTCAGACATTGGATCGTCTGGCTGGACAGCGGGCATCGGGTCACCAGGCATCAGGTCATTTGGCTCGCCAGCGGGCACCACGTCATCTGGCAAGGCAGTGGGCACCGAGTCACCAGGTACGACAGCGGGCTCTGAGTCAATTGGCACAACAGCGAGCACCGGATCAGGTACCGGATCATCTGGATCAACAGCGGGCATCGAGTCAACTGGCCTAATAGGATCATCAGGCTGGATCAGTTCATCATGCTGGGTAGAGGCATCAGGCTGAATGCCGGCGTCCGGCTGAGTACAGGCTTCAGGCCGAGTAGAGGCTTCAGGCCGAGTAGAGGCTTCAGGCCGAGTAGAGGCATCAGGCCGAGTAGAGGCTTCAGGCCGAGTAGAGGATTCAGGCCGAGTAGAGGCTTCAGGCCGAGTAGAGGATTCAGGCCGAGTAGAGGCTTCAGGCCGAGTAGAGGCATCAGGCCGAGTAGAGGCTTCAGGCCGAGTAGAGGCTTCAGGCCGCGTAGAGGCTTCAGGCCAAGTAGAGGCTTCAGGCTGAACCACGGAAGGCAGGCTCACCGGTTTGGATACTGGCAGGATGGTATTGGTTGGAAAGAATTTTCGCTTTTTTCTGGTTTTAACTACTGGAGCACTGCAAGTAAACGCAGGTCTGCAAACGAATGGAGCAGCTGGAGACAGAGAAGATCTGGAGGATGGAACAGGAGAGGGAGCAGTTGCTACAGAGGGCTTTTTTACAGGGTTAAAGGCAGGATAGGTGCAGCGAGTGGGAACAGGGGACTGACATGCGGTAGATAGCCAAGTATACTGGGCTGTAACTGGAGGAGCTGTTGGGAATACAGGAGTAGAGTTAGAAGCAGGACTGGGTCTTTGTAAGCTGACTGAGGCTGGGTGCAACAAGTCTGTCCATGTCTGCAGTATGGGTTGAACAAAGCTGAGCTTACACAAAGTCTGTCTGACCAATGACTGCACTGCGTTTATACAATCTCTTAGTGTCTGTGGTGAACATGTGGAATAACGCTCCAGAAAGTAACCCACATCATCCTCTAATAACCACACCAGGGACTCTACCTGGTCTGCACTAAATGGTGGCAAAAATTCATCCCTGCATTCGGGGGAACCAGATGAAACCAACTCAACACAAACCTCAATCAATGGCTGCACCTCAGAGAACTCTGTGCCCTGATCTACTAGAACATGAGCGATCCGTATACATTCTAGCAGTTCATCCCGGGGATACTCCTTCAGAGTCTGATAAGCATACTCCCTGTCATCAAACACTAGCAGATATAAATACACAACCTCATCCAGATCCATCCTTCCCAGCAACAAGCCAAGATGGCTTCCCTGTGCAGCCACTTCTGGTCAGGATTGGCCTTGGTGTAATGTCAGGGCTCCGGGTATGACCAGAGGTGTGTGACTGACGCAGGGAAACGCAGACCTCAGATATGTTATAAACAATATAATTTATTAACACTAACAATACAAACATAAACGCAGTGCAATACTAAAACATAATACAGTGCAAACAAACCAAACCACCCACAGATAACAGTACATACAAGCAAGCGTCGTCAGGCAGGCCGGGTCAATATCAATAGGGCAGGTAGGTACAGGGGGAGCAAGCGGAGATTGGTCAGGGTCACAGGCCAGGTTCAGCAGGTAGCAAGCAGCGTAGTACAGAGGGTCAAGCAGAGGGATGGTCAGGGTCACAAGCCAGGGATCAGAACAGGTAGCAAGCAGCGTAGTACAGAGGGTCAGGCAGAGGGATGGTCAGGGTCACAAGCCAGGGATCAGGACAGGTAGCAAAGGAACAGAAACAGGATGCAGGACAGATACAGGGCCCAGGACAAACACAACACCAAGGCAGAGTCTGTGGGTCTGGCCATCCCTTAAATACACCAGTATCATCAGTTCCAGGTGTTAGCTGGCTGCAAAGTTGAGTCTCTGATTGCTGGGAGCACCCGCTGGCCAGCCCTGGTACTGCAGATCAAAAGGCAGGTGAGTCCCACCATTGCTGGCCAGTCCATTCCTGACACCCACACCAGTCCCAGTGTCCCTGATCACCACCACACCAGTCCCAGTGTCCCAGATCACCTCCACACCAGTCCCAGTGTCCCTGATCACCACACCAGTCCCAGTGTCCCTGATCACCACCACACCAGTCCCAGTGTCCCTGATCACCACACCAGTCCCAGTGTCCCCGATCACCACACCAGTCCCAGTGTCCCTGATCACTGCCTCACCCCCTACTAACCCTTAGTTTGCTCTGATCAGCCCTCATTATCTCCTTCCTTCTCCCCTTAGCTGTAATTTTCCTGTTGATTATTTTTTTTTTTTTTTTTTTTTATTCTGTTCATTTGTTTTTTTATTGTCCTGTTTTTTTTTAAAGCAGAAAATTAAAAAGGAACCCTTTATTTCAAATATAAATAACTTTGCAACACACTACAGTAGAATTATAATTTTGGTGTCATTTTTAAAAGAAATTACAGAGAAAAACCTTTATTTTTTTATCTACAATAGTTTTTTTCTAAACTAACTCTGATAAACTTAGAAAAATATTTTTTTCAGTTTTGTTGCTTTTCTGTCTGTGGGTTGTATAAAAAAAATAAAATCCTTTTTCATCACCAACAGAATGCCTTGTTTGCCCCGTCTGTTTTACATGAGATATTTTGTACTTTTGGCAAAGTCATTGCTGAATATTCAGTTCCATAGCAGAGATGTAAGGATTGCTCTGTTCCATGGGGGGGGGGGGGGGGGGTTAGGCTCTGATTGCCCCGCTTCCTCCATACTTTAGTCAAAATTGGAAGGGGAAAAAATGGGGGAGTGATTGCAAGTAGATTTTAGGGGCACAGAAATTCCAAACACATATTGGTAAAATCATCTGTACTTTTATGACAATAAGTCATGAAAAAAAAAACATCTCGCAGTTTACAATGTCATAGTTATACTGTCCCCCCAGACAATGTCCCACTGCCCACCATATACAAGGAACACCTTAATGATTGCAGACATGACAACCACCAGATGAATCCCATGGGGGGGGGGGGGGGTGTGAAGGACATTAAACCACAGGAAAATGGCACAACATGTTTTGCGACAATGATCGCTTCCTCGGGGGCTTAGTAGTAAAATCTAAAAGAAATATACATAAATTGGATATATCAGAGTACAACATGTAAATATAAAAAAGGGGGGGGGGGAAGAAGCACAATCATACATTAACATAATATGACTTACATATGATATTAATATGCACCATGCAGCAGTAAAACCCTCCGAATGCAAGGGGTGGGCCTCCTCTGTATATTCCACAAGGCAAGAGGCCGCTTGACAGGCCAGATATGGGGGCACAAAAAATGGCTGACAGTTCAAAACCTCAATGGTCTAAAACCAACCAATAAAGAAAACAAAAGTAAATGTAATATATACTGGGGAACACCCCAAAAAGATCATCATAAAATATGTATATAATTGCAAGAGAAATACATTTTCTCCTAGATCAGCCATCCCAATAATGATACTAATGTGTTGAGCATTACCTTTAATAGGAATATTTGTGTCACAGATCAAGCCCTTCCACATGAAAAGGTTCTATCCTCCCACGAAGCAACAATTGCCGAGGAAAAAAAGAGACCCTCAGATATTCAAAAGCTGAAAAAGTTGAAAAAACATCTCTGTTGGACGGATAACAACACCCCCCAAGTGGTCACTTTTATGATACTACCAGCTCCAATGACATGACCAGCTAAGAGAAGATGACTCCCAATCACGGTAATGTGACAGGATAATACACCTGGACCAGCCCGTCAAACACTTGGGGGTCTCAGGAGTAGGCCCAGCCTTTCATCAGAAGTCAGGTCTAAGGGTGTAAATATAAATAAAGGCAGTTTAATATCTTATACGTCTCGCAGAGTATATAAATTCATCTCAATGAATTAAAAAAGTACCTTACCAAAAATTGTTAATATTATGCTCAGTTTTATCCGGCGAGGAGACGGCCACAACCCCAAAGGACACGAGACAACGTTTATGCCACAAGGCTAGTAGATCTGGTAACCTGTAGGGCTTTACCACCCTAAAATAATGGCACTGGGCGGCTAATAAACTCATTTTTGGATTTGTAGATACTACTTGTCACGAGAACCAGAGAGCACACGGAGACAGATTGCACGGAACCCGACGTGTATGCATTTATTGGGGAGGTTTTTGGGGCACAGACAATAGTTCTGTTAGTCCACAGATCCGCACCAGACACAGCAACACAGTAAAGTTCTCTGGAAGGCAATATGGAACAACAGGGGGATGGTAATCCACAGGGTTCAGTAGGACAGTGAAGGGGCGGTTTCAGGAGACTTTGGGTTCCTGAAGAGAATTGGGCTCAGCCTTTTGGGCAGCACGGGGTTAGCCAGACACGGAGAGTTGCAGTCCACACAGGCAACACGGTTAATCCGTGCAGACAGCTACAGGTGGCGAAGGGTTAAATCCAGGCAGGGGATAAATCCAGTCAGCAGGCTCAGGGGGACAGCAGAAAATTCCTCCACAGTAAAGAGATTCCAGGCAGCATGGACAGTCAAGTCAGCCAGACAGAGGAGAAGGGGATCGGGGGATGGTTGTCCTAGAGAAACTGGCAAGCAGCACAGTCTTCTCTCACACATGCAGCCAAGAGAACAGAAGGGGGTGTGCCCTGCTCTCTCTTACGTACAGAGCTGGGCACATTGCTGCTGCCGTGGTAACCCGAGACTTCCTGATGGGTTACCATGGCAACGGGCCCTGTCCCCCAGGTCTCTGGACTCGCCCAGTGAACAAGGCCTTTGCCCCTGTCTGGCATGGAGGCTGGGGAGATGTACATGAGGGGGCAGGGAGGAGGGGGCCTGTTTGTGGATTATCACAGCATGGGGCCAGACTGTCAGCGACGGGGGGTGAGGGGCTGCTGGGGGCTGCCTGTGTCAGGGACATGGAAGACTAGAAGTCCCAGCATGGACGGGACAGAAGAGTGAGGGGCTGCTGAGGGGTGAGGGGTGGCAGGCAGCAAGCCGAGAGGATGGGGGGGGGCAGCTCCATGACACTACTGGATGTATTGCCACCACGTTATTTTGTAAGGAAACTGCTGGCAACACAATACTTCATGCTAAAAGTTCTCATCCCCCTGCACTAGTTAGAAGTATTCCCTATTCACATTACATCGCCTACGGCAAAACTGTACATATCTACAAGATTTTAAACATCAAGCCAAACTGTTACAATGTCTATTATATACTTGGATATAGCAGAACATTATTACACAAAGCGTATAATAGAGCTCTGGTCCAGGGCAGGAACAATTTGTTATATTCTACATCTAAATCTAAAACTGAATTTTCTTCGGTGAGATTTATAACACGATATTCGGTACAACATCAGCAATTACGTAATATATTACAACATCACTGGCATCTTTTGTGGGAAGATCCTACCTGACATAAATATATTCAAGATTATCCTGAAATTGTGTTTCGTAAAGCCCGGTCTATCGGAGACACAGTGACATCTACTCATTATACACTAAGAACCCAGAATCCAGTTCCAACTAGGGGAGTTACTGCTTGTGGGAAGTGTAGTTGTTGTCCTTGGGTTTGGATGGGCACACGCTTTCAATTACCCAATGGGGAATTACTTCTCCCTAAATTCCAGGCCAGCTGTGAAAGCAGAGGAGTAGTATACCTCATGTTATGTACTTGTGGAGCCTATTATGTAGGCAAGAATATACGTCAGTTCAGAGAGTATATGACCATATTTATTACTCTTCCAATGCCAAGAGGGTGACCCCTATCAGCCGCCACCTTGGACTCTATCACAAATCTGATACTTCACAGGCTAAATTTATAGTCTTGGAGGTGGTTACTAAGGATCCACGTGGTGGAAATTGGGATCAAAAAGTACTACATAAAGAAACTATGTGGATTGAACCAGAAACAAAATTGTAGACCTGCACCAGGCTGGGAAGACTGAATCTGCAATAGGCAAGCAGCTTGGTGTGAACAAATCAACTGTGGGAGCAATAATTAGAAAATGGAAGACGTACAAGACCACTGATAATCTCCCTCGATCTGGGGCTCCACGCAAGATCTCACCCCGTGGGGTCAAAATGATTACAAGAACGGTGAGCAAAAATCCCAGGACCACACGGGGGGACCTAGTGAATGACCTGCAGAGAGCTGGGACCAACGTAACAAAGGCTACCATCAGTAACACATTATGCCGCCAGGGACTCAGATCCTGCAGTGCCAGACGTGTCACCCTGCTTAAGCCAGTACATGTCCGGGGCCCGTCTGAAGTTTGCTAGAGAGCATTTGGATGATCCAGAAGAGGATTGGGAGAATGTCATATGGTCAGATGAAACCAAAATAGAACTGTTTGGTAGAAACACAACTCGTCGTGTTTGGAGGAGAGAGAATGCTGAGTTGCATCCAAAGAGCACCATACCTACTGTGAAGCATGGGGGTGGCAACATCATGCTTTGGGGCTGTTTCTCCGCAAAGGGACCAGGACGACTGATCCATGTACAGGACAGAATGAATGGGGCCATGTATCGTGAGATTTTGAGTGCAAACCTCCTTCCATCAGCAAGGGCATTGAAGATGAAACGTGGCTGGGTCTTCCAACATGACAATGATCCCAAACATACCGCCCGGGCAACGAAGGAGTGGCTTCGTAAGAAGCATTTCAAGGTCCTGAAGTAGCCTAGCCAGTCTCCAGATCTCAACCCCATAGAAAACCTTTGGAGGGAGTTGAAAGTCTGTGTTGCCCAGCGACAGCCCCAAAACATCACTGCTCTAGAGGAGATCTGCATGGAGGAGGAGATCTGCATGGAGGATGGGCCAACATACCAGCAACAGTGTGTGCCAACCTTGTGAAGACTTACAGGAAACGTCTGACCTCTATCATTGCCAACAAAGGATATATAACAAAGTATTGACATGAACTTTTCATATTCACCAAATACTTATTTTCCACCATAATTTGCAAATAAATTCTTTCCAGATCAGCCAATGTGATTGTCTGGATTTGTTTTCTCATTTTGTCTCTCATAGTTGAGGTCTCCCTATGATGCCAATTACAGGCCTCTCTCATCTTTGTAAGTGGGAGAACTTGCACCATTGGTGGGGACTAAATACTTTTTTGCCCCACTGTACATGACATTTTAGCAATTATTAGAGATTCTTCCCTTTTGAGTGACCTTTATTTCTATTTTTTAAAGACGTGGGCTTTAACATGTAGGTAATCTTCCCAGAAACATATTATGATATAATGCGTTTCCATGAATCCTTTATATTCTGAAATTTCCATATATCGTGATGGTTTTGTATATTCCCTTGGGTCATCTTAGTGTGGTGACTATATTGTGAGAATTATCGTGACTGTGACTGATATTTCCTCTACTCATAGAGTTCCCAGCTCTGTCCTTTTTGTAAACGTCATTATCATGGTCACTCTATTTGTAACTTTGGATACTGTGCTGTTGCAGCATAATGTTGTATGAATTGTCAAATTATCTGTATATAGATATACATCCTGTTGCTGTTTTCCCTCATGTCCTCTGGGGGCTGGACCTGCTATTGCTCCTTTGTGATTTTACTAGGTCTGGGCTGTCGGTCGGGCTTGATGTGCGGCCGGCTGGCCGCGGTGTCCCTTGTGGCCCCCTTGATAGGGGCCGGACTTCCGCGGCTTGGTAGGGACTTCGTGTTCCTCCCTGGGCAGCTGTGCTGGCCGAGCCCAGTGAGGATGGCCGGACTGATGGCCGGATGTGGTGACGTCATGCACTATGATGCGGACGTGCCATGCCTGGGGCGCTGTATAGGCTTTGGTTTATTAGCCGCCCAGTGCCATTATTTTAGGGTGGTGAAGCCTTGCAGGTTACCAGATCTACTAGCCTTGTGGCATAAACGTTGTCTCGTGTCCTTTGGGGTTGTGGCCGTCTCCTCGCCAGATAAAACTGAGCATAATATTAACATTTTTTGGCAAGATACTTTTTTGAATTCATTGAGATGAATTTATATACTCTGCGAGATGTATAAGATATTAAACTGCCTTTATTTATATTTACACCCTTAGACCTGACTTCTGATGAAAGGCTGGGCCTACTCCTGAGACCCCAAAGTGTTTGACGGGCTGGTCCAGGTGTATTATCCTGTCACATTACCGTGATTGGGAGTCATCTTCTCTTAGCTGGTCATGTCATTGGAGCTGGTAGTATCATAAAAGTGACCACTTGGGGGGTGTTGTTATCCGTCCAACAGAGATGTTTTTTCAACTTTTTCAGCTTTTGAATATCTGAGGGTCTCTTTTTTCTTTGGCAATTGTTGCTTCGTGGGAGGATAGAACCTTTTCCTGTGGAAGGGCTTGATCTGTGACACAAATATTCCTATTAAAGGCAATGCCCAACACATTAGTATCATTATTGCGATGGCCAATCTAGGAGAAAATGTATTTCTCTTGCAATTATATACATATTTTATGATGATCTTTTTGGGGTGTTCCCTAGTATATATTACGTTTACTTTCTTTTTCTTCATTGGTTGATTTTAGACCATTGAGGTTTTGAACTGTCAGCCATTTTTTGTGCCCCCATATCTGGCCTGTCAAGCGGCCTCTTGCCTTGTGGAATATACAGAGGAGGCCCACCCCTTGCATTCGGAGGGTTTTACTGCTGCATGGTGCATATTAATATCATATGTAAGTCATATTATGTTAATGTATGATTGTGCTTCTCCCCCCCCCCCTTTTTTATATTTACATGTTGTACTCTGATATATCCAATTTATGTATATTTCTTTTAGATTTTACTACTAAGCCCCTGAGGAAGCGATCCCCCCTATGGGATTCATCTGGTGGTTGTCATGTCTTCAGTCATTAAGGTGTTCCTTGTATATGGTGGGCAGTGGGACATTGTCTGCGGGGACAGTATAACTATGACATTGTAAACTGCGAGATGTTTTTTCATGATTTATTGTCATAATAAAGTACAAATGATTTTACCAATATGTGTTTGGAATTTCTGTGCCTCTAAAGTCCATTTGCAATCCCTCCTCTGTTTTTTCCCCTTCCAATTTTGACTATAATATTTAGGACGTGGCACTTAAATATTACCTAATTTCTGGAAGTGATCTGGCACCCGGATACACTCCAATGTTCCTCCATACTTTATTTGGCTGAGTTCTGGAGTAGTATAGAAAACATCCTCCATATTGTCACACAGCATGGTGACCTTATGGGTATAAGAGGTGACCCAACCTATGAGTGGGGACCAATTATCACTTACTTGGTGAGTAGATACAGAAATCCTTAGTGACATTCCAGATGTTGATGCCATTGACTCGTATACATCGGATTTTGCTGTAATTGGGCTGATATCCAGAGGGGCACGTTAGCGCCACTTCCTCATCCCGATCATAATATTTCTTCTCTGGATACATGTTTATATTCTGATATGAATCCACCAACCTCCCACATTTCCCTGGAATAGAGAAGATACAATGGCCATTACTGGGACCACCAAGGTGATCTAATTGGACATCAAAGGTCTGACAAGGTGTGTGAGCAATATAAGACCAAATCACGGTACACACATGGCTGGATGGGACATTAGAGGTGGAATCATCAGTAGGGTCTCACCAAGAGGTTGTGAAATCACAGACCACCATGAATTCACTGGAGCTCCTAGTAGGGGAATGGTGACACTCATGTGGCCCTCACTGGTGACACAACTGAGATAGATGGTAACAGGGGAGGACAAGTGTAATACAAGGCCAAACTGGAGATAAGCAAGGAACTCTGAGGGTTACTAAATGAATGGTCTGGGGCAGAGGTGCAGAAGATGGGGAACCACAAAGCAAGCAGATGGCTGAGGAGAGGGAGGAGTCAATGGATCAGCTCTTTGTACAAAGTTGGAATGATTTCTGGGTGGATAGACACTTTATTAGCCAAATTGCAGAAAGAGGGTCAATTGATTGAACACCCGGGTACATTCTGAAAGCAGCAAAGAAAACCTTTAAGAAGAAGACAAGATCTCTGACATATACTGTACAGTATGCAGCTCAGCCATATCTTCAGATTTGTGAAAAGTGAACAGATCTCACGTGTACACGGTGCCGGCTCAGGATGAGGATAAAATTGGAAGACCTCCGACTTCTTCACACACGTCAGATGAAACATCCTGGTCTCGTACTGCTCCTTACATGACACTTTCACCACTTTGTTCTCCTCTATGGTCTCAAAGCCAGGAGGGAAATCCACTATGGAGGCCCAGAGTGGCGTCTTCCTGCAGACTCCTGTGAGGACACCAACACACCAATATTATTTTTACTTCTGTACCTGTGGGGCCAGGTTGTAAATGATTGGAGAAATAATCATTTTCATTTCCTTGGCAGCTCTGAAATGTCAGGCTGAATGCAGAGAGTTGCAAGGGAAGCCAATGTTCAAAATTGTCACAATAAACCACATTCTATAGGAACACTGTTCACCATAGCATGGTATACTTTCTTTCACCCACACAAATCTGTCCGTACCAAGAACGGGCCACTTGGTTGTATTTGTTCCCCAGTTCAAAGACTCCCAATCCTCTCTTGCATCAGATATAAGATTTCACCTCCACCCAGCTGAACTGTGAAGGACAAGAGAGAGACAAAAATTCCATTGTATGACCTGACGCCATCATCTGACATAGGAAATGGTTGACCCATACCTCCTACTCCACGTGTATCTACATTTACCAAACTTCACTGATTTTTGAGGGTTCTTATGAGAAAGATCTTCCACCTCCACCCAGCTGGATTGTGAGGACAAGAGTTCTATTGCATGACCTGACCTTATCATCTTACTTAGGAACTAGGTGCTCCATACAGTCTAATCCATGTTTATCTAATTTGGCTAGACTTGACTGATTGTGGGGAGTTCTTCTGAGAAGGACCTTACACCTCAACCCAGTTGGATTTTGAAGGACAAAAGACAGACAAGACTTCCATTGTATGACTTGACCTCCTACTTGACCTCCTACTCTGGAACTGGGTAACCTGTTTCTTCTCCGTGTGTATCTAAGTTTGATCAAACTTGATTTGTTCTTGGGGGTTCCTTTGCCTGACAAACCCACAAATATGAGAATATGGAGATCCTACAGGGGATGCAAATGAGCAAAGACATACAGATACAGAATGAGTGGTAGGATCTTAAATTTTACTGAGTGAACCAGGAGGACATTCCAGCTGTTTGTATGGTGGGCAGCAAGAGACAAACAAGAGTTCCATTGTATGACCTGACCTCATCATCTGACATAGGATCTAAATGACCCGTACCTCCTACTCCATTGTATCTTCATTTAACTTCACTGATTTTGGGGGGTTTGTCTTAGAAGGATCTTCCACCTCCACCCAGCTAGATTGTGAGGATAAAAGTTCTACTGTTTGACCTGACCTTATCATCTGACATGGGAACGGGATGACCCATACCTTCTACTCCATGTGTACCTAAGTTTACCAAACTTGACTGATTTTTAGGGGTTCTTATGAGAAGGACCTTCCACCTCCACCCAGTTGGATTGTGAGGGACAAGAGAGAGAAAAAAGTTCCGTTGTATGACCTGACGTTGTGTTCTGGCATAGAAACTGAAAGACTTGTACCTCCTGCTCTATCCGTATCTAACTTTATCAAAATTGACAGATTCTTGGGGGTTCTTCTGCCATATAGAAACATGAGAATGTAGAGATCCTAGAGGGGACCCAAAAGGACAAAGATTTACACAGATACAGAATGAGTGATAGGATGTTCAGTTTTACTGATTGGACCTGGAGGACCTTCCACCTTCTTCCCGCTGGATTGTGAGGGGCAAGAGACAAAATAGAGTTCCATTGCATGACCTGACCTCGTCTTCTGGCATAAAAACTGGATGCCCCACACCTCCTACTTTATGTGAATCTAACTTTATGAAACTGGATGGATTCTTGGGGGGTCTTCTTCTGGCAGATGAGCCTACAAACATGAGAATGTAGAGATCATGGAGGGGACACAAATGGGCAAAGATTTACACAGATGCAGAATGGGCAGTGGAATATTTTACTGATTGGATTAAGAGGACCTTCCACCTTCATCTAGCTGGATTGTGAAGGATAAGAGACAGACAGGAGTTCCATTGCATGACCCAACCTCATTTCTGGCATAGAAACTGGGGGCTTGTACCTCTACCATTCGTAAGTTTACCAAACTTCTGCCAAACAAGCCCATCAAAAGGGATGAGATCCCAGAGGTGATCCAGATGGATGAAGATTTATAAAGATACAGAATGAGCAGGACAATATTCCAATGTACTGATTGGACCAAACTATGAATCCTTCACGTGTTCCATCTTTTAAGTTGTTCATGTAGTTTATGGTGCTCACTAGGGTTCTACTCAGATATCTCATAGTTCAGTCTGTAGGGATCCCAAGAGGTGGCCCAGGTATTTATATCCATGGGTTTCCACTGGAAATGGGCAGTTTTTGAGGGGGTTCACCTCTATTTTATCCAGATTAATTTACAATGTTGCAATATTTATCCAACATTGAGAATGTTTTGGATTGATATTAAAGTGTATCTAAACCCGAGAGGAAACATGTCACCTATTGCAGCTTGCAAGCCCTCAGAGGTGTTGGCTGCATTCATTTTTGTGTTGAAGCATTTTTTTTGCTTTTCATCCAGTGATCCTCCCAGAATTGCACTTCCTGGCTGTGGTTCACTTCTGTGACACATTTTTATCTGACAACAGGTTAAAGCCCATTGTCGGCTGACATCACCGAGCCAGTCCAGGCTCTGCAAAGATCCCAATCATATTGTCGGGATCCACCCAGATACCTAACTGGTAGCTTGCTCACCCCCTTAGTGAGCTGCTGAGATACTGACTTGCCCCTCCACGTCCCGGAACTGCAGTGAGCGCTTGAGGAGCACAACAGAGAGCTGGTGACTGACAGTCACTGCCTCTCTGCACACTAAAGAACGAGAGCTGAGCGATCAACAGTGTTTGATCGCTCAGTTCTCAGTCTTAGAGGTGGCGTGGGAAAGATGCAGCTGGGATCGATGCTGCATCCACCAAGGTGAGTATGAATGTTTGTTTTCTTTTGATGCTGAACTTCTCTTTTAAAGGAAATGTATTGCGGTGTAAAGGAGAGAAGTGAGTGGAACAGAAACACAGCAGAGAAAAGGGAAGGAAACCAGACAAGCTGGAGAGTGAGCTTGAAGCGTATTTCTACTATTTCTGTCAAATTTGAGAAAACCCCTTTTGTATGTTTCTTAGGAGTTCCGATTCACACAGCAAAAAAAGTTTAAAAATATCTTACCTTTTAGATGTTTCTAAGGAGGTGTCATGGCCAACGTCAAGTTTTTTAGAACAATGTTCGAGTGATTCTGTCCCAAATCCATCCTTTTTTAGCATACAATGGAAGAAGCCCCGCCTCTACCCCTCCAACCCTTTGTTAGGACTGATAGTGTTCAAATCTAGTTACGAATGATAATGAGATCTGCCAGCACAGTACAGACAGGGCTAATGATGGAAAACACAGCTTCCCCCCCCCCCTTACACACAATGATTATTATGTTGGATTTTTCCTCATTAGAGGATCCAGAACAAAGCATCTAAAACAGTTCTTATTAATGGGAAGCTGCGTGACTAGGGACAGGGACCAAATATAAGGTAGGTGTTCCCCCACCAGGACTGCAAAAGGGGAAATACATTTTATATATATTAAATTAGACATTACACTTATTTCTAATGGACATCTCTATTGTCTGCTGCCTGACCTGACATTAGCTATGTTTAACAGATACCTCTGCTGCCTACCCTGGCCTTTGATACATTTGAAGGATACTTCTGTCTGTTGCCTGTGCTGACCTTAGCTACATTTATTAGATACCACTACTGTGTGCTGCCTTCACTGACCTTACCTACATTTAATGGATACCTCTACTGTGTGCTGCCTTCACTGACCTTACCTACATTTAATGGATACCTCTACTGTATGCTGCCTTCACTGACCTTACCTACATTTAATGGATACCTCTACTGTGTGCTGCCTTCACTGACCTTGGCTACATTTAATGGATACCTCTACCGTCTGCTCCCTGCGCTGACCGTAGCTACATTTAATGGATACCTCTACTGTCTGCTGCCTGCACTGACTTTACCTACATTTATTAGATACCACTACTGTCTGCTGCCTGCCCTGACCTTACCTACATTTATTAGATACCACTACTGTCTGTTGCCTGCCCTGATCTTACCTACATTTAACGGATACCTCTACTGTCTGCTGCCTGCACTGACCTTAGCTACATTTAATGGATACCTCTACTGTCTGTTGCCTGCCCTGACCTTACCTACATTTAATGGATACTTCTACTGTCTGCTGCCTGCACTAACCTTAGCTACATTTAATGGATACCTCTACTGTCTGCTGCCTGCACTGACCTTAGCTACATTTAATGGATACCTCTACTGTCTGCTGCCTGCACTGACCTTAGCTACATTTAATGGATACCTCTACTGTGTGCTGCCTGCACTAACCTTGGCTATATTTAACCCCTTGACCCTAACGTCACACAAATATGCGGCCTCACAGAGCCGGGCTTTTTTCTGTGGGGCCGCATTTTTGCGTACCTGTCTTGTGCTGGGAGTGTGCCACACAGTGCGCTCCCAGCACAAAGACCGGGGTGTCACTGAGAGCCCCGGGTCCAAAAAAACAACAACTGCTTGTTAGAAAAAAAAGATAAATAAATACATAAAAAAAAAAGAGAATTGAAAATACCTAGATGAAGGTTTGATCTAGTAGAGTGTCGGGGTTAGTGTTTGGGTCAAAGGTCAGGGTCAAAGGTCAAAGTCAAAGGTCAGGGTCAAAGATCAGGATTAAAAAAAACAAAATTGGTGTCAGTGTGTTCTAGGTAAAAAAACAAAACGAAAACCAAAATGCGCACTATTGTTTCCGGGCTGTTCTATGGGTACAAACAACAAATAACACACATATATGGTGTCGCTGCGATCGTCAGGAGCTGGAGAATTTATTTTGGGTTGCTCTGTGGTGGTGGGTTATGGTAATAACAAGAAACACACAGATAAATTACAAAAAGAAATGTCTGTCTGCTTCCTGCCCTGACATTGGCTATATGTAACACATACATCTTCTGCCTGCTTCCTGCCCTGACCTTGGCTATATGTAACACATACATCTTCTGCCTGCTTCCTGCCCCGACCTTGGTTATATGTAACACATACATCTTCTGCCTGCTTCCTGCCCTGACCTTGGCTATATGTAACACATACATCTTCTGTCTGCTTCCTGCCCTGACCTTGGCTATATGTAACACATACATCTTCTGCCTGCTTCCTGCCCTGACCTTGGTTATATGTAACACATACATCTTCTGCCTGCTTCCTGCCCTGACCTTGGTTATATGTAACACATACATCTTCTGTCTGCTTCCTGCCCTGACCTTGGCTATATGTAACACATACATCTTCTGCCTGCTTCCTGCCCTGACCTTGGCTATATGTAACACATACATCTTCTGCCTGCTTCCTGCCCTGACCTTGGCTATATGTAACACATACATCTTCTGCCTGCTTCCTGCCCGACCTTGGCTATATGTAACACATACATCTTCTGCCTGCTTCCTGCCCCGACCTTGGCTATATGTAACACATACATCTTCTGCCTGCTTCCTGCCCCGACCTTGGCTATATGTAACACATACATCTTCTGTCTGCTTCCTGCCCTTCCCAACCAATGACACCACAAAGCGCCTAACTCACTCCCTGGTCACCTCTCACTTCGACTACTACAACTCCCTCCTCACTAGATCACCTTTACATAGGATCCCCCCTCCAGTCCATCATGAATGCTGCCGCCAGACTCATCCAACGTACCAACCATTCAGTGTCCTCCACCCCCTCTGCAATCCCTCCACTGGCCTCCATTCAGTGTCCTGCACCCCTATCTTCCAATCCCTCCACTGGCCTCCATTCAGTGTCCTCCACCCCCCTCTGCAATCCCTCCACTGGCCTCCATTCAGTGTCCTGCACCCCTCTCCACCAATCCCCCAACTGGCCTCCATTCAGTGTCCTGCACCCCTATCTTCCAATCCCTCCACTGGCCTCCATTCAGTGTCCTCCACCCCCCCCCTCTGCAATCCCTCCACTGGCCTCCATTCAGTGTCCTGCACCCCTATCTTCCAATCCCTCCACTGGCCTCCATTCAGTGTCCTCCACCCCCCTCTGCAATCCCTCCACTGGCCTCCATTCAGTGTCCTGCACCCCTCTCCACCAATCCCCCAACTGGCCTCCATTCAGTGTCCTGTACCCCTATCTTCCAATCCCTCCACTGGCCTCCATTCAGTGTCCTGCACCCCTATCTTCCAATCCCTCCACTGGCCTCCATTCAGTGTCCTGCACCCCTCTCTGCCAATCCCTCCACTGGCCTCCATTCAGTGTCCTCCACCCCTCTCTGCCAATCCCTCCACTGGCCTCCATTCAGTGTCCTCCACCCCTCTCTGCCAATCCCTCCACTGGCCTCCATTCAGTGTCCTCCACCCCTCTCTGCCAATCCCCACCCTGGCCTCCATTCAGTGTTCACCCCTCTCTCCCAACCCGATGCCTTACAGCTTACAATACAGGAGGAATCAGGGGCCCTGTCCTGTCTGTCCTCGTGTTGTAAAGTACCGAGCAAACTGTCGGCTTTATATAAACCCTGTATAATAATATCACTGAATGTCAGAACCACCAGCCAGTGTCCCCGATCACCACACCAGTCCCAGTGTCCCTGATCACCACACCAGTCCCAGTGTCCCTGATCACCACACCAGTCCCAGTGTCCCTGATCACCGCACCAGTCCCAGTGTCCCTGATCACCGCACCAGTCCCAGTGTCCCTGATCACCACACCAGTCCCAGTGTCCCTGATCACCCCCACACCAGTCCCAGTGTCCCCGATCACCCCCACACCAGTCCCAGTGTCCCTGATCACCACACCAGTCCCAGTGTCCCTGATCACCACCACACCAGTCCCAGTGTCCCTGATCACCACACCAGTCCCAGTGTCCCTGATCACCACCACACCAGTCCCAGTGTCCCTGATCACCACCACACCAGTCCCAGTGTCCCTGATCACCCCCACACCAGTCCCAGTGTCCCCGATCACCTCCACACCAGTCCCAGTGTCCCTGATCACCCCCACACCAGTCCCAGTGTCCCTGATCACCACCACACCAGTCCCAGTGTCCCTGATCACCGCACCAGTCCCAGTGTCCCTGATCACCACCACACCAGTCCCAGTGTCCCCGATCACCTCCACACCAGTCCCAGTGTCCCTGATCACCCCCACACCAGTCCCAGTGTCACTGATCACCTCCACACCAGTCCCAGTGTCCCCGATCACCCCCACACCAGTCCCAGTGTCACTGATCACCTCCACACCAGTCACAGTGTCCCTGATCACCACCACACCAGTCCCAGTGTCCCTGATCACCCCCACACCAGTCCCAGTGTCCCTGATCACCACCACACCAGTCCCAGTGTCCCCGATCACCTCCACACCAGTCCCAGTGTCACTGATCACCCCCACACCAGTCCCAGTGTCCCTGATCACCACCGCACCAGTCCCAGTGTCCCCGATCACCTCCACACCAGTCCCAGTGTCACTGATCACCTCCACACCAGTCCCAGTGTCCCTGATCACCCCCACACCAGTCCCAGTGTCACTGATCACCTCCACACCAGTCCCAGTGTCCCTGATCACCTCCACACCAGTCCCAGTGTCCCTGATCACCACACCAGTCCCAGTGTCCCTGATCACCCCCACACCAGTCCCAGTGTCCCTGATCACCTCCACACCAGTCCCAGTGTCACTGATCACCTCCACACCAGTCCCAGTGTCCCTGATCACCACCACACCAGTCCCAGTGTCCCTGATCACCAGCCAGTCTTGATCTCACCAAGTGGACTCAGTCACATGTGCAGTGACATCACTGGGTATACATTGAAGTAGATGAATGAGGTGGAAACGTTGTATTGAAGAATTTCATGTTGATGGGGAACCAGAGAAGGGGAAATATAAGCTGATTAAACTCCAGGTTTAAAGTGGTTGTGAACCCTTCATACACCCAGCAAAGTGGTACACAGAGCATAAACAAATCCTCCTACATAAGATGTACCTCTTTATCTGCAGCCCTGCTGCCCTCTACACAGACTCATAGGGCAGCACAGCGGCTAAATGGTTAGCACTTCCTCCTGGCAGTACTCGGGTCGTTGGTTCAAATCCCAACTACAGCACCACCTGCCTGGAGTTTGTATGTTCTCCCTGTGCCTGCGTGGGTTTCCTCCGGGTACTCCGGTTTCCTCCTACACTCCAAAGACATACTGGTAGGTTAATTGGCTCCTGTCTAAATTGTCCCTAGTATGTGTATGTATGAATGTGACTTAGGGACCTTAGATTGTACGCCCCTTGATGGTTAGGGACCTTAGATTGTACGCCCCTTGATGGTTAGGGACCTTAGATTGTACGCCCCTTGATGGTTAGGGACCTTAGATTGTACACCCCTTGATGGTTAGGGACCTTAGATTGTACGCCCCTTGATGGTTAGGGACCTTAGATTGTACGCCCCTTGATGGTTAGGGACCGATGTGAATGTACAATATATATGTAAAGTGCTACGTAACTTGATGGCGCTATATAAGTACCTCGAATAAATAAATAAAATAGGGAAACATGCACACCTGAGGCTGTCAATCACCTGCTGTGTGCTGGAGGGGAGGCATCTCCTGTGATTGTCTGGTTTCAGCACAAACTGACAGAAGTGACTTGTGCAGAGAGAGGAGGGATCAGATAGGAACCACACTCTGCTTTGAATTGAGGCAAGTACACACTATAGAAGGATCTGCTCTGTTCATTTTTCATTTCAGAGGCTTACAGCCACTTTACACTATTTTCTATTCTATCAATAGATAGTTTTGTATCTGTTTGTGGTGTCTGAGCTGAGCTGCCTCGTGGTTTCCTGTGATGACGGGGACATTTCACAGACCTCAGATGTGTGACTTCCCATCAGCATTGTTATTTACAGCAATGATTACTGATATCTTCTACCAATAACCAGGAGACGTCTGTGGATTCCTCTTCTTACCATATTCCTCTCCATCACCGTTGTCCTCCATGTATGATCTATTATTAATAATATCTCAGACCCATTTGGGAAGAATTTCCATTCTTTGATTCACAATGGAAGCCAAAGAAATCAATGAACCTTCCAGAACACTGTGGTTGGAGTTGGGCCCCCCAACCCAGACAGTGATGAAGAGAGAAAACCCAGATCACATCCTGGACTAATCCAACATCAGTCTGCTCAGTGATGGTGGTGGTGGCATTGTGTGACATCATTGAGACAATAAAACCCAACAATGAAGAAGACATTACCTGGGAGTGCGCATGCGCGGCCGGCGGGACGGACATGTCCCGATAGAGCTCCGTCTCCCCGTTGGGTGACAGAGCCTCTAAGCAGCGGATCCCGGCCCGCGATTTACAGCGGAGGGACCGGATCTTCAAGGTGGGCCCCCCCTGACCTGAACCGCCCCACTCAGCAGCGGATCCATAGCTGCGGGGCTTGCATATCTGACAGGCTCCGTCCCCACAGTGAGCCGATTACTGGCCCCCCCACTGACCGGAGCCTGCACGGAGGCAGAGAAGAGAACGGGGGCTGAGGAATATATAACAGCCCCCCCCCCCTGGCAAGTGACAAAAATGGTTAAGGGGCACCCCGGCACCAGGCCCCCCCTCCAACTAAAACAATAAAGGAGGCCCTAGCAAAGGCCTCAACAAAGATGGCCACCGCCCCAGCACATTCCAATAAGAAGACAGCAGTGACATATGCAGCTTTACTGGATTTGCAGCCCAGCCATCCCTGCACATCTGAGGGTGAGTCTGACATTGACACGGACACCCCTGTCCACGCTTTGACATCTGACCTTTCACCCCTGACCTATTGGCACATTTTGAAAAAATGCTGCACAAAGCTCTGAGGCAAACTTCTGACCGCATCATCGCTACACTATCTAGGGAAATCCGTGAACTAGGACAACGCACTGCGGACCTAGAACAGAGAGTGGACGGTGTTGACGCCTCGCTTCAGACACAAGTGGATGACCTTGACCTTCTGCGTGACAAAAACGCAACACTACAAACACGACTAGAGGACTTTGAAAACCGAGCAAGGCGCTCGAATTTGCGTGTCCGCGGCCTTCCGGAAACAATCGTCGACGTCCAATCAATGGTAACAGCTCTATTTCAGGAGCCTGCCCCAGCTATCCCAATTGAGAGATTGGAAATACATAGAGTCCACAGGACGCTAGCCCCACGCCGCACAGAAGGTCCACCACGTGACATTATAGCAAAGCTCCACTTTTTCCGCACTAAGGAGCAATTCCTACAAGCGGCTCGTTCTAGAGAATCTCTGCAGTTCCAGGGCCACACTTACCAACTATTCCAAGATCTATGCCCCACAACTATTGCCAAGCGCAGGGCTATGAAACCTCACCTACAGGCACTTCAACAACACGGTATACCGTATAAGTGGAGCTTCCCCTTTCCAGTGCGGTTCCGGTACCAGACCCGAGATTACATCTGTAAGACACCAGAAGAGCTACTGGATACCCTGCGGATCCTGAAGTTACACTCCCCAGCAACACCGTCAGAGAGTACTAAACGGAGGTCTACGTCCTGCTCGCCGAGGAAATCCTATCCCCCACATACAAATGAAGGTCAACTCAGCCTCCATAAACGAGGGCGTTTCTCGTCAGCAGGCCTGTCTTCACAAGACACCATGGACTGATTCTCGTCCCACCCTTTTTTTTTTTTTTTTCCTCCTGCCACACGCACCAGGCGGTGTACCTTTTTGATCACCTTCGAGGTTCTCACCCGTGATGTTCTTTCTCTCTCTCCCTGTTGAATTATGGTTGCCCCATATGTTGTTTAATATTTGTTTGTATTTGGGTGCCTCGGCTCCGGCAGCATGGAATGCCGCATTTCCCCTTCCATATGGATTAACCCGTGCAATCAGTGCTGCCCTAGCCTAGGACCCCCCGAATTTTTCAGATGTTTTTCCACCTGTTCTTCTTCCGGGATCCCGCTATTGTACATTTATGTTAATACTGTCATCCCCGCGGACCTGCGCACTCCACTCTAGCCCCTGTGTTATTGGCTATTTAATAGCACTTGGGCTACTATCGCTCCCTGGTTCACCCTGACTTTGGGTGTCCCGGGGACCACCTTTTAGGCCTTAAATGGTCCCCTATATTCCTTCTTCTTTGTTACCTCTCCCTCACCGTACCCCTTTTCCTCCCCCCCACTATGACTCCATGACTTTGCGCTACCTCTCCTGCGAATTATCCACCTCCTACAGCAATTGTCAGACTCCATCCCAGATGGCGGTGCCATACTATTCAATCTACTACACGCTCTCCCCATGGGCTCGTTAAATATCCTCACCCTGAATGTACAGGGTCTTAATATACCACAGAAACGTAATAAGGCTTTCCGCACTTTTGCAACACTTAAAGCTCACGTGGTCTGTCTACAGGAAACACACTATACTCCAAACTCCACCCCTAAGTCTTTCGGCCCCCATTATCCTCAGGTCTATACTGCCTCCGCCACCACCAAACGTAGAGGGGTACTGATTGCTTTCCATCGCACTACACCTTTCACACTATTTACTGAAGTCAAAGACCCAGAGGGTCACTATGTCCTGCTAGTAGGGCAACTCCTAGATGTAGATGTCACCATTGTTACATACTATGCCCCGAATCAAGATCCCTTACCATTCCTTTCCCACATTCTTTCGATTATAGATCACCATAAGCGAGGTACTTTATTTGTCAGTGGGGACTCTAATAGCACAATTTATCCCTTTCTTGACAAATCCCCCCAACCTTCCCCCTTCCCCACCTCTAAACAAACTTTCCAAGTCATACTACAACGTTATTCCCTGATAGATACATGGCGGGAACTCAACCCGGCTAAACGCCAATACACTTTCTACTCTCACCCCCACAAATCTTTCTCCAGGATAGATCACATTTTTATTACTGCCAGCTCTTCTCCCGGCTCCTGACCTCTGAAATAATTCCAATTCCCTGGTCTGACCATTGCGCCGTACTCACATCTATGGCCTCGTTAGCCCCATCCCCAACTGAATCCTCTTGGATCATTAACGACAACCTACTCGCAAATCCAACGCACTGCCTAGAAATCAAAACTGCCCTCAAAGACTATTTCTCCCTTAATCAATCACCTGACATTTCTCCTCTCCTGTTATGGGAAGCACATAAACCAGTACTGCGAGGGTTTTGTATTAGCAAAGCGTCCTTTCTGAACAAAATGAAAAGACAACAACATCTTTCTCTTGAGCGAACATATGATCGTTCCCACCAAGCCTTCCAAGCGACTTCTACACCTGCCAACCATGAGGCTCTAGAACGATCCAGATTGGCCCTAGACCTCTTTCTCACGGATCAAGCGGAACTTTCACTTCGTAGATCCAGGCACAAGTATTATACTAGGGCAAATAAACCCAATACCTTCTTAGCTCTTTCACTTCGTAGGCTGGACCAGATTACTAGACCCATTCGAATACACACCTGCTCTGGCAACCTCACTAGTAATCCGGAACACATCCTAAGGACTTTCCATAAACATCTGTCACAACTTTATTCTTCCTCTGCACTCTTTGACCCCACACAAGCTGATACCCTTCTAACCTCCATCTCCTTCCCAAGCCTGTCAGAGTGCCAATTAGCGACGTTAGAGCAACCCATCTCCCCAGCCAAAACCTTAAATGCCTAAAACCTCGTAAGCGCCCAGGACCTGACAGTTTCTCAGCCACTTACTACAAAAAATTTGCCCATCTCCTTACACCCATCCTTACCAATGCTTTTAACGCCTTACTATCTGGCCATATCTTCAACCATGAAACCGTACAAGCGAACATTTCAATGATCCCAAAACCAAATTCAGATGACACGCAGTGGTCCAATTATAGGCCAATCTCTCTCCTTAATATTGATATCAAACTGTTAGCAAAAATCCTTTCTTCACGCCTTAATTTGTGTATAGGCTCTCTAATTCATAACGACCAAGTGGGCTTTATCCCAACTAGACAGGCTGGAGATAACATCAGACGTGCATCTCTCCTAGCAAATTTAGCCAAATCTCGCAACATTCCCACCTGTTTCTTGTCTTTGGACATCCGGAAAGCATTTGATACAGTTTCATGGCCATACCTTAACTACATTCTACAAAGTTGGGGTTTTGGTCCACACTTTTTAACCTGGATCTTCTCGCTGTATCAAGAGCCCTCGGCCAGGATTAGGTATCTGGGACATAGGTCAGCCCAGTTCCCAATTTCCCGAGGCACGAGACAGGGCTGTCCTCTGTCCCCCCTGCTCTTTGCCCTGGCCATAGAACCTTTGGCCCTCTTAATTAGGGCTAGCCCGGATGTCCGAGGACTTGAAATAGGGGGCACTCATCACAAATTATGTCTCTTTGCGGATGACGTCTTACTTTTTCTTACATCTCCCTTGACCTCCTCTCCCTCCCTACTCCGGCTTCTCGAGACATTTGGCTCGCTCTCCGGACTTATAATTAACCCAAATAAATCAACGGCTCTCAACATTTCTCTTCCCCCAAAGGAGCTGGCCCATCTGAAACAGATCCTACCATTTCCCTGGTCACAACGCCATATCCCCTTTTTGGGAATCAAATTGACCCCTAATTTATCAGACCTTTATGCGGCTATCTACTCTCTGATGCTACACCACCTTTCTGCTCTTCTGACCAAATGGTCCTCCCTCCCCCTCGCATGGCTAGGCAGAATTGCAGTTATAAAGATGTCAATCCTCCCAAAAATGCTATACCTGTTTAGAGTCCTCCCAGTCCCAGTCCCCCCTTACTACCTCCGCATACTGCAACGCCGCATTTCCTCCTACGTCTGGGGCAATACCCGTCCTCGTATACTTCGCTCCACCCTGTATTGCTCTAAACTCCATGGAGGTCTAGGCCTTCCCGATATAGGCAAATATTACCAAGCAGCACACCTAGCGCAGTTGCCTAAATATCATGCGACCTTCGAAATCCCTCAATGGGTTGTCCTGGAATCGATTGAGTGCGACCCCCTTTCCACCGCTAACTTACTTTGGTTAAGGCCAATGGATCGCCATTCTATAACCAACCCCATCACCCTCCACTTTTTATCTTTATGGGACAAGCTGAAAACTCATTATCTCCTCCAATCACCACATAATCCTATGCTCTCGTTTATTCGAAACCCAGCCTTCCCCCCAGCCTGGCTGACGCCTCTTTCATTCAAAGCTTGGACCTCTGCTAACCTGCTCCGTACACACCATTTCCTACAGAGGAATAAGTTTAAATCCTTTGCCTCGCTACGGGAAACATATAGCCTCCCAGCTTCCGAAATTTTGAGATACTTGCAATTATGACACTTCTATGCCCCCTACGCAACACAAACCATTCAACCTAACACCATGTCTCTTTTTGAACAGTCGTGCCATAACGACCCACACCGACGTGGTCTCATTTCAAGCCTATATACCCTCCTCACGACTCCGGCTACCGCATCCCCCCCTCCCTATACCCATAGGTGGGAGATGGATTTAGATAGACAATTGGATTTATCTGCTTGGGACCGCATCTGGGCCAATACAAAATCATCGTCACCGAACATTGTGGCGCTAGAAACAAACTATAAAGTCTTAACACGCTGGTATTTGGTCCCAGCAAGAGTCACGAAATACACCCCTGACTACTCGCCCAACTGTTTTAGAGGCTGTTCAGACATAGGATCACATTACCATATGTGGTGGGATTGCCCGGTAGCTCATACCTTCTGGGTTGAAATTTTCTCCATGCTATCCACACTTAGCACTACCACGCTGCTACCCGATCCGGCAATGGCCCTACTCAATCAACGCCCTCCTGGTATCTCCAGTTCGCATTTCAAACTCCTCATGCAAGTCACTACGGCTGCCAAGCAGGTTATAGCGAAATCCTGGAAATCCCACTCTCTAAGTGTTACAGCTGTTAAAACCAGAATAACACAAGCCATGATACATGCAAAGGTGGAAGCCACAATCCTAGACACGATCCCTAAATTCTTACAAATTTGGAGTCCCTGGGTAGAGCGTTTCCTCCCACCTAACTTTGACAAATCACTTCTTCTCCCTTGATTTGTATACTGGGCACCCTAGATACTGCCAATAATACTCCTCATGCAGTGCATAGGTGTTGCCATTTTCTCAATTGACGCACACAGAGTCATTATTGCTGTTCCTCCCTCCCCCCCTCCCTTTCTTCCCACCCCTGTTTGACCCTCCTCTACATTACCCCATTCCACTATAAAGTTCCAGTTAGACATTACCCTCAATGGTCAAACTTACAACATTCTTTGTTAATAATCTCTAATCATTTGTTACTATTAGCAATGTATTGACATTGATGCTGCATCTTTTACTTTTTGTCTTTTGCAATCAGTTCAAAGCTCAATGTACCTTGGTAATGTCTACCTGTTTTTGTCACATTGTTTACATTGTTTAATTGTTAATAAAATGTTTAAACAAGAAGAAGACATTACCTTGGAGGACGGTCACCCTCACGGGGTGCATAGCATCAATCCCAATTCGTTCGATCCCACAGTGGTACGTGTCAGAATCTTCCGGCCTCACTCGTCTTCCGGTGATGGTAAATTTGAGCAATGATGGATTGTCCTCTATGGAATATCGATCTTCGGATGGCCCATCAGTCGATTTGATAAGGATGGCACAGGACTTCCAGTAGTCACCTTTACACCAATACTTCACATAAGATTCAAAGCCGCGCATGTAATCACATGTCACAGATAACTCCTCTCCGTAACTGACAGTGACTTCCGTGGGGCCCCCTACGGCCTCGGATCCTACTGTGAAAAGAGAGAACATCACTTTAATGTCTCTGTAATGTCACCTTGTATGGTTCTCCTCCAAAAGTACCATTTGTTAGTCCAAGCCTGTAGATAGTAATGTAGGTCAACACACTGACCACCCATTGAACAGAAATTCTCTCTGAGAGACCAGGGCCCCTATTGCTTTTCAGAGGAAATTAGTAATATCTCCCACTGTTGGAGGAGGTACTGGGCTCCATTCCCGAATGCAGATCACATGCGATATTTAGGTGATCTGGCACATTTTCCCCAAATATCACATGCAATGCTGAAAATGTCAATTCACATTACCTCAAAAAGCCAAAATGTTTGGTAAATACCACAATTCAATTCACTAAAGGAAATAAACAAATAAATGCATGTGTAAATCAGGGCTGGATCTAGCCTGTGTGATGAGGGGGTGCAGGAAAAAATGTCAGGGGGAAAGATAATGTCAGATAGTGGGGTCGTATACAAGGGCTCAGCAGAGCAGAGGTTAGGATCAGAAAAGAGGCCAGTGTACGTGGGGTTATCAGAGAAGAGGACAGTGTACGTGGGGTTATCAGAGAAGAGGACAGTGTACATGGGGTTATCAGAGAAGAGGACAGTGTACGTGGGGTTATCAGAGAAGAGGACAGTGTACGTGGGGTTATCAGAGAAGAGGACAGTGTACATGGGGTTATCAGAGAAGAGGACAGCGTACGTGGGGTTATCAGAGAAGAGGACAGTGTACGTGGGGTTATCAGAGAAGAGGACAGTGTACGTGGGGTTATCAGAGAAGAGGACAGCGTACGTGGGGTTATATCAGAGAAGAGGACAGTGTACGTGGGGTTATATCAGAGAAGAGGACGGCGTACGTGGGGTTATCAGAGAAGAGGACAGCGTACGTGGGGTTATCAGAGAAGAGGACAGCGTGCGTGGGGTTATATCAGAGAAGAGGACGGTGTACATGGGGTTATCAGAGAAGAGGCCAGTGTACGCGGGGTTATCAGAGAAGAGGACAGAGTACGTGGGGTTATATCAGAGAAGAGGACAGGGTACGTGGGGTTATATCAGAGAAGAGGACAGTGTACGTGGGGTTATCAGAGAAGAGGACAGAGTACGTGGGGTTATATCAGAGAAGAGGACAGGGTACGTGGGGTTATCAGAGAAGAGGACAGCATACGTGGGGTTATCAGAGAAGAGGACAGTATCTGTGGGGTTATCAGAGAAGAGGACAGTGTACGTGGGGTTATCAGAGAAGAGGACAGCGTACGTGGGGTTATCAGAGAAGAGGACAGTGTACGTGGGGTTATCAGAGAAGAGGCCAGTGTACGTGGGGTTATCAGAGAAGAGGACAGTGTCCGTGGGGTTATCAGAAAAGAGGACAGGGTACGTGGGGTTATCAGAGAAGAGGACAGTGTACGTGGGGTTATCAGAGAAGAGGACAGCGTACGTGGGGTTATCAGAGAAGAGGACAGTGTACGTGGGGTTATCAGAGAAGAGGACAGTGTACGTGGGGTTATCAGAGAAGAGGACGGCATATGTGGGGTTATCAGAGAAGAGGACAGCGTTCGTGGGGTTATCAGAGAAGAGGACAGTGTACGTGGGGTTATCAGAGAAGAGGACAGTGTACGTGGGGTTATCAGAGAAGAGGACAGTGTACATGGGGTTATCAGAGAAGAGGACAGTGTACGTGGGGTTATCAGAGAAGAGGACAGTGTCCGTGGGGTTATATCAGAGAAGAGGACAGTGTACGTGGGGTTATCAGAGAAGAGGACAGCGTACGTGGGGTTATCAGAGAAGAGGACAGCGTACGTGGGGTTATCAGAGAAGAGGACAGCGTACGTGGGGTTATCAGAGAAGAGGACAGTGTGTGTGGGGTTATCAGAGAAGAGGACAGTGTACGTGGGGTTATCAGAGAAGAGGACAGCGTACGTGGGGTTATCAGAGAAGAGGACAGTGTACGTGGGGTTATCAGAGAAGAGGACAGTGTGTGTGGGGTTATCAGAGAAGAGGACAGTGTGCGTGGGGTTATCAGAGAAGAGGATGGTGTGCGTGGGGTTATCAGAGAAGAGGACAGTGTGCGTGGGGTTATATCAGAGAAGAGGACAGCGTACGTGGGGTTATCAGAGAAGAGGACAGCGTACACGGGGTTATCAGAGAAGAGGACAGCGTACGTGGGGTTATCAGAGAAGAGGACAGCGTACGTGGGGTTATCAGAGAAGAGGACAGCGTACGTGGGGTTATCAGAGAAGAGGACAGTGTACGTGGGGTTATCAGAGAAGAGGACAGTGTACGTGGGGTTATCAGAGAAGAGGACAGCGTACGTGGGGTTATCAGAGAAGAGGACAGCGTACGTGGGGTTATCAGAGAAGAGGACAGTGTGTGTGGGGTTATCAGAGAAGAGGACAGTGTACGTGGGGTTATCAGAGAAGAGGACGGCGTACGTGGGGTTATCAGAGAAGAGGACAGCGTACGTGGGGTTATCAGAGAAGAGGACAGTGTGTGTGGGGTTATCAGAGAAGAGGACAGTGTACGTGGGGTTATCAGAGAAGAGGACGGCGTACGTGGGGTTATCAGAGAAGAGGACAGTGTACGTGGGGTTATCAGAGAAGAGGACAGTGTACGTGGGGTTATCAGAGAAGAGGACAGTGTACGTGGGGTTATCAAAGAAGAGGACAGTGTACATGGGGTTATATCAGAGAAGAGGACAGTGTACGTGGGGTTATATCAGAGAAGAGGACAGTGTACGTGGGGTTATCAGAGAAGAGGACAGTGTACGTGGGGTTATATCAGAGAAGAGGACAGCGTACGTGGGGTTATCAGAGAAGAGGACAGTGTGCAGCTGGACAGTATACAAGAGTCAGTAAGGTAGTGTAAAGGGGGTCAGCAGAGTAGAGGACAGGGATCAGCAGAGTGGAGAAAAGGGGTTATCAGGTCAACAGGATTAAGGTCAGGGGTCAGCAGTGCAGAGGACAGTGGTTAGCAGGGCAGTGTAAAAGGGTCAGCAGGGCAGAAGACAATGGTCAGCAGAGAAGAGGACAGGGTCACTGCTGGCAAAGCACTCAGCAGGTCTCCTCCCTTCCCAACACTGAAAACAGCCTGGGTACTCAGAGCTCCTCCACACCACAGCACATAGCTGACATTGGATTCCTTTACACAGCCTCCATCTGCACTATGTGCTATGAGGGGAGGAGAAGATCTCTTGAGTGCCTTCATTTCATGGCTCACCCCAAAAAAAAAAAATCATCACACATCGTATTATCCTCAAATTTCCCATCTTAGCAGAAATCCTCCCTGCCAAATCCCCCCTCCCAGCACAAATCCTATCCCCTTACCCCCCCCCCCCAGCATAACCCATTCCCCCTCCTAGCACAATCCCCTCCAAATTACTTCTCCCAGCACAAATTCTCCTTCCCCACCCAAGACCCCCAAAATTCTTCATAGCACACATCCTCCCCAGCCCTCCCCTCTTAGCTCAAATCCCCCCCCCCCCCCCCGAAAAAAGAACCTCTTAGCCCAAATCCCTCTACCCCCAGTCCCCCCTCCTAGCACATATCCAACCAAACTCCCTCCTTGCAGAAATTCCTTCCCAATCACCCCACCTAGCATATATCCCCCCAATCCCCCCTCCAAACACATATCTCCCTGAATCCCCCCCTCCAAGACCTGGCATATCCCTCCCCCCAATCCCCCCTCCAAACCAAGACTCATCTGCAGGATTCCCCACTAAAAGCAGAATGTAAACAAAAGGAGTCCTGGCATGAAAGCGTGGGGGTCCCCCCAAAATCCATACCAGATCCCTATCTGAGCATGCAGCCCAGCAGGCCAGGAACAAGCAACCACCCCCCTCCTGAACCATACAAGGCCACATGGCTGCAACATGGGAAGGGGATGCAAAAAAGCATATCATAAAAATAGACTTGGGGTAATAAACTTGGATGGGGTTGAGGGATACATGGGATGCCCAAGGAACTGTAAACTGAGGATGACTTCCTGACAACTATGTATAAGTCCACAAAGAAGGGTTTTCTCTTCTGGGAGAGCTCTCCAGCCTTTCCTGGCACACTACTCCAAACTCCAGATAAATCCTTCTCTATCCAGCAATCTGGAGGAATTACCGGGCAAGGGGATCCAATGGCTGCTACTGAAAGGGTTTAACAGTCCTGGGTATGGAGATAGTCAGGTTTCCCACCCAAATGCTCTCTCCCCTTGTCCAGCCCAGGGGGTGGAATAGTACTCACTCTTCCTCTCCTGTTAGCATGTTTGGTTGGTGGCTGCCTTCAGGCCTTCTGCTGGGCTGGCTCCTTCCCAGCTCCACAGGAGGTCATCTCTCAAGGGACTCATGAGGTTGTGAAATCCTCTTTCCAGCTCCTCTGCCTGGAGGTAAGTCCCTTCCCAGTGGGCCCCTCCCAAGCTCCTGCACCTCAGTTTTCCTCACATCTTCCATCAGACTCTTCTCCTGCTGAGCAGGCTCAGTCATACTTAAAGGCTGTCCCAACCCAATCCAAAATCTCCTGCCTGGGGAGTGGTTGGGATCAGGGAGATGTATCAGGGAACTGATCTGCAGAGCCTCTCAGCCCTGAACCAAATTTTACCCTGCTGACTGTCACATACCTGGTGGAGATCGAGCTGGAGAGGGGTCTGTTCTTGCACCTCTTGTCCAACACCCCTGGTAGTGATGACAGGGAGTGTGAGGATACAGAGTGGCATGAGGGCAGTTGTAGCAGATAGCGCCAGCTGGGATTTGCAGGAAGCAGTGACCGTAGATCACAAGGCAGGAGCCATGAACTGAGACATGATGACACTTGCTTGGCAGACAGGAGTGTAGCCAGACTGGATGAAAAGCACTATCTCTATGGGGGGGGGGGGGGGTGAATGCCAGGAAGAGGCCAGGGAGTTCACTAGGGAGTTGATAGACTATGGATAATTCTCAGTGGTGCAGCCCTCCTCAGACTAGGAAATCATCAAAACTGAAAAGGAAGCACACAGGTGGTGCAAACACCTAGCACATTATCCAAGCTTTATTATAAAAGAAGAAAGACAAAAAACATACAAAATAAAGAGAAAGCAAAAACCTAAAAAAATACCACAATGATGGCAGAGTATCCGACTGGTGGTACGGTATGGTCAGTCTGCTGATGCCTTTCGGGGACGTGTCCCCTTCCTCGACTCTGACACAACCCAAAAGGACATCAACAGCCAAGCAGGGAGGTACAGGAACATCAAGCAGAGACACAGTCAGGATAGGAGCCGGGATCAGTACACAGCCGGCAGGGAGGTACAGGAACATCAGGCAGAATCAGGATACAAGCCAGGATCAGTACACAGCCAGGCAGGGAGGTACAGGAACATCAGGCAGAGGCAGAGTCAGGATACAAGCCGGGATCAGTACACAGCTGGGCAGAGAGGTACAGGAACATTAGGCAGAGGCAGTGGCAGAGTCAGGATACGAGCCAGGATCAGTACACAGCTGGGCAGTGAGGTACAGGAACATCAGGCAGAGTCAGGATACAAGCCGGGATCAGTACACAGCCGGGCAGGGAGGTACAGGAACATCAAGCAGAGGCAGAGTCAGGATACAATCCGGGATCAGTACACAATTGGGCAGCGAGGTACAGGAATATCAGGCAGAGGCAGAGTCAGGATACCAGCCGGGATCAGTACACAGCCGAGCAGGGAGGTACAGGAACATCAGGCAGAGGCAGAGTCAGGATACGAGCCGGGATCAGTACACAGCCGGGCAGGGAGGTACAGGAACATCAGGCAGAGGCAGAGTCAGGATACCAGCCGGGATCAGTTCACAGCCGGGCAGGGAGGTACAGTAACATCAGGCAGAGGCAGAGTCAGGATACAAGCCAGGATCAGTACACAGCCGGGCAGGGAGGTACAGGAACATCAGGCAGAGGCAGAGTCAGGATACAAGCCGAGATCAGTACACAGCTGGGCAGGGAGGTACAGGAACATTAGGCAGAGGCAGAGGCAGAGTCAGGATACGAGCCAGGATCAGTACACAGCCGGGCAGTGAGGTACAGGAACATCAGGCAGAGGCAGAGTCAGGGTACAAGCCGGGATCAGTACACAGCCAGGCAGGGAGGTACAGGAACATCAGGCAGAGGCAGAGTCAGGATACAATCCGGGATCAGTACGCAACTGGGCAGCGAGGTACAGGAATATCAGGCAGAGGCAGAGTCAGGATACCAGCCGGGATCAGTACACAGCCGGGCAGGGAGGTACAGGAACATCAGGCAGAGGCAGAGTCAGGATACGAGCCGGGATCAGTACACAGCCGGGCAGGGAGGTACAGGAACATCAGGCAGAGGCAGAGTCAGGATACAAGCCGAGATCAGTACACAGCTGGGCAGGGAGGTACAGGAACATTAGGCAGAGGCAGAGGCAGAGTCAGGATACGAGCCAGGATCAGTACACAGCCGGGCAGTGAGGTACAGGAACATCAGGCAGAGGCAGAGTCAGGGTACAAGCCGGGATCAGTACACAGCCAGGCAGGGAGGTACAGGAACATCAGGCAGAGGCAGAGTCAGGATACAATCCGGGATCAGTACGCAACTGGGCAGCGAGGTACAGGAATATCAGGCAGAGGCAGAGTCAGGATACCAGCCGGGATCAGTACACAGCCGGGCAGGGAGGTACAGGAACATCAGGCAGAGGCAGAGTCAGGATACGAGCCGGGATCAGTTCACAGCCGGGCAGGGAGGTACAGGAACATCAGGCAGAGGCAGAGTCAGGATACCAGCCGGGATCAGTTCACAGCCGGGCAGGGAGGTACAGGAACATCAGGCAGAGGCAGAGTCAGGATACAAGCCAGGATCAGTACACAGCCGGGCAGGGAGGTACAGGAACATCAGTCAGAGGCAGAGTCAGGATACCAGCCGGGATCAGTACACAGCCGGGCAGGGAGGTACAGGAACATCAGGCAGAGGCAGAGTCAGGATACAAGCCAGGATCAGTACACAGCCGGGCAGGGAGGTACAGGAACATCAGGCAGAGACGCAGTCAGGATACAAGCCGGGATCAGTACACAGCTGGGCAGGGAGGTACAGGAACATCAGGCAGAGGCAGAGTCAGGATACCAGCCAGGATCAGTACACAGCCGGGCAGGGAGGTACAGGAACATCAGGCAGAGGCAGAGTCAGGATACAATCCGGGATCGGTACACAGCCGGGCAGGAAGGTACAGGAACATCAGGCAGAGGCAGAGTCAGGATACCAGCCAGGATCAGTACACAGCCGGGCAGGGAGGTACAGGAACATCAGGCAGAGGCAGAGTCAGGATACAAGCCAGGATCAGTACACAGCCGGGCAGGGAGGTACAGGAACATCAGGCAGAGGCAGAGTCAGGATACCAGCCGGGATCAGTACACAGCCGGGCAGGGAGGTGCAGGAATACAAGACAGGTCAGAATACAAGCCACAATAGGCAGGGAGAAATCCAAGGACAGGTCAGGGAGAAGCCGAGTCGATCACAGGTAGGCAGGTATGGCAGGTCAAGGCTCAGGTAAAGCAGGAACTAGCTGAAGACCACTCAGCGCTCCATCCAGGTCAGAGTGCAGCTTAAATAGGCCGTTTGGCTCTGGTGCTCATATGTGCGCATGCGCAGTTTGCTAATACGTTTGCATGAGTGTGACAATGCCTGTTTAGTATTGAGTTTTTCTTTAGAATTATGAGCATGTTCCAGCCTTTCCTTCCAACATGAATGGAGGTTTTCTTAAACTATCACTCAGGCTGCCTAAAACAATTATTCGCTTGCGCCCTTTATCTAACTGGGAGGGCGCTACATTCATTTTCATAAAAAAGAAATCATGGTGAAAACAATAATAAACGGTACCTAGTGAGTTAAAATAAACACAAAACACCCCCATACCCCAAGAACACATATATGTAATATATATCATTATGGTAGATTGGCTTTACTGCCTAACATTCAATGGGCGCAGTCCAGGACAGATGGACCCTTGGGGTCAAACAAGGAAAAAAAGGAAGAGCACAAGCTGGAAATCCTTTCACAATTTATGGGAAGTATCGTTTCCGTAAGGGGAATTTTCCAGCAATATAAAGAATCCAGAAGGAGGACAATGTTCCACAACATGCAGAGGGAGTATCAGGAATATGGATGTCATTCCAGAAATCCAATATTGCCCAGAGGTGGTCACTGAGGACCAGAGGAGGAGACAATGGGGGAACAGAAGACCGACTGAAGATACTTTATTGGCTCATACCGACCTTCCTCACACAGATATCCAATGGAAGCGAGCTTCAACAATCTTATGTATGGAACAAAGGCTGGAATAATTATTGACATCCATCATCTACAAAGATGGTTTCTGTGGTCCAGAGGAGGAAATGGTGTGTTGATAGAGAAGAAAGTGTGTCCTTCATATATTGCTTGGTCCTCCCTCCCTCGCACAGGCCTCCAGCATGTATATACCCAAACTCACTCATAGCAAAGAGTAAAGGATTCCAAATGTGTCCCTCAGAGTGCCCATTAGTGATGGACATGATGTTAAAGTTGAACATAAGTTTGACTTGAACATGGGCCGTTGGAGTGTTCAGCGAACACACGAGCAGTAAGGGCATTCGGCTGGCTATTCGCCTGCCACACCCCACAATGCACTGAGTCCTGACAGTGCATTGTGATTGGCAAAAGCAATGCATCTGACCACAGGTGAGGTGCAGGGGCGGACTGACCATTTGGAAACTCGGGCACTGCCTGAGGGCCTGTAGTCTGTAGGGGGCCCCATGAGATGCCCCTGGTACCTTTTTCATAGGCTTTTTTGAGTTTGGGCAAGGACACAGGGGCCCCATGATGCCCTATTGCCCGGGGGCCCCATGAGTTGTCAGTCCCCCCCCGGTCAGGTGCAATGCTTTGGACAATCACAGCGCATGATGATGTCACAAGGGGCTGGGGTGACCATGAAAATTGTGACGTCATCACGGTATTTAAGAACTCTCATCGAGGAGCAGCTGTCAGACAGCAGGAGCCAGCATAGCGAGCGGAGCATTTTTTTTTTCAGGTCGACGGTGGTGAGCATTGACGTTGGATTTACTTCGGGGGACATTTTTTTAACTCCTGCCACTCTTACACTACACCTTTTGTTTTGTGAATGAGTAGTGGTACCATATACCTCATACTCATTCACATGGGGGGGGCAATATCTGGGGGCCCCCTTGTTAAAGGGGCTTCCAGATTCCGATAAACCACCCGCCTGCAGACCCCCACAACTACTGGCCACAGTTGTGCGGAAGTGGCCCTTGGGGACAAGATGCTTTGGGGGGGAGAGCCCCTGGCCCCAAAGCACCCGCCCATATTGGAGGCATGTGGCCTGGTATGGTTCAGGAGAGGGGGGTGCTCACTCATCTCCTCCCTTTTCCTGACCTGCCTGGCTGCATGCTCGGATAAAGGTCTGGTATGGATTTGGGGGGGATCCCAACACCATTTTTTTTTTAATTTGGTGTGGGGGTTCTCCTCAAAATCCATATCAGACCCAAAGGGCTTGGTATGGATGGGAGGGGGACCCCACATTGTTTTAAAAAAATATATATATAATTCTCGGGCAATGCCGACAATTCTTTTGACAGAACCCCACTGACCCCCGAAACATGAAGGAATGTGTCACTACTACAATACGGCATGACGTCATCATATAATATAATGTATATACTGTATATAGTAGAACTCATGCCGGATTGTAGTCGCTGTGCGTATCTTACTGCATACTCACATGTGATCCCCTTAGTGAAGTGTCCTCTCTGATCGAAGTTGGTGGTCGAACTCTCACTAGATTTGAATGTTCACCCGCGAACTGAACAGGGGGGTGTCCAGCCCATCACTAGTGCCCATTAGATATACAGAATAAGTAGAGCCATGGATATAACAAATATGGAAGTCCCAGCATGCTTATCAGTCCATCATATTGAGGAGCCCATGGTGGGTGTAGAGCAAAAAGCCTGACTGGTTTTGCCGGTTCCAACCGGCTCCATCAGAGGCAAGCACACTAGTCAGCCTTTATATAGTCAAGATGGCCGCCAATACATCCACTGCGCATGCATGGTGTGTGATGACGTCTTGACGCACGTCACGTAAAAAACGCACGTGACGTCATGAGTCCATCTTTGGATTTCTGGCCTGGTGATAGATTCACACAGAGATACGAAGAAACACAATTAACACATTTAATAAACCCAACAAATAAAATTCAAAACATTAACAATCACGTATAAAGCCATTTATAACTCCGCCCAAAATTACATCACAAATCTTGTCTCCATATATCACCCAAACCGTACTCTCCGCTCCTCGCACAACCTCCTGCTCTCTAGCTCCCTCATCTACTCCTCCCATGCTCATCTCCAGGACTTCTCCAGAGCATCCCCCTTCCTGTGGAACTCTCTACCCCAATCTGTCTGAGTATCACCCGCTCTTCCCACTTTTAGGCGATCTCTGAAAACCGATCTCTTCAAGGAAGCCTATCCTGCCCTCAGCTAATAATGGAATCTTCTACTCCTCCTACCAGTCCATCCCCCACAGTTACTACCTTTTGTACCACTAGCCCCTCCCTCTTAGATTGTAAGCTCCCAGGATCAGGCCCTCCTATCCCTCTTGTAATGAACTGTATTGTTGCTGTATTGTCTCCCGTTATATTGTAAAGTGCGGAGCAAACTGTTGGCGCCATAAATCCTGTATAATAATAATGAATAGAAATCCAGCGGTCTCCACAAGACGGTCCAATTATCAACAATGCCCAGCCGGCCCAAACATAGAAACTGGGGCCAGATAAGAAGTGTCAGGAGGACCGACCATTACAGGCTATATACACCAACATGGGATCATACTGAACAATGGGAATCTATCACCGGGGCTGCCATCCGGATTACCCACAAATATCTAACAGTAAAACAAGACACAATAAACAAACGTTGAAGGACATCCAGAGACAGCATGAAGAACGTTCCTCCCATGTACCCCATCATATCAAGGTTCAAAATCCATCCAATACATCACTTTGTAATCGAATATATTTTGTAACAACATATTGTAACGGCCCTGATAATTATATATTGATGAATCTTTCCCTACTTACCAATAAAGCAGAAGGACCCCCAGATCAGAGAGGAGACCCTCATCCCAGACACTGATGAATAGAGGGACCCCATATCAGAGAGGAGACCCTCATCCCAGACACTGATGAAGAGAAGGACCCCAGATCAGTGAGGAGACCCTCATCCCAAACACTGATGAATAGAGGGACCCCAGATCAGAGAGGAGACCCTCATCCCAGACATTGATGAATAGAGGGACCCCAGATCAGAGAGGAGACCCTCATCCCAGACACTGATGAAGAGAGGGACCCCAGATCAGAGAGGAGACCCTCATCCCAGACACTGATGAATAGAGGGACCCCAGATCAGAGAGGAGACCCTCATCCCAGACACTGATGAATAGAGGGACCCCAGATCACAGAGGAGACCCTCATCCCAGACACTGATGAATAGAGGGACCCCAGATCAGAGAGGAGACCCTCATCCCAGACACTGATGAAGAGAGGGACCCCAGATCAGAGAGGAGACCCTCATCCCAGACACTGATGAATAGAGGGACACCAGATCAGAGAGGACACCCTCATCCCAGACACTGATGAATAGAGGGACCCCAGATCAGAGAGGAGACCCTCATCCCAGACACTGATGAATAGAGGGACCCCAGATCAGAGAGGAGATCCTCATCCCAGACACTGATGAAGAGAGGGACCCCAGATCAGAGAGGAGACCCTCATCCCAGACACTGATTAATAGAGGGACCCCAGATCAGAGAGGAGACACTCATCCCAGACATTGATGAATAGAGGGACCCCAGATCAGAGAGGAGACCCTCATCCCAGACATGATGAAGAGAGGGACCCCAGATCAGAGAGGAGACCCTCATCCCAGACACTGATGAATAGAGGGACCCCAGATCACAGAGGAGACCCTCATCCCAGACACTGATGAATAGAGGGACACCAGATCAGAGAGGACACCCTCATCCCAGACACTGATGAATAGAGGGACCCCAGATCACAGAGGAGACCGTCATCCCAGACACTGATGAAGAGAGGGACCCCAGATAAGAGAGGAGACCCTCATCCCAGACACTGATGAAGAGAGGGACCCCAGATAAGAGAGGAGACCCTCATCCCAGACACTGATGAAGAGAGGGACCCCAGATCAGAGAGGAGACCCTCATCCCAGACACTGATGAAGAGAGGGACCCCATTTAAGAGAGGAGACCCTCATCCCAGACACTGATGAATAGAGGGACCCCAGACCAGAGAGGAGACCCTCATCCCAGACACTGATGAATAGAGGGACACCAGATCAGAGAGGAGACCCTCATCCCAGACACTGATGAAGAGAGGGACCCCAGATAAGAGAGGAGACCCTCATCCCAGACACTGATGAATAGAGGGACCCTAGATCAGAGAGGAGACCCTCATCCCAGACACTGATGAATAGAGGGACACCAGATCAGAGAGGAGACCCTTATCCCAGACACTGATGAAGAGAGGGACCCCAGATAAGAGAGGACACCCTCATCCCAGACACTGATGAAGAGAGGGACACCAGATCAGAGAGGAGACCCTCATCCCAGACACTGATGAAGAGAGGGACCCCAGATAAGAGAGGAGACCCTCATCCCAGACACTGATGAAGAGAGGGACCCCAGATCAGAGAGGAGACCCTCATCCCAGACACTGATGAAGAGAGGGACCCCAGATCAGAGAGGAGACCCTCATCCCAGACACTGATGAATAGAGGGACCCCAGATCAGAGAGGAGACCCTCATCCCAGACATTGATGAAGAGAGGGACACCAGATCAGAGAGGAGACCCTCATCCCAGACACTGATGAATAGAGGGACCCCAGATCAGAGAGGAGACCATCATCCCAGACACTGATGAAGAGAGGGACCCCAGATAAGAGAGTAGACCCTCATCCAGACACTGATGAAGAGAGGGACCCCAGATCAGAGAGGAGACCCTCATCCCAGACACTGATGAAGAGAGGGACCCCAGATAAGAGAGGAGACCCTCATCCCAGACACTGATGAATAGAGGGACGCCAGATCAGAGAGGAGACCCTCATCCCAAACACTGATGAAGAGAGGGACCCCAGATAAGAAAGGAGACCCTCATCCCAAACACTGATGAAAAGAGGGACCCCAGATCAGAGAGGAGACCCTCATCCCAAACACTGATGAAGAGAGGGACCCCAGATTACAGAAGAACCTTTAATTCCAGACACTGACGAGGAAAGGTACCCCAGATCACAGTGGAGCCTCTCTTTCCAGACACTGTTAAGGATGGGGACCCCAGATCACAGTTTAGCCACTCATCCCAGACACTGATGAAAAGAGGGACCCCAGATCACAGCAGACCCCTCATTCTGGACACTCATAAAGGGACGGACCCCAGATCATTGTGGAGCTCCTTATTCCAGACACTGATGAAAGAGAGGGACCCCAGATCACAGAAGAACCCCTCATCCCAGACACTGATGAAGAGAGGACCCCTAGATCACAGTGGAGCCTCTCTTTTTAGACACTGTTAAGAATGGGGATCCCAGATTCCAGTGGAGCCCTAATCCTTAGCACTCTTAAACAGAGAGAACCCAAATTGTGGGGGATCCCCTCATGCTATAACACCCAATATTTATTTATTGATGAATCTTCCCCTACTTACCAATAAAGCAGAAGGACCCCCAGATCAGAGAGGAGACCCTCATCCCAGACACTGATGAACAAAGGGACCCCAGATCAGAGAGGAGACCCTCATCCCAGACACTGATGAACAAAGGGACCCCAGATCACAGCAGACCTATCATTCCGGACACTGATAAAGGGACAGACCCCAGATCATTGTGGAACTCCTTATCCCAGACACTGATGAAGAAAGGAACCCCAGATCACAGAAGAGCCTCTCAATCCAGACACTGATGAACAAAGGGACCCCAGATCACAGCAGATCACAGTTTAGCCACTCATCCCAGACATTGATGAAAAGAGGGACCCCAGATCACAGCAGACCCCTCATTCCGGACACTGATAAAGGGACAGACCCCAGATCATTGTGGAACTCCTTATCCCAGACACTGATGAAGAAAGGAACCCCAGATCACAGAAGAGCCTCTCAATCCAGACACAGATGTAGAGAGGGACCCCAGATCACAGTGGAGCCCCTCATCACAGACACTGATGAAGAAAGGAACCCCAGGTCACAGTGGAGCCCTTCATCCCAGACTATGATGAAGAGAGGGACCCCAGATCACATTGGGGCCCTTCATCCCAGACACTGATGAAGAAAGGACCCCAGATCACAGAAGAGCGCCTCAACCCAGACTATGATGAAGAGAGGGACCCCAGATCACAGTGCAGCTCTTCATCCCAGACACTGATGAAGAAAGGGACCCCAGATCACATTGGGGCCCTAATTCTTAGCACTCTTAAACAGAAGACCCAAATTGTGGGGGATCCCCTCATGCTATAGCACTCTGAACCCTAATATTTATATATTAATGAATCATCCCCTACTTACCAATAAAGCAGAAGGACCCCCAGATCAGAAAGGAGACCCTCATCCTGGACAATGGCGCACAGACGGACCCCAGAAGATGGCGGCACCCCTCCGACACTGATGAACGGTCACTGTGCTGGTGTGAAGTGAGAGCAGAAAGGGGAACCTCATTTCTAAGTGACAATAACCAATTATTTGAGGTGTGAAAACCTCCATGTTGGCTTCCTGTTTGTTGGTGACATTGTCAGATGTTCAGTGGGGGTCAAATCCAGACACTGTATGATATCGCAGCGGAGTAAGTGAGACTGCATGGTGTATAGCTTGCAGTGTCACCACAGAGAGTACGGGGGAGGGGAGGGTGGCTGAGGGAGAGAGGAACAATGAGAGAAACAGGGAGACAGGACGGACTGTTAAAAAAATGAAATCCTAGCAAATCTCTTCCTGGTGTCAGGAAATGAGGGAAAATCTCCCCAGCAGGACCCCTCCCCCCTCCAGGTTTTATCCCTTCATCTCTCTATAAAAAAACTAAAAAATGTTTTAGCTGGAGTTGGGCTTTAACACAAAAATCTGCAACCTGCCGCCATCTACAGCTCAGATCAGGAACTGCAGTGTGACTGATAAATATGAATGATATCAAATTCATAACTCGGCACTTATATTATATTGATGGCAAACTTGTAAAATATTTGTTTTTTATGATTAATCATCATTAATATTAATATGTGTGAATTGGACAAATGATAGGATACATTTCTTCAGTTCTAGCTGAGACACAATAATAAGAGAGGAGTTATAGGCTGAGTATTCTATGGCAGGCAGAGCTGGTTGGAGGACTCTGGTGATGTCACGGAGTAACCACAAGTATTACGTCACGTCTTCTAATAGTATCTGCGGGGATTTAGTTTGATTTATAAGTCGGTAATATTGTTCCATCCGTAGATTTGTGGTTCTACATTATTGAGATGCTGTGAAGGTACATTCTTAACCTCTTGCCGTCCGTCTGCTGTTTATAAACGGGCGGACGGTGGCACTCCAGGGGCGGGTTGCCATTCATAAACGGCACCTGCCATTTCTAGCTGGGAGCGGGCACCACCGCGATCCAGTGCCCGCTGTGTCCTCCGGACACAGTGAAACACCGATCGTCGGACGGGACCTCTGTGCAAAGGGCCCGATCATGTGATCACTGATTGGCCAATCAGTGATCACATGCAAAGTAGTAAGCAAGATGTCACTTGTGACATCATTGCTTGCAACGTGTGAAATCTGTGAATGATCACCGAGATCACATGGTACAGGGCCATTCACAACAGCCTTGTACCATGTGACAAGCTGTGACCAATCACAGCTCTCACAGTACTTCTCAATGACTGCAAGAATGCAGACAGAGAGAAAGAGAAATGATTGATGTTACATCCTATATGGGTGTAAAAGCAATCACTGTAAAAAAAAGAAAAAAATCTTCATCACCCCCCACAAGTAGTACAGTGTCACCATGGCGACCCCACACTGCTAGGGTGACAGTATGTAGAAAAAAAAAAAAAATAATATAAAAAAATAAAATAAAAATGTAAAAAAAAAGTTTAAAAATTATAATTTTTGATTATAAATAGAGATGAGCGAATCGAAGTATCCGAAGTGGAATTCGAGTCGAATATCGGAAAAATTTCGATTCGTGCCGAATCCGAAAAACAGCCTAATTCGGACGCGCGAATCGAAATTTTTCCGAAAATGGCGGCTGACATGTGCGGCGACGGAGCGGGGATGTCGGGGAAGGCGCGCAGACAAGGCGCGCTGCCCCATAATGCATTCCTCAACGACATGTGATCGCATCAGCCAATCAGCAGCCAGCCAGCCAGCACTGTGTAATGGTCGAGGTATATATAGCGGCCATTTTGGAAATCTTCATTTGCCTGCTGTCATTGAACAGAGGCAGACCGCTCTGTACTAGGGACAGGGACAGAGTTAGGGCCACAGAAACGAGAATTGGGGACAGAGAAAAGTTACTTAGGGACAGAGAACCATTACTCAGGGACACAGACTTGTTAATGAGGGCCACAGAATCGTTATTTAGGGACAAAGAAACGCTAGTTAGGGCCACAGAATTCATACTCAGGGACAGACAGAATTTTCACTCAGTGCCAGAGAATTGTTACTTAGGGCCACAGAAACGTTATTAGGGCCACAGAATTTTTACTCAGGGACAGACAGAATTGTTACTGAGTGCCAGAGAATTGTTACTCAGGGACAGACAGAATTGTTACTGAGTGCCAGATAATTCTTACTCAGGGCCACAGAATTCATACTCAGGGACAGACAGAATTGTTACTCAGGGACAGACAGAATTGTTACTGAGTGCCAGAGAATTGTTACTCAGGGACAGACAGAATTGTTACTGAGTGCCAGAGAATTGTTACTCAGGGACAGACAGAATTGTTACTGAGTGCCAGAGAATTGTTACTCAGGGACAGACAGAATTGTTACTGAGTGCCAGAGAATTGTTACTCGCACAGACACAAAATTGTTACTTGCACAGACACAGAATTGTTACTCGCACAGACACAGAATTGTTACTCAGGGCCACAGAATTCATACTCAGGGACAGACAGAATTGTTACTGAGTGCCAGAGAATTGTTACTCAGGGACAGACAGAATTGTTACTGAGTGCCAGAGAATTGTTACTCAGGGACAGACAGAATTGTTACTGAGTGCCAGAGAATTGTTACTCGCACAGACACAAAATTGTTACTTGCACAGACACAGAATTGTTACTCGCACAGACACAGAATTGTTACTCAGGGCCACAGAATTCATACTCAGGGACAGACAGAATTATTACTGAGTGCCAGAGAATTGTTACTCAGGGACAGACAGAATTGTTACTGAGTGCCAGAGAATTGTTACTCAGGGACAGACAGAATTGTTACTGAGTGCCAGAGAATTGTTACTCGCACAGACACAAAATTGTTACTTGCACAGACACAGAATTGTTACTCGCACAGACACAGAATTGTTACTCAGGGTCACAGAATTCATACTCAGGGACAGACAGAATTGTTACTGAGTGCCAGAGAATTGTTACTTAGGGACAGACAGAATTGTTACTGAGTGCCAGAGAATTGTTACTCAGGGACAGACAGAATTGTTACTGAGTGCCAGAGAATTGTTACTCGCACAGACACAAAATTGTTACTTGCACAGACACAGAATTGTTACTCGCACAGACACAGAATTGTTACTCAGGGCCACAGAATTCATACTCAGGGACAGACAGAATTGTTACTGAGTGCCAGAGAATTGTTACTCAGGGACAGACAGAATTGTTACTGAGTGCCAGAGAATTGTTACTCAGGGACAGACAGAATTGTTACTGAGTGCCAGAGAATTGTTACTCGCACAGACACAAAATTGTTACTTGCACAGACACAGAATTGTTACTCGCACAGACACAGAATTGTTACTCAGGGCCACAGAATTCATACTCAGGGACAGACAGAATTGTTACTGAGTGCCAGAGAATTGTTACTCAGGGACAGACAGAATTGTTACTGAGTGCCAGAGAATTGTTACTCAGGGACAGACAGAATTGTTACTGAGTGCCAGAGAATTGTTACTCAGGGACAGACAGAATTGTTACTGAGTGCCAGAGAATTGTTACTCGCACAGACACAAAATTGTTACTTGCACAGACACAGAATTGTTACTCGCACAGACACAGAATTGTTACTCAGGGCCACAGAATTCATACTCAGGGACAGACAGAATTGTTACTGAGTGCCAGAGAATTGTTACTCAGGGACAGACAGAATTGTTACTGAGTGCCAGAGAATTGTTACTCGCACAGACACAAAATTGTTACTTGCACAGACACAGAATTGTTACTCGCACAGACACAGAATTGTTACTCAGGGCCACAGAATTCATACTCAGGGACAGACAGAATTGTTACTGAGTGCCAGAGAATTGTTACTCAGAGACAGAATTGTTACTGAGTGCCAGAGAATTGTTACTCAGGGACAGACAGAATTGTTACTGAGTGCCAGAGAATTGTTACTCGCACAGACACAAAATTGTTACTTGCACAGACACAGAATTGTTACTCGCACAGACACAGAATTGTTACTCGCACAGACACAGAATTGTTACTCAGGGCCACAGAATTCATACTCAGGGACAGACAGAATTGTTACTGAGTGCCAGAGAATTGTTACTCAGGGACACCTAATCGTTGAATTAAATAGTATGTCAGACAACATGCAGAGGAGTGGCAGAGGAGGCAATGTTTTAGGAGCGAGCAGACGTGGCAGCAGAGGAAGGGGTCGAGGCAGCAGTATTCGCAGCCAGAGGCCAGTGCTCCCGGTGTCATCCAGCGGTCGTGTATCCACCGACAACCCTGCCGTCATTGATTGGTTGGCTCGGTCGTCTTCCTCTTCCCAGGTCACCTCTGACACCTACAGCCAACGGTCGGTGGGTACGTCAGACACAACCGTTAGTTGGCATGGCCCGGGAGCAAGCCCACTGAAATCACGTGTCCTCTACCTGCCCCTGTCCTTTGCTGTTCCCTCACCAAGCGAAGTATCGCATGCTGTGGGCTCAGCCCCACTGTACAGTGAGGAAGAGCTAACAGAGGGCGGTCAGGAACGGGGGGAGACATCGGCCTTTTCAGCAGCCAGGCGAACAAGTACTGGCGAGGAGAGTGGCTCGGTAGCCGGTCTAGAGACAGGTCTGTCTCCTGACCCAGACGCAGCCGAGGGGGCTAGTAGTGAGGCGGAGACCCTACTTGATGATGAGGAGGTTGATCGCACTTGGCTGCCTCGTCGTCATCAGGCAATTTCTTCCGCATCATCAGGAGAAGAGGGTGCCAGCTTGGCAGCGAGCAAAACAGTCGGTGGGTTGCCCAGGAGACAGCAGCAGGGTCGCAGCAGTGTCAGTGGAGCCAAACGTCCATGGAGTAGAGCACCAGCTCCACTGCAGCCTACCACCACGGCCAGTAGTGGTGCCGGTGCGCACGGAGGAAGTAGCAGTCAGCCAGTGAGGAGTAGCGGGGGCAAAGTTTCCTACTCGGCGGTGTGGCAATTTTTCCTCAAGCCGCCCGAGGAAGTAAACGTAGCCGTATGTCGACTATGTGGCCAGAAATGCAAGCGTGGCCAGGGGGCCCATGTTGGGACTACAGCGTTGCGTCAGCATATGCAGCGTCACCATTCGGTGGCCTGGGAAAACCGTGATAAACATACGGCGGTTCTGCCTGCCCCAGCCCCCGCTCCATCACCCGCTCCGTTACTTGCTCCGTCACCCGACGTCGTCAATCGCCCTCTATCAGCCAGTCAAGGCTCCAACACCTCTGCTGAGGGGAGTTGTCGCTCGTTGGCATCTTCCGCTCGTTCAGATGCTCCTTCTCCTGCTACTCCTCTTCTCGGATTCCGTCAGCAGTCTTTCTTGGAATCCGTTTCCAAGAGACAACAGTTTGCGAGCACGCACCCGACGGTGCAAAAGCTGAACGTCCTCCTGTCCAAGTTGCTGGTGCTGCAGTCCCTCCCTTTCCAACTGGTGGACTCAGCACCTTTCCGAGAAATGATGGCTTGTGCCGCGCCGCGGTGGAGAGTGCCAAGCCGTCATTTCTTTGCCCAAAAGGCAGTGCCAGCCCTGCATTCACATGTAGAAGAGATGGTGGGCCAGTCTTTGAGCATGTCGGTCTCTGCCAAAGTGCACGGCAGCGCCGACGTGTGGAGCTGTAACTACGGTCAGGGACAGTACATGTCATTTACGGCCCACTGGGTGAACGTGGTGCCGGCACAGCCGCACCAGCAACTTGGACAGGTCACGACGCTTTTGCCTCCACGTTTGCACGTCCTTGGTCCAGCAAGCATGTCCGCCTCTACCACCTCTTTTTCCGCCGTGTCCTCAGCCGCCACCCCCGTGCCAAGTCCCATTACCCGACCGGCATATCACATGTGCAGGGCGCAACGGTGTCACGCTGTGCTGCACCTGGTATGCCTTGGCGAACGTAGTCACACAGGGGAGGAACTGCTGAGTGTAATGAACAGAGAAATCGACAGATGGCTGTCTCCGCGCAAACTAAAAATCGGAACCATGTTGACTGACAACGGAAAGAACATGGTGTCTGCTCTGCGTCAAGGAAGGTTGTGCCATGCGCCATGCATGGCTCACGTGTTCAATCTGGTTGTCAAGCGGTTCCTAAAATCCACCATCCCACTGCAAGACATCCTTAAAATGTCACGTAAACTGTGCATGCATTTCAGCCATTCCTACACCGCAAAGAACACCCTCATTGAGCTGCAGCGGCAGAACGGAATTCCACAGCATCGCCTGATCTGCGACGTTGCAACAAGGTGGAATTCAACCCTACACATGTTAGACCGCCTTTACGAGCAGCGAAAGGCCATCACCGATTTCCTGATGTTACAAGCGGATAAAGGTACTCCCCTGTGTAACTTCGATGTCAGCCATTGGCAGCTCATGCGTGACACCTGCCGCTTGCTCAGGCCCTTTGAGGAGGCCACGCTATTCGTGAGTCGGCAGGACTATGGGATGAACGACGTCATTCCTCTGTTGCACGTCCTTGAACAAATGCTGTTAACAATGGCTGGTCAGGGTGCGGTAGACGTGGCGCACAGATCTCAACGCCACATGACCCCTGTGGGGGCAGAACAGGAAGAAGAGGAGGAGGTAGAGGAGGACATTTGTGCTCAGGAATTATTGAGTGAAATGGGTGGCTTTTCCACTCAGCGGACAGGAGTGGAGGAGCAGGAGCATCTGGTAGAGGAGGAGGAGGAGACAGAGGACCCAGACGCACCGTGGCAGTATGCTGTGGAGATGGAGGCAGGGAGTCCCTCGCATTCCTTGGCACAAATGGCCCATAGCATGCTCGGTTGCTTGCGTAGCGACAGCCGAATAATAACCATCAGACAGAGGGATGACTTTTGGCTGTCCACCTTGTTGGACCCTCGCTACCGTTCAAAAATGGTGGCCTTTTTCACACCTGCTGAGAGGGAGGCCAAAATAACATACTATAAAAACCACCTATGTAGTCAGTTGGTCTCTGCCTTTGTGCGCCAACGTCCATCCTCAGACACTGTGGGCCCTGTGCGCTCGCGTTCCGCTGCCATGGCAGCAGGGGAGGGGTGGGGTGGTAGGAGCAGTGGCAGCTCCACCAGCAGCGGCTGCCTCAGTCTGCAGTCGATGATGAGTAGCTTTCTTCACCAGCGCAGTGAGGAAACTACTAACCAGCCGCAGCAGCAGCAGCATCAGGTGGACCTGGAGCAGGACCTCAAACAACAGGCTTGGGCCTACTTGGACAGCACCCTGCCAACCGAGGTAGACAATCCCCTTGACTACTGGGCAACGAAACTTGACCTTTGGCCCCAACTAGCTGAATTTGCCCTTGAAAGGCTGTCATGCCCGGCCAGTAGCGTGGCATCGGAGCGCGTGTTTAGTGCGGCAGGAGGAATTGTAACTCCACGGAGGACACAACTGTCCACCCAAAGTGTGGAGAGACTCACGTTTGTGAAAATGAATCAGGCGTGGATTAGTCTGGATTTCAAACCACCAGTTCCTGACACAACTGACTAAATCCGCCATGAATCATGCCCCAAACATGTGCCACTTTCAGGTCTCCTCACACTGCTGGTGTGTTCCATTTTGTCATAGGGTGCTAGCAGATTACGGCCTCCCATTGCTGCTGCCAGGCCCGTAATCTGCCATGGGCCCCCGTACCGCCTCCTCATGCTGCTGCCAGGTCCAGAGTCTCTCATGGGTCCCTGTACGGCCTCCCATTGCTGCTGTCTCCATCGCCACACTCTGCCATGTGCCACTTTCAGGTCTCCTCACACTGCTGGTGTGTTCCATTTTGTCATAGGGTGCTGGCAGATTACGGGCCTCCCATTGCTGCTGCCAGGCCTGTAATCTGCCATAGGCCCCCGTACCCCCTCCTCATGCTGCTGCCAGGTCCAGAGTCTCTCATGGGTCCCTGTACGGCCTCCCATTGCTGCTGTCTCCATAGCCACACTCTGCCATGTGCCACTTTCAGGTTTCCTCACACTGCTGGTTTTTTCCATTTTGTCATAGGGTGCTGGCAGATTACGGGCCTCCCATTGCTGCTGCCAGGCCCGTAATCTGCCATGGGCCCCCGTACCGACTCCTCATGCTGCTGCCAGGTCCAGAGTGTGTCATGGGTCCCTGTACGGCCTCCCATTGCTGCTGTCTCCATCGCCACACTCTGCCATGTGCCACTTTCAGGTCTCCTCACACTGCTGGTGCTGTCCATTTTGTCATAGGGTGCTGGCAGATTACGGGCCTCCCATTGCTGCTGCCAGGCTCGTAATCTGCCATGGGCCCCTGTACCGCCTCCTCATGCTGCTGCCAGGCCCGTAATCTGTCATGGGTCCCTGTACGGCCTCCCATTGCTGCTGTCTCCATCGCCACACTCTGCCATGTGCCACTTTCCGGTCTCCTCACACTGCTGGTGTGTTCCATTTTGTCATAGGGTGCTGGCAGATTACGGGCCTCCCATTGCTGCTGCCAGGCCCGTAATCTGACATGGGCCCCCGTACCGCCTCCTCATGCTGCTGCCAGGTCCACAGTGTTTCATGGGTCCCTGTACGGCCTCCCATTGCTGCTGTCTCCATCACCACACTCTGCCATGTGCCACTTTCCGGTCTCCTCACACTGCTGGTGTGTTCCATTTTGTCACAAGGGTGCTGGCAGATTACGGGCCTCCCATTGCTGCTGCCAGGCCCGTAATCTGACATGGGCCCCCGTACCGCCTCCTCATGCTGCTGCCAGGTCCACAGTGTTTCATGGGTCCCTGTACGGCCTCCCATTGCTGCTGTCTCCATCGCCACACTCTGCCATGTGCCACTTTCAGGTCTCCTCACACTGCTGGTGTGTTCCATTTTGTCATAGGGTGCTGGCAGATTACGGGCCTCCCATTGCTGCTGCCAGGCCCGTAATCTGCAATGGGCCCCCGTACCGCCTCCTCATGCTGCTGCCAGGTCCACAGTCTCTCATGGGTCCCTGTACGGCCTCCCATTGCTGCTGTCTCCATCGCCACACTCTGCCATGTGCCACTTTCAGGTCTCCTCACATTGCTGGTGTGTTCCATTTTGTCATAGGGTGCTGGCAGATTACGGGCCTCCCATTGCTGCTGCCAGGCCCGTAATCTGCCATGGGCCCCAGTACCGCCTCCTCATGCTGCTGCCAGGTCCAGAGTCTCTCATGGGTCCCTGTACGGCCTCCCATTGCTGCTGTCTCCATCGCCACACTCTGCCATGTGCCACTTTCAGGTCTCCTCACACTGTTGGTGTGTTCCATTTTGTCATAGGGTGCTGGCAGATTACGGGCCTCCCATTGCTGCTGCCAGGCCCGTAATCTGCCATGGGCCCCAGTACCGCCTCCTCATGCTGCTGCCAGGTCCAGAGTCTCTCATGGGTCCCTGTACGGCCTCCCATTGCTGCTGTCTCCATCGCCACACTGTGCCATGTGCCACTTACAGGTCTCCTCACACTGCTGGTGTGTTCCATTTTGTCATAGGGTGCTGGCAGATTACGGGCCTCCCATTGATGCTGCTAGGCCCGTAATCTGCCATGGGCCGCCGTACCGCCTCCTCATGCTGCTGCCAGGTCCACAGTGTCTCATGGGTCCCTGTACGGCCTCCCATTGCTGCTGTCTCCATCGCCACACTCTGCCATGTGCCACTTTCCGGTCTCCTCACACTGCTGGTGTGTTCCATTTTTTGTCATAGGGTGCTGGCAGATTACGGGCCTCCCATTGCTGCTTCCAGGCCTGCAATCTGCCATGGGCCCCTGTACCGCCTCTTCATGCTGCTGCCAGGTCCACAGTGTCTCATGGGTCCCTGTACGGCCTCCCATTGCTGCTGTCTCCATCGCCACACTCTGCCATGTGCCACTTTCAGGTCTCCTCACACTGCTGGTGTGTTCCATTTTGTCATAGGGTGCTGGCAGATTACGGGCCTCCCATTGCTGCTGCCAGGCCCGTAATCTGCCATGGGCCCCAGTACCGCCTCCTCATGCTGCTGCCAGGTCCAGAGTCTCTCATGGGTCCCTGTACGGCCTCCCATTGCTGCTGTCTCCATCGCCACACTCTGCCATGTGCCACTTTCAGGTCTCCTCACACTGCTGGTGTGTTCCATTTTGTCATAGGGTGCTGGCAGATTACGGGCCTCCCATTGCTGCTGCTAGGCCCGTAATCTGCCATGGGCCCCCGTACCGCCTCCTCATGCTGCTGCCAGGTCCACAGTGTCTCATGGGTCCCTGTACGGCCTCCCATTGCTGCTGTCTCCATCGCCACACTCTGCCATGTGCCATTTTCAGGTCTCCTCACACTGCTGGTGTGTTCCATTTTTTGTCATAGGGTGCTGGCAGATTACGGGCCTCCCATTGCTGCTGCCAGGCCCGTAATCTGCCATGGGCCCCAGTACCGCCTCCTCTTGCTGCTGCCAGGTCCACAGTGTCTCATGGGTCCCTGTACGGCCTCCCATTGCTGCTGTCTCCATCGCCACACTCTGCCATGTGCCACTTTCAGGTCTCCTCACACTGCTGGTGTGTTCCATTTTGTCATAGGGTGCTGGCAGATTACGGGCCTCCCATTGCTGCTGCTAGGCCCGTAATCTGCCATGGGCCCCCGTACCACCTCCTCATGCTGCTGCCAGGTCCACAGTGTCTCATGGGTCCCTGTACGGCCTCCCATTGCTGCTGTCTCCATCGCCACACTCTGCCATGTGCCACTTTCAGGTCTCCTCACACTGCTGGTGTGTTCCATTTTTTGTCATAGGGTGCTGGCAGATTACGGGCCTCCCATTGCTGCTGCCAGACCTGTAATCTGCCATGGGCCCCTGTACCGCCTCTTCAAGCTGCTGCCAGTTCCACAGTGTCTCATGGGTCCCTGTACGGCCTCCCATTGCTGCTGTCTCCATCGCCACACTCTGCCATGTGCCACTTTCAAGTCTCCTCACACTGCTGGTGTGTTCCATTTTTTGTCATAGGGTGCTGGCAGATTACGGGCCTCCCATTGCTGCTGCTAGGCCCGTAATCTGCCATGGGCCCCCGTACCACCTCCTCATGCTGCTGCCTGGTCCACAGTGTCTCATGGGTCCCTGTACGGCCTCCCATTGCTGCTGTCTCCATCGCCACACTCTGCCATGTGCCACTTTCAGGTCTCCTCACACTGCTGGTGTGTTCCATTTTTTGTCATAGGGTGCTGGCAGATTACGGGCCTCCCATTGCTGCTGCCAGGCCTGTAATCTGCCATGGGCCCCTGTACCGCCTCTTCAAGCTGCTGCCAGTTCCACAGTGTCTCATGGGTCCCTGTACGGCCTCCCATTGCTGCTGTCTCCATCGCCACACTCTGCCATGTGCCACTTTCAAGTCTCCTCACACTGCTGGTGTGTTCCATTTTTTGTCATAGGGTGCTGGCAGATTACGGGCCTCCCATTGCTGCTGCCAGGCCTGTAATCTGCCATGGGCCCCAGTACCGCCTCTTCATGCTGCTGCCAGGTCCACAGTGTCTCATGGGTCCCTGTACGGCCTCCCATTGCTGCTGTCTCCATCGCCACACTCTGCCATGTGCCACTTTCAGGTCTCCTCACACTGCTGGTGTGTTCCATTTTGTCATAGGGTGCTGGCAGATTACGGGCCTCCCATTGCTGCTGCCAGGCCCGTAATCTGCCATGGGCCCCTGTACCGCCTCCTCATGCTGCTGCCAGGTCCACAGTCTCTCATGGGTCCCTGTACGGCCTCCCATTGCTGCTGTCTCCATCGCCACACTCTGCCATGTGCCACTTTCAGGTCTCCTCACACTGCTGGTGTGTTCCATTTTTTGTCATAGGGTGCTGGCAGATTACGGGCCTCCCATTGCTGCTGCCAGGCCCGTAATCTGCCATGGGCCCCAGTACCGCCTCCTCATGCTGCTGCCAGGTCCAGAGTCTCTCATGGGTCCCTGTACGGCCTCCCATTGCTGCTGTCTCCATCGCCACACTCTGCCATGTGCCACTTTCAGGTCTCCTCACACTGCTGGTGTGTTCCATTTTTTGTCATAGGGTGCTGGCAGATTACGGGCCTCCCATTGCTGCTGCCAGGCCCGTAATCTGCCATGGGCCCCAGTACCGCCTCCTCATGCTGCTGCCAGGTCCAGAGTCTCTCATGGGTCCCTGTACGGCCTCCCATTGCTGCTGTCTCCATCGCCACACTCTGCCATGTGCCACTTTCAGGTCTCCTCACACTGCTGGTGTGTTCCATTTTGTCATAGGGTGCTGGCAGATTACGGGCCTCCCATTGCTGCTGCTAGGCCCGTAATCTGCCATGGGCCCCCGTACCGCCTCCTCATGCTGCTGCCAGGTCCACAGTGTCTCATGGGTCCCTGTACGGCCTCCCATTGCTGCTGTCTCCATCGCCACACTCTGCCATGTGCCACTTTCAGGTCTCCTCACACTGCTGGTGTGTTCCATTTTTTGTCATAGGGTGCTGGCAGATTACGGGCCTCCCATTGCTGCTGCCAGGCCTGTAATCTGCCATGGGCCCCTGTACCGCCTCTTCAAGCTGCTGCCAGGTCCACAGTGTCTCATGGGTCCCTGTACGGCCTCCCATTGCTGCTGTCTCCATCGCCACACTCTGCCATGTGCCACTTTCAGGTCTCCTCACACTGCTGGTGTGTTCCATTTTTTGTCATAGGGTGCTGGCAGATTACGGGCCTCCCATTGCTGCTGCCAGGCCTGAAATCTGCCATGGGCCCCTGTACCGCCTCTTCATGCTGCTGCCAGGTCCACAGTGTCTCATGGGTCCCTGTACGGCCTCCCATTGCTGCTGTCTCCATCGCCACACTCTACCATGTGCCACTTTCAGGTCTCCTCACACTGCTGGTGTGTTCCATTTTGTCATAGGGTGCTGGCAGATTACGGGCCTCCCATTGCTGCTGCCAGGCCCGTAATCTGCCATGGGCCCCTGTACCGCCTCCTCATGCTGCTGCCAGGTCCACAGTCTCTCATGATTCCCTGTACGGCCTCCCATTGCTGCTGTCTCCATCGCCACACTCTGCCATGTGCCACTTTCAGGTCTCCTCACACTGCTGGTGTGTTCCATTTTTTGTCATAGGGTGCTGGCAGATTACGGGCCTCCCATTGCTGCTGCCAGGCCCGTAATCTGCCATGGGCCCCAGTACCGCCTCCTCATGCTGCTGCCAGGTCCAGAGTCTCTCATGGGTCCCTGTACGGCCTCCCATTGCTGCTGTCTCCATCGCCACACTCTGCCATGTGCCACTTTCAGGTCTCCTCACACTGCTGGTGTGTTCCATTTTGTCATAGGGTGCTGGCAGATTACGGGCCTCCCATTGCTGCTGCTAGGCCCGTAATCTGCCATGGGCCCCCGTACCGCCTCCTCATGCTGCTGCCAGGTCCACAGTGTCTCATGGGTCCCTGTACGGCCTCCCATTGCTGCTGTCTCCATCGCCACACTCTGCCATGTGCCACTTTCAGGTCTCCTCACACTGCTGGTGTGTTCCATTTTTTGTCATAGGGTGCTGGCAGATTACGGGCCTCCCATTGCTGCTGCCAGGCCTGTAATCTGCCATGGGCCCCTGTACCGCCTCTTCATGCTGCTGCCAGGTCCACAGTGTCTCATGGGTCCCTGTACGGCCTCCCATTGCTGCTGTCTCCATCGCCACACTCTGCCATGTGCCACTTTCAGGTCTCCTCACACTGCTGGTGTGTTCCATTTTGTCATAGGGTGCTGGCAGATTACGGGCCTCCCATTGCTGCTGCCAGGCCCGTAATCTGCCATGGGCCCCCGTACCGACTCCTCATGCTGTGACGTTGCAACAAGGTGGAATTCAACCCTACATATGTTAGACCGCCTTTACGAACAGCGAAAGGCCATCACCGATTTCCTGATGTTACAAGTGGATAAAGGTCCTCCCCTGTGTAACTTAGATGTCAGCCATTGGCAGCTCATGCGTGACACCTGCGCTTGCTCAGGCCCTTTGAGGAGGCCACGCTATTCGTGAGTCGACAGGACTATGGGATGAACGACGTCATTCCTCTGTTGCACGTCCTGGAACAAATGCTGTTAACAATGGCTGGTCAGGGTGCGGTAGACGTGGCGCACAGATCTCAACGCCACATGACCCCTGTGGGGGCAGGACAGGAAGAAGAGGAGGAGGTAGAGGAGGACATTGGTGCTCAGGAATTATTGAGTGAAATGGGTGGTTTTTCCACTCAGCGGAGAGGAGTGGAGGAGCAGGAGCATCTGGTAGAGGAGGAGGAGGAGAAGACAGAGGACCCAGACGCACCGTGGCAGTATGCTGTGGAGATGGAGGCAGGGAGTCCCTCGCATTCCTTGGCACAAATGGCCCATAGCATGCTCGCTTGCTTGCGTAGCGACAGCCGAATAATAACCATCAGACAGAGGGATGACTTTTGGCTGTCCACCTTGTTGGACCCTCGCTACCGTTCAAAAATGGTGGCCTTTTTCACACCTGCTGAGAGGGAGGCCAAAATAACATACTATAAAAACCACCTATGTAGTCAGTTGGTCTCTGCCTTTGTGCGCCAACGTCCATCCTCAGACACTGTGGGCCCTGTGCGCTCGCGTTCCGCTGCCATGGCAGCAGGGGTGGGGTGGTAGGAGCAGTGGCAGCTCCACCAGCAGCGGCTGCCTCAGTCTGCAGTCGATGATGAGTAGCTTTCTTCACCAGCGCAATGAGGAAACTACTAACCAGCCGCAGCAGCAGCAGCATCAGGTGGACCTGGAGCAGGACCTCAAACAACAGGCTTGGGCCTACTTGGACAGCACCCTGCCAACCGAGGTAGACAATCCCCTTGACTACTGGGCAACGAAACTTGACCTTTGGCCCCAACTAGCTGAATTTGCCCTTGAAAGGCTGTCATGCCCGGCCAGTAGCGTGGCATCGGAGCGCGTGTTTAGTGCGGCAGGAGGTATTGTAACTCCGCGGAGGACACGACTGTCCACCCAAATGTGGAGAGACTCACGTTTGTGAAAATGAATCAGGCGTGGATTAGTCTGGATTTCAAACCACCAGTTCCTGACACAACTGACTAAATCCGCCATGAATCATGCCCCAAACATGTGCCACTTTCAGGTCTCCTCACACACTGCTGGTGTGTTCCATTTTTTGTCATAGGGTGCTGGCAGATTACGGGCCTCCCATTGCTGCTGCCAGGCCCGTAATCTGCCATGGGCCCCCGTACCGCCTCCTCATGCTGCTGCCAGGTCCAGAGTGTGTCATGGGTCCCTGTACGGCCCATTGCTGCTGTCTCCATTGCCACACTCTGCCATGTGCCACTTTCAGGTCTCCCCACACTGCTGGTGGGTTCCATTTTGTCATAGGTTGCTGTATGGCCTCCCATTGCTGCTGCCTCCACCGCCACACTGTGGCTCCACACTCTGGTTTTGGCCCCGTGACTGCCCAAATGAGTGAAGTGTGCGGTGATTCTAAGATGGACGGCACTCATCTGCATGTCATACTGACTGACAGTATTATTTCTCTTCCCCAGCAGACTCCAAGGGCATTTAAATTAAAGGTACAGTGTTCTGCACTAATATAAAGGCTCTCTGAAGCCTAGAAACACCCTTTTATAAGTTAAATTCGCAGCGAATATATTTGCATCTAATCAAATTTATTCCTCGAATTCGCCGAATCAGCCGAATCAAATTTTTGAATACTTCGCTCATCTCTAAACATAACCATTGATTCGGATGGTGAAGACTAGCTGGTAGTATCTCCATGTGATGGGATGACGCCGTCTTCCGAAGAACACCAATAAAATTCAGAAACTATCTCTTCTGTGAGGACATTGTTTGTATTTAATGTAAAAGCTAATGGCCAGGGGGGTTATGGGAAAGCCTATGACAAGGAGATGGGCACAATATGGCCGAGGTAAAGGGCTGCAATCAGGTGGGTTGTTCTATCCTAGAAGAAATGGGGTTCTACTTGTACCTTTAATACCAATAATCAGCCAATCAGAAGCCCCCTTACACGCTAATCTTCGGATCTCTTGTATTTCTTCAGATAAACCCATTTTCTCTGGGTAATTTGTGTTCAAATGATCATTTAAAAGAATAAATATTCCTGACACAATGTTTCCACAGACTATTAAATATTCTTTATTTTCCTCAGATAGGGAGATTAATGTCAGGAATCCCCCCATGTGCTGTATGTGCTCCTCTGTGTAAGGATTCCTATGTCTACGAGTCTCAGCCCCTCCCTGTAGGATCGTACACAACGGGTCACACTGGTTACTTTCACTTTCGTTTCTCTCTTCTGCTGTCAGCAATGGCGTCTTCTGATCTGAGGAAGGAGCTGGAATGTTCCGTCTGTCTGAACATTTATACAGATCCTGTAACCCTGAGATGTGGACACAACTTCTGCCGGGACTGTATTGGCCGTGTGTTGGATACACAGGAGGGGTCTGGACGTTATTCCTGTCCTGAATGCAGAGAAGAGTTCCAGGAACGTCCTGCACTGAGGAGGAACATAACACTACGTAACATAGTGGAGAACTTCCAGTCTACCCATCCAGAGCAGGAGGAGTCCGGGGTCTTCTGTACTTACTGTATTCACACTCCTGTACCGGCTGTGAAATCCTGTCTGCTGTGTGAAGCTTCTCTGTGTGACAACCACATGAGAGTCCACAGCAAGTCACCAGAACACGTCCTATGTGACCCCACCACTTCCCTGAAGGACAGGAAATGCTCCATCCATAAGAAGATCCTGGAGTATTACTGCACCGAGGACTCCACCTGTATCTGTGTGTCCTGCAGTTTGGCCGGAGAACATCGGGGACACCAGGTGGAGACTCTGGAGGAGGCCTCTGAGATGAAGAAGAACAAATTGAGGAATGTTCTGCAGAAACTGATGACAGAGAGAGAGGAGATGGAGAAAAGAGTCCAGAGTCTGCAGGAACGCAGGAGGAAAGTACAAGGAAAAGCAGATGATGAAACCAAGAGAGTCACTGCCCTGTTCAGAGACCTCAGGAGACATCTGGAAGACCTGGAGAAGAGAGTCCTGAGGGACATCTCCGGGTGGGCAGAGTGGGTCTCCCGTCCCATGTTGGATTATATTCAGGATCTGGAAATAAAGAAGGAGGAGCTGTCCAGGAAGATGAGGGACATTGAGGAGCTGTGTAACATGACGGATCCACTGACTGTCCTACAGGAATCAGACACAGGTGACTTGTGTGATACTGAGGATGGAGATGATGAGGACAGAGAGAGACATGAGAACCTCCTCCATGATGGTGGGGATGGGGATGTGGGGGGGATCTCACACACATTACACACGGGTTTATCTGATATCATGTCTGGGGTCAATGTACAGAAATGTACAGGCACACATGTCTCTCCACATTCTACTACAAAGGGCAAAGGTCCCATCAATGCTCCACCATCCAGGCCAGACCCCCAACCCTCCCCCACTGGAGGACCAAATATTGGGGCTGTACAGCAAACATGGGGGGTGTCGGGGGTTACAGACATATTACTGGATGTGAGGACAGCTGGTAATGATATACGTATATCAGATGACGGGAAAACTGCAACCTCATCAACATTTTCGTATCAGAATCGCCCAGAAACACCAGAGAGGTTCCAGGGTTATCCTCAGGTGATGAGCAGTCAGAGCTTCTCCTCAGGGAGACATTACTGGGACGTGGATGTCGGGGGGGCACGACACTGCAAAGTCGGGATGTGTTACCCCAATATAGACAGGAGAGGAGGTCAGTCAGAGATTGGATGTAATAAGAAGTCCTGGGTGTTGGAGAGGGTGGGGTTGTTGGGGTTTTATAATTACTCAGTGAGACATGACAGTAATAGGACCCGATTACCCGGCGGTGTCTCCAGTACCAGAGTCAGGATAGATCTGGATTATGAGGCCGGGCGGATCTCCTTCTATGATCTGTGTGACCCGATCCGACACCTCTTTACCTTCACCACCACCTTCACTCAGCCCCTCCATGCCGTGGTATATATATTTGGAGGTTGTGTAAATACATGTGGGAGGAGCCAGAAGTGAGCGATCCGCCCAGAAACATCACAAGGGGGATGATGTGATTGGTGCAATACTCAGCCAATAGGAGGAAGGGCAGGAAACAGGAGTGATTTGTGAAGAAAGCTGCAGGTTCCTGGGCCGTCATCTTCATCCTAAACCTCACTTCACTCCCTAGTGTGTCACTGACCAGGAACAAGCATGCAGGAGGTCCAAGTGTTCTGCCTTCATTGGCTGCATACTTGTCACACTTATTTTTGACAATAAAATGACAGTTGAAAAATGAGTTTTATGGCAATTTAAAAATGACAGTTTTTGTCAGTTAAAAAATGGCCGTTGTTTTTCACTGTGGCAATAAAATGACAGTTCAAAAATTAGAGGTTTTTTTGACAGTTGAAAAATGACAGTTATCTGTGACAGTTGAAAAATGAGTTATTTTTGACAGCAGAAACAAGAGTTTTTTTTGACAGTGGCATAAAAAAAAAGTAAATTTTTGACAATGGAAAAAAATGACAGTTCAAAATGAGATTATTTTTTCAATTGAGAAATGAAAGTTATTTTTAACAGTTGAAAAATCGCAATTGTTTTGACAGTGGTAAAAAAAGTACAGTTTATTTTTGACAGTTGCAGCAAATAACAGTTGATAAATGAGGGTTTTTATGACAACTAAAAGATGACAGGTTTTATTGGCAGTTGAAAAATGAGTTTTTTTACAGTGGTAAAAAATTGACAGTTGAAAAATGCCATTTTTTGTCAGTTGAAAAATTACAGTTTTTTTTGACAGTGGCAAAAAAATGACACAAATTTTTCAACTGACAAAAAATAACTCATATTTTTCAACTGTCAAAAAAACCCTCTTTTTTTTTAAATGTGATTTTTTTTGTCAACTGTCAAAAATGATCTGCATTTTATTGCCATTGTAAAATAAACTGTCATTTTTCAACTGTCAAATATAACTTTTGTTTTTCAACTTTTAAAAATAAATGTCATTTTTCAACTGTAAAAATAACTAATGTAAAATAAATAACTGTCATTTTTCAACTGTCATTTTTGTCACTGACAAAAACTGTCATTTCTTGCCACTATAGAAATATAAGTGTCATTTTGCAACTGTGAAAAAAAATGTTTTTTAAGACAAAAAAATTGTCATTTTCAACTGTCAAAAAACACTCATTTTTCAATTGCCATTTTTCCCAATGTAAAATATATCTCTCATTTTTCTACTGTCAAAAATAAATGTTTTTCAACTGTCAAAAAAACTAATTTTTCAACTGACAAAAAAACTGTCATTTTTCAACTGTCAATAAAACCCCTCTTTTTTTAAATGTGATTTTTTTTTTCACTGTCAAAAATGATCTGCATTTTATTGCCACGGTAAAATAAACTGTCATTTTTCAACTGTCAAATATAACTGTCATTTTTCAACTGTAAAAGATAAATGTAATTGGGGGGCGTGGCCGGCGGCGGATGGAGATGGCCGCACAGTAGCAGAGCTCCAGGACCCGCCGAGAGCCGCAGGGTGTCAAAGCGATGAGTGACAGCGGGGAATCCCGCCGACATTCCTACTCACCTCCGGGTGGTGGGGGGCACAGAGGCAGTAGGATGGGGAAGCAGAAAATAAAGGAGGGGCCCCCCAAATTAATGGAGTTCTTCACTCCGGCGGTAGTAAGAAATCTCAACCTAAACAAATATTACGCCCCAAATCCTATTATAAGAACAATTGTGAGGGGGGGTAACACATCGCAGCAATTTCAGGGATAAGTCGGTTTTTAGCCCCAACATTGTACATAATAAATATATTGATATCGGGAATAGAAGATTTAGGGGCCCTAAATATTAAACATACAAAGAAGAACGCATCTTGGAAAAAGGGATGAAAGGTTTATAAAGCAGGAAAGACGTAGTAATGCGTCCAGCGGGGGGAGGAGCCATCGCGGGATTATCTACAGCAGCGGTTTCTTAACCTGTGCGTCGTGACCCCTTTGGGGGTCGAACGACCCTTTCACAGGGGTCGCCTAAGACCATCGGAAAAAACATATTTCCGATGGTCTTAGGAACCGAGACACCGCTGCCAAAACACGTGTCAATCACACCTGGGCACGCCCCTCTCTCTGGGTAGGGGGATTTAACTCCCTCTGCCTTCGCTGATTGGTAGACCGGTCCGTCCCTGATTGGTCGGGTTTTGTGCTGGAATGCGCGCAGCTGTTTGAAGCGGAGGATTTGTGCGGAGATCTCCCGCCGCATTCTGAAGTTTCCCGCCCTGAATGACCCGACCAGCCGTCCCCATGAACTGCCTGAACGTGGCCGATGTCATGTCCGGATCACCCAACAAGATCGGGGCAGATCCAGGTTAGTGCCTACCCCATCGTACAGTGGGAGCGGCTCTCACTGTACCCCGCCCCAGATAAATTATTATGGGGGGCAGATAATTATGGGGGTGATAAATTATTATAGAGGGGGAGAAGGGCAGACAGACTATCATTTGGGGGGGCATTTTTATAGGGATGAGGGGCAGATTATTTGGGGGGGTAATCATCATTATTGGGGGCAGATTTATTTTTATGGGGGTGATAGGTCAGTATAGAGGGGGGTTGGGTAATCATCATCATTGGGGACAGATGCATTTTTATGGGGGTGATAGGTCATTATAGAGGGGGTGGGGTTATCCACATTATTGGGGGCAGATGCATTTTTATGGGGGTGATAGGTCATTATAGAGGGGGTGGGGTTATCCACATTATTGGGGGCAGATGCATTTTTATGGGGGTGATAGGTCATTATAGAGGGGGTGGGGTCATCATCATTATTGGGGGCAGATGTATTTTTATGGGGGTGATAGGTCATTATAGAGGGGGGTGGGTAATCATCATCATTGGGGGCAGATGCATTTGTATGGGGGTGATAGGTCATTATAGAGGGGGGTGGGGTAATCATTATTGGGGGCAGATGTATTTTTATGGGGGTGATAGGTCATTATAGAGGGGGTGGGGTCATCATCATTATTGGGGGCAGATGTATTTTTATGGGGGTAATAGGTCATTATAGAGGGGGTGGGGTCGTCATCATTATTGGGGGCAGATGTATTTTTATGGGGGTGATAGGTCATTATAGAGGAGGGTGGGTAATCATCATCATTGGGGGCAGATGCATTTGTATGGGGGTGATAGATCATTATAGAGGGGGGGGTGGGTAATCATCATCATTGGGGGCAGATGTATTTTTATGGGGGTGATAGGTCATTATAGAGGAGGGTGGGTAATCATCATCATTGGGGGCAGATGTATTTTTATGGGGGTGATAGGTCATTATAGAGGGGGGTGGGGTAATCATCATCATTGGGGGCAGATGTATTTGTATGGGGGTGATAGGTCATTATAGAGGTGGGTGGGGTAATCATTATTGGGGGCAGATGTATTTTTATGGGGGTGATAGGTCATTATAGAGGGGGTGGGGTCATCATCATTATTGGGGGCAGATGTATTTTTATGGGGGTGATAGGTCATTATAGAGGGGGGTGGGGTAATCATCATCATTGGGGGCAGATGCATTTGTATGGGGGTGATAGGTCATTATAGAGGGGGGTGGGGTAATCATTATTGGGGGCAGATGTATTTTTATGGGGGTGATAGGTCATTATAGAGGGGGGTGTGGTAAACATTATTGGGGGGCAGATTTATTTTTATGGGGGTGATAGATCATTATAGAGGGGGGGTGGGTAATCATCATCATTGGGGCAGATGCATTTGTATGGGGGTGATAGATCATTATAGAGGGGGGGGGGTGGGTAATCATCATCATTGGGGGCAGATGTATTTTTATGGGGGTGATAGGTCATTATAGAGGAGGGTGGGTAATCATCATCATTGGGGCAGATGCATTTGTATGGGGGTGATAGATCATTATAGAGGGGGGGGGGTGGGTAATCATCATCATTGGGGGCAGATGTATTTTTATGGGGGTGATAGGTCATTATAGAGGAGGGTGGGTAATCATCATCATTGGGGGCAGATGCATTTGTATGGGGGTGATAGATCATTATAGAGGGGGGGTGGGTAATCATCATCATTGGGGGCAGATGCATTTGTATGGGGGTGATAGGTCATTATAGAGGGGGTGGGGTCATCATCATTATTGGGGGCAGATGTATTTTTATGGGGGTGATAGGTCATTATAGAGGGGGGTGGGTAATCATCATTATTGGGGGCAGATGTATTTTTATGGGGGTGATAGGTCATTATAGAGGAGGGTGGGTAATCATCATCATTGGGGGCAGATGCATTTGTATGGGGGTGATAGATCATTATAGAGGGGGGGTGGGTAATCATCATCATTGGGGGCAGATGCATTTGTATGGGGGTGATAGGTCATTATAGAGGGGGGTAATCATTATTGGGGGCAGATGTATTTTTATGAGGGTGATAGGTCATTATAGAGGGGGGTGTGGTAATCATTATTGGGGGGCAGATTTATTTTTATGGGGGTGATAGGTCATTATAGTGGGGGGTGGGGGAATCATCATTATTGGGGGCAGATGCATTTTTATGGGGGTGATAAAAATATTTCCCAATATATAGTTACATATTGTTTTTGTGACTAATCACTATGCTATGAGTTCAGTTTGTAACAATGAAGATCCATCCGGCATATCAGATATTTACATTACCATTCATAATAACAGCAAAATTACAGTTAGCAACGAAAATAATTTTCTGGATGGGGGTCACCACAACATGAGGAACTGTATTAAGGGGTCCCGGCATTAGGAAGGATGAGAACCTCTGATCTACAGACTATTATCAGTCTACTATGAATAATATGATCGCTGATGTTCATACAGACAAGAAACTGAACAGAAATCCTATAAAACCTACAAGAAAGAGTTGATGAAAGGAATACAGTGTGGCAGCCGGAAAGGAATTGTAAATAATAAAGAGGAGAAGTATTTGGTCCCCTCAGTCTGTAAATGACCCAAAATCTATTCAGTCCCAAAGATACATAAAGATGGCCGTCACCCGCCAGGCAGACCAATCATCAATGGGATAGATTCTCTGACATCTAGATTAGGGGAATACATTGATCATTCTCTACAACCATTGGTGGAACAGACACCAGCTGACCTCAGAGACACAAAGCATGTCATACAAGTCATCCAACATGTGAATGTAAATATAAACACGCGTGTAAGTCCAGCACATGTCTCCTCGCTATATACAAACATGGACCATGAAGGAGATATAGAAGCAGCAAAATGGGCCCTTAACCTCCCTGGCAGTCTGATTATTTCAGATTTTTGGTGCTGAAAGCGGTACTTTTTTTTCATGGAAATATGTATTTTTTTTATAGTCAGCTGTAATTTTTAGGAATAACTCCCTGAAATCTGTCCGGACAAGAGTCTAGTAAACATCCCGGGGAGGATAAAACTTGAAACACGAAATCATAGATTATAATTTAATAAATAATCATAAAAAATAATATAATAATAATAAATGTAATTCAATAATATAATCACCAAAAACACTGAAATGTGAAATATAGCGCCAAGTTGGCCCATCGCTGAGCTCAGTCGCAGAATCGTTTTCAGTGTCTGATGAGGAATTTCCCCCACCAATCATTATCACTCAATTCTGCAAGTGGTTCTGATTTACAATCGCTGTTCTCTAGCCGCTCTAAAACCGCGTCTGACCTAAAGGGACGCTTTTTGGACGCCATGGACGTTTCTCACTTTCCAGGCAGAATGGGCAGTAAAAACGCAGGCAGGGCGCCGGACAAAGCACTCGGGACACAATGTATGTGAAATGGGTTGAAACAGCAATGTTTTACTATGGAAAATTTTTTTTGAAAAAAATTAAATTTTTTTAAATTTTCAAATTTCCCGCCACTGGCGGCACCCGTACGTCCCAACATCACAGGGACCGGAACACAGAAGCCGGATGCCGGGATCGGCCGGAGGAGATGGCCGGGGACGCTGCAGGGGACACATCGCAGGAGCGAAGGACAAGGTAAGTGCTGCAGGGAATCCCTGAGCAACGCCGCATGGTAAGCACGAGTGTAGCTCGGGGGGGTCGCCACTTTTGGTACTGACATCTTACCCCGAGCTACACTCAGGAATACCACCAGGGGGGTTAATAAATATTCTAATATTCCAACTAAACATAAAAGATTTATTTTGAAATGTTTAAATTTCTGCCAAGATCACAATTGTTTCCGCTCAAGATGGCGACCGGAGCAGTTCTGTAGCCAGGAGCTCCGTTGCCCAAGTCCCCATCCACTGCCATCCGGGCGGCAGCAGACTCTGGAGGGGCCCCCGTGACCCTGCAATCCCCAATAAGCACCCAGGGAGGGGTGTTGGGCCATTTTCGACCCAATCCTGGAGCTCCGGGATTTGCAGCCTACCGTGGCCTCAATTTTTGCCGCAGCCAACCTGGAACGACGATCATCGGCTCAGATCACCGCCGCTCCGCCCCCTGCTGACTTACCTGCTCCCTGGGGCCCTCTCCATTGGCCCAGGGGCCCACTCCAGGCCACCCAGCACCCTGCCACAGCCAGCAACCAGCACCCAGCCTTGGCCCAGGGTCCATTCCAGGTTACCCAGCACCCTGCAACAGCCAGCACCCACCAACCAGTACCCAGCCAGCACCCAGCCTCGGCCCAGGGGCCACTTCAGACCACCCATCACCCTGCAACAGCCAGCACCCAGCAACCAGCACCCAGGTTCAACCCAGGGGCCACTCCAGGCCACCCAGCACCCTGCAACAGCCAGCACCCAGCACCCAGCCTCAGCCCAGGGGCCACTCCAGGCCACCCAGCACCTTGCAATAGCCAGCAACCAGCACCCAGCCTCAGCCCAGGGGCCACTCCAGGCCACCCAGCACGCTGCAACAGCCAGCACCCACCAACCAGCACCCAGCCAGCAACCAGCACCCAGCCTCAGCCCAGGGGCCACTCCAGGCCACCCAGCACCTTGCAATAGCCAGCACCCAGCAACCAGCACCCAGCCTCAGCCCAGGGGCCACTCCAGGCCACCCAGCACCTTGCAATAGCCAGCACCCAGCAACCAGCACCCAGCCTCAGCCCAGGGGCCACTCCAGGCCACCCAGCAACCAGCACCCAGCCTCGGCCCAGGGGCCACTCCAGGCCACCCAGCACCCTGCAACAGCCAGCACCCAACAACCAGCACCCAGCCTCGGCCCAGGGGCCACTCCAGGCTACTCAGCACCCTGGAACAGCCAGCACCCACCAAACAGCAACCAGCACCCAGCCTCAGCCCAGGGGCCACTCCAGGCCACCCAGCACCCTGCAACAGCGAGCACCCACCAACCAGTACAAAGCAACCAGCACCCAGCCTCAGCCCAGGGGCCACTCCAGACCACCCAGCACCCTGCAACAGCCAGCACCCAGCAACCAGCACCCAGCCTCGGCCCAGGGGCCACTCCAGGCCACTGAGCACCCTGCAACAGCCAGCACCCAGCAACCAGCACCCAGCCTCAGCCCAGGGGCCACTCCAGACCACCCAGCACCCTGCAACAGCCAGCACCCAGCAACCAGCAACCAGCCTCGGCCCAGGGGCCACTCCAGGCCACCGAGCACCCTGCAACAGCCAGCACCCAGCAACCAGCACCCAGCCTCAGCCCAGGGGCCACTCCAGGCCACCCAGCACCCTGCAACAGCCAGCACCCACCAACCAGCACCCAGCCTCAGCCCAGGGGCCACTCCAGGGCACCCAGCACCCTGCAACAGCCAGCACCGAGCCAGCAGCTGGCACCCATCGGCCCAGGGGCCACTCCAGGCCACCCTGCACCCATCAAACATGTGTACCTGCAACAGCCAGCAACCAGCACCCAGCAACAGGGTGAGCTGGGAAGGCCTCCCCTACTCTACCCACACCTGGAGGAGGGGAGTGGCCTGTGCTGACCAAGCACACAGCCTACAGCGCCCAAATCTGGCTGCCAGCACACGGCCTACAGCGCCCAATCCGGCTGCCCACCGGCCTCCTACTGCCCTAACAACAACCAAGAGACCAGAAGCGAGCCTGCTTCCACGCTGCCGAACCCAGCAGATGACCTTAGCCTGGTGAGGCCTACCATCGCCCTCCACGACGCAACCCTGACCGGACCTGCTGAGCCCAACGGACGACCTCGACCATTAAGAAAATTTGGTCCATTCTCAAAAATGACCCCATATTGGGAGAGGCTTTACCTGATTTCCTGGAAAACACATTTAGAAAAGCCCTTCCTTTGAGGAATACTTTGACCCCCAATATCGTTAATCCACCAAAACAACTTTCTTTCTGTTTTAACCAAAAAGGATTTTACCCTTGTCTCTGGCTGGCAGGAGCTCCCGTGTCACGCAGCCATCTTGGATCTCGGCAGACCACGCCCCCCGGATCTTACCCGTGTAATCGCTGCATGTTATGTGTCTACAACGGGATCCATAAAAAACTGTTAAGAGTTTCCGCTCTAATAATACCGGAAAGACTTATGACATACAAACAGTGATTACATGTAATAACACACATGTTGTATGTTTGCTTGAGTGTGCCTGCGGGAAACAATATATAGGCAGAACCACCAGGAGACTGAGAGACAGGCCCAGAGAACACCGGAACAATATTACAGAAGGATCCAAGGAACATTCCGTCTCAATGCACTTCCCTGAATCTCACAATAAAAATCCACATTGCCTCAAATCCACGGGAATAGATATCGGAACCAATCATTGGAGAGGCACTTGTAACCACCGAGCTGTCTCAATGCCTGGAACCAAATGGATGTATTTACTACGCACCCTCACACCACTTGGCCTCAACATCGACCCGGATATTAACTGTTTCATCGATACCAGCTAACGTTTCTGCTTTCAAGGTAAGAATTATCACTTCACTCATTTTATCATCTGATATTTATTATTTCTACACTTTTAGTTGATGTAATTCTATGTATTCTTAGAATATTGGTCTTTTCAGACCCATCACTCCTTATAGCGATGACACAGAACTATGACCATAGAAGGACCATTTCAGGTCCCGTCACTCCTTATAGCGATGACACAGAACTATGACCATAGAAGGACCATTTCAGGTCCCGTCACTCCTTATAGCGATGACACAGAACTATGACCATAGAAGGACCATTTCAGGTTCCATCACTCCTTATAGCGATGACACAGAACTATGACCATAGAAGGACCATTTCAGGTCCCGTCACTCCTTATAGCGATGACACAGAACTATGACCATAGAAGGACCATTTCAGGTCCCGTCACTCCTTATAGCGATGACACAGAACTATGACCATAGAAGGACCATTTCAGGTCCCATCACTCCTTATAGCGATGACACAGAACTTTGACCATAGAAGGACCATTTCAGGTCCCATCACTCCTTATAGCGATGACACAGAACTATGACCATAGAAGGACCATTTCAGGTCCCGTCACTCCTTATAGCGATGACACAGAACTATGACCATAGAAGGACCATTTCAGGTCCCGTCACTCCTTATAGTGATTCCACAGAACTATGACCATAGAAGGACCATTTCAGGTCCCGTCACTCCTTATAGCGATGACACAGAACTATGACCATAGAAGGACCATTTCAGGTCCCGTCACTCCTTATAGCGATGACACAGAACTATGACCATAGAAGGACCATTTCAGGTCCCATCACTCCTTATAGCGATGACACAGAACTATGACCATAGAAGGACCATTTCAGGTCCCATCACTCCTTATAGCGATGACACAGAACTATGACCATAGAAGGACCATTTCAGGTCCCGTCACTCCTTATAGCGATGACACAGAACTTTGACCATAGAAGGACCATTTCAGGTCCCGTCACTCCTTATAGCGATGACACAGAACTATGACCATAGAAGGACCATTTCAGGTCCCGTCACTCCTTATAGCGATGACACAGAACTATGACCATAGAAGGACCATTTCAGGTCCCGTCATACTTCCCTATTGTACAAACTTCAATTATTACCGTTGTAAATAGAAGGATTACTATTGGTTGATACTTCTAGCGCCTTTTATTTTACTATTTTACTGAGTATTTTAGACTTCTTAATATATTATTTTTATTTTATGTTCTAATTAAGGGGCATTTTTATTGAAGCCGGGTGTTCATTCTCCCCTCCCCCCTTCTTATGGTTCTCTGGTCATATATTAGAATTAGATTTATTTTATAAATACACATTTGAATATGAATTTTATCCCCTTGAGTCTGTATGAGGAGCTTCGCCTCTCACTATTTCCATCGTTAATATTTTTAGGACTCTTTCCATATTCTGGGTGTCAGACTTTAAAAAATGATTGTATATATTTCTGATTTGAATACATACTATATAGGGAGCTCATGTGTTTCAGTATTTAGGTACCCCGGGTGTTGATAACATCGGGGTAACACTGTTTTTGGGTGTTTTCCTGGCACTTGTAGTTCCACTACACCAGGGGTAGGCAACCTGCGGCTCTCCAGCTGTTGCACTACTACAAGTTCCATCATGCCTCTGCAAGTCATAGCTGTAACTGTCAGTTTTGTAATGTTGCAATTAGAGATGAGCGAATCGAAGTAGGAGAAGTGGAATTCGTTTAGAATATTAGGAAAAATTTGATTCGCGTCGAATCCAAAAATTAGCAGACTTCGGATGCGCGAATCAAAATTTTTCCTAAAATGGCGGCGACATGTGTGGCGACGGAGCGGGGATCTCTGGGAAGGCGCGCAGACAAGGCGCGCTGACCAATAATGCATTCATTCATGACATGTGATCGCATTAGCCAATCAGCAGCCAGCCAGCCAGCACTGTGTAATGGTGGAGCTATAAATTGCGGCCATCTTACAATTCTCCATTTGCCTCCGGTCATTCAAGAGAGACAGACCGCTCTGTATTAGGGACAGAGTTAGGGCCACAGATACTTTAGGGACACAGAATCGTTACTTAGGGACACAGAATTGTTACTCAGGGACACAGAACTGTAACTCAGGGACACAGAACTGTTACTCAGGGACACAGAACTGTAACTCAGGGACACAGAACTGTTACTCAGGGACACAGAACTGTAACTCAGGGACACAGAACTGTTACTCAGGGACACAGAACTGTAACTCAGGGACACAGAACTGTTACTCAGGGACACAGAACTGTTACTCAGGGACAGACACAGAATTGTTACTCAGGGACACAGAACTGTTACTCAGGGACACAGAACTGTTACTCAGGGACACAGAACTGTTACTCAGGGACAGACACAGAATTGTTACTCAGGGACACAGAGCTGTTACTGAGGGACACAGAACTGTTACTCAAGGACACAGAACTGTTACTCAGGGACAAACACAGAATTGTTACTGAGGGACACAGAATTGTTACTGAGGGACACAGAATTGTTACTGAGGGACACAGAACTGTTACTCAGGGACACAGAACTGTTACTCAGGGACAGACACAGAATTGTTACTGAGGGACACAGAATTGTTACTGAGGGACACAGAATTGTTACTGAGGGACACAAAATTGTTACTCAGGGACAGACACAGAAATGTTACTGAGGGACACAGAACTGTTACTCAGGGGCACAGAACTGTTACTCAGGGACACAGAACTGTTACTCAGGGACAGACACAGAATTGTTACTCAGGGACACAGAATTGTTACTCAGGGACACAGAATTGTTACTGAGGGACACAGAATTGTTACTCAGGGACAGACACAGAATTGTTACTGAGGGTCACAGAACTGTTACTGAGGGACAAAGAACTGTTACTCGGGGACACAGAACTGTTACTCAGGGACACATAATCGTTACTCAGGGACACAGAATTGTTACTCAGGGACAGACACAGAATTGTTACTGAGGGACACAGAATTGTTACTGAGGGACACAGAATTGTTACTCAGGGACACAGAACTGTTACTCAGGGACAGACACAGAATTGTTACTGAGGGAAACAGAACTGTTACTCAGGGACAAAGAACTGTTACTCGGGGACACAGAACTGTTACTCAGGGACACAGAACTGTTACTCAGGGACAGACACAGAATTGTTACTGAGGGACACAGAATTGTTACTCAGGGACAGACTCAGAATTGTTACTGAGGGACACAGAACTGTTACTCAGGGACACAGAACTGTTACTCAGGGACACAGAACTGTTACTCAGGGACAGACACATAATTGTTACTGAGGGACACAGAATTGTTACTGAGGGACACATAATTGTTACTGAGGGACACAGAATTGTTACTCAGGGACAGACACAGAATTGTTACTCAGGGACACAGAATTGTTACTGAGGGACACAGAATTGTTACTGAGGGACACAGAATTGTTACTCAGGGACAGACACAGAACTGTTACTCAGGGACACAGAACTGTTACTCAGGGAAAGACACAGAATTGTCACTGAGGGACACAGAATTTTTACTGAGGGACACAGAATTGTTACTGAGGGACACAGAATTGTTACTGAGGGACACAGAATTGTTACTCAGGGACACAGAACTGTTACTCAGGGACAGACACAGAATTGTTACTGAGGGACACAGAATTGTTACTGAGGGACACAGAATTGTTACTGAGGGACACAGAATTGTTACTCAGGGACACAGAACTGTTACTCAGGGACAGACACAGAATTGTTACTGAGGGACACAGAATTGCTACTGAGGGACACAGAATTGTTACTGAGGGACACAGAATTGTTACTGAGGGAAACAGAACTGTTACTCAGGGACACAGAACTGTTACTCAGGGACACAGAACTGTTATTCAGGGACAGACACAGAATTTTTACTGAGGGACACAGAATTGTTACTGAGGGACACAGAATTGTTACTCAGGGACAGACACAGAATTGTTACTGAGGGACACAGAACTGTTACTCAGGGACACAGAACTGTTACTCAGGGACAGACACATAATTGTTACTGAGGGACACAGAATTGTTACTGAGGGACACAGAATTGTTACTCAGGGACAGACACAGAATTGTTACTGAGGGACACAGAACTGTTACTCAGGGACACAGAACTGTTACTCAGGGACACAGAACTGTTACTCAGGAACACAGAATCGTTACTCAGGGACACAGAATTGTTACTCAGGGACAGACACAGAATTGTTACTGAGGGACACAGAATTGTTACTCAGGGACACAGAATTGTTACTGAGGGACACAGAATTGTTACTCAGGGACACAGAACTGTTACTCAGGGACAGACACAGAATTGTTACTGAGGGACACAGAATTGTTACTGAGGGACACAGAATTGTTACTGAGGGACACAGAATTGTTACTCAGGGACAGACACAGAATTGTTACTGAGGGACACAGAACTGTTACTCAGGGACACAGAACTGTTACTCAGGGACACAGAATCGTTACTCAGGGACACAGAATTGTTACTCAGGGACAGAAACAGAATTGTTACTCAGGGACACAGAATTGTTACTCAGGGACACAGAATTGTTACTCAGGGACACAGAATTGTTACTGAGGGACACAGAATCGTTACTCAGGGACACAGAATCGTTACTCAGGGACACAGAATCATTGAATTAAAGAGTATGTCAGACAACACGCAGAGGAGTGGCAGAGGAGGCAATGTTTTAGGAGCGAGCAGACGTGGCAGCAGAGGAAGGGGTCGAGGCAGCACTAGTCGCAGCCAGAGGCCAGTGCTCCCGGTGTCATCCAGCGGTCGTGTCTCCACCGACAACCCTGCCGTCATCGATTGGTTGGCTCGGTCGTCTTCCTCTTCCCAGGTCACCTCTGACACCTACAGCCAACGGTCGGTGTGTACATCAGACAGAACCGTTAGTTGGCATGGCCCGGGAGCAAGCCCACTGAAATCACGTGTCCTCTACCTGCCCCTGTCCTTTGGTGTTCCCTCACCAAGCGAAGTATCGCATGCTGTGGGCTCAGCCCCACTCTACAGTGAGGAAGAGCTAACAGAGGGCGGTCAGGAACAGGGGGAGACATCCGCCTCTTCAGCAGCCAGGCGAAGAAGTACTGGCGAGGAGAGTGGCTCGGTAGCCGGTCTAGAGACAGGTCTGTCTCCTGACCCACACGCAGCCGAGGGGGCTAGTAGTGAGGCGGAGACCCTAATTGATGATGATGAGGCTGATCGCACTTGGCAGCCTCGTCGTCATCAGGCAATTTCTTCCGCATCATCAGGAGAAGAGGGTGCCAGCTTGGCAGCGAGCAAAACAGTCGGTGGGTTGCCCAGGAGGCAGCAGGGTCGCAGCAGTGTCAGTGGAGGCAAACGGCCACGGAGTAGAGCACCAGCTCCACTGCAGCCTACCACCACGGCCAGTAGTGGTGCCGGTGTGCACGGAGGAAGTAGCAGTCAGCCAGTGAGGAGTAGCGGGGGCAAAGTTTCCTACTCGGCAGTGTGGCAATTTTTCCTCAAGCCGCCCGAGGAAGTAAACGTAGCCGTATGTCGACTATGTGGCCAGAAAGTCAAGTGTGGCCAGGGGGCCCATGTTGGGACTACAGAGTTGCGTCAGCATATGCAGCGTCGCCATTTGGTGTCCTGGGAAAACCGTGATCAAGATACGGCGGTTCTGCCTGCCCCAGCCCCCGCTCCATCACCCGCTCCGTTACTTGCTCCGTCACCCGACGTCAATCGCCCTCTATCAGTCAGTCAAGGCTCCAACACCTCTGCTGAGGGGAGTTGTCGCTCGTTGGCATCTTCCGCTCGTTCAGATGCTCCTTCTCCTGCTACTCCTCTTCACGGATTCCGTCAGCAGTCTTTCTTGGAATCCGTTTCCAAGAGACAACAGTTTGCGAGCACGCACCCGACGGTGCAAAAGCTGAACGTCCTCCTGAGCAAGTTGCTGGTGCTGCAGTCCCTCCCTTTCCAAGTGGTGGACTCAGCACCTTTCCGAGAAATGATGGCTTGTGCCGCGCCGCGGTGGAGAGTGCCAAGCCGTCATTTCTTCGCCAAAAAGGCAGTGCCAGCCCTGCATTCACATGTAGAAGAGATGGTGGGCCAGTCTTTGAGCATGTCGGTCTCTGCCAAAGTGCACGGCAGCGCCGACGTGTGGAGCTGTAACTACGGTCAGGGACAGTACATGTAATTTACGGCCCACTGGGTGAACGTGGTGCCGGCACAGCCGCACCAGCAACTTGGACAGGTCACAACGCTTTTGCCTCCACGTTTGCACGTCCTTGGTCCAGCAAACATGTCCGCCTCTACCACCTCTTCTTCCGCCGTGTCCTCAGCCGCCACCCCCGTGCCAAGTCCCATTACCCGACCGGCATATCACATGTGCAGGGCGCAACGGTGTCACGCTGTGCTGCACCTGGTATGCCTTGGCGAACGTAGTCACACAGGGGAGGAACTTCTGAGTGTAATGAACAGAGAAATCGACAGATGGCTGTCTCCGCGCAAACTGAAAATCGGAACCATGTTGACCGACAACGGAAAGAACATGGTGTCTGCTCTGCGTCAAGGAAGGTTGTGCCATGCGCCATGCATGGCTCACGTGTTCAATCTGGTTGTCAAGCGGTTCCTAAAATCCACCATCCCACTGCAAGACATCCTTAAAATGTCACGTAAACTTTGCATGCATTTCAGCCATTCCTACACCGCAAAGCACACCCTCCTTGAGCTGCAGCGGCAGAACGGAATTCCACAGCATCGCCTGATCTGCGATGTTGCAACAAGGTGGAATTCAACCCTACACATGTTAGACCGCCTTTACGAACAGCGAAAGGCCATCACCGATTTCCTGATGTTACAAGCGGATAAAGGTACTCCCCTGTGTAACTTCGATGTCAGCCATTGGCAGCTCATGCATGACACCTGCCGCTTGCTCAGGCCCTTTGAGGAGGCCACGCTATTCGTGAGTCGGCAGGACTATGGGATGAACGACGTCATTCCTCTGTTGCACGTCCTGGAATAAATGCTGTTAACAATGGCTGGTCAGGGTGCGGTAGACGTGGCGCACAGATCTCAACGCCACATGACCCCTGTGGGGGCAGGACAGGAAGAAGAGGAGGAGGTAGAGGAGGACATTGGTGCTCAGGAATTTTTGAGTGAAATGGGTGGTTTTTCAACTCAACGGACAGGAGTGGAGGAGCAGGAGCATCTGGTAGAGGAGGAGGAGGAGGAGACAGAGGACCCAGAGGCACCGTGGCAGTATGCTGTGGAGATGGAGGCAGGGAGTCCCTCGCATTCCTTGGCACAAATGGCCCATAGCATGCTCAGTTGCTTGCGTAGCGACAGCAGAATAATAACCATCAGACAGAGGGATGACTTTTGGCTGTCCACCTTGTTGGACCCTCCCTACCATTCAAAAATGGTGGCCTTTTTCACACCTGCTGAGAGGGAGGCCAAAATTACGTACTATAAAAACCACCTATGTAGTCAGTTGGTCTCTGCCTTTCTGCGCCAACGTCCATCCTCAGACACTGTGGGCCCTGTGCGCTCGCGTTCCGCTGCCATGGCAGCAGGGGAGGGGTGGGGTGGTAGGAGCAGTGGAAGCTCCACCAGCAGCGGCTGCCTCAGTCTGCAGTCGATGATGAGTAGCTTTCTTCACCAGCGCAGTGAGGAAACTACTAACCAGCCGCAGCAGCAGCAGCATCAGGTGGACCTGGAGCAGGAGCTCAAACAACAGGCTTGGGCCTACTTGGACAGCACCCTGCCAACCGAGGTAGACAATCCCCTTGACTACTGGGCAACGAAACTTGACCTTTGGCCCCAACTAGCTGAATTTGCCCTTGAAAGGCTGTCATGCCCGGCCAGTAGCGTGGCATCGGAGCGCGTGTTTAGTGCGGCAGGAGGTATTGTAACTCCGCGGAGGACACGACTGTCCACCCAAAGTGTGGAGAGACTCACGTTTGTGAAAATGAATCAGGCGTGGATTAGTCTGGATTTCAAACCACCAGTTCCTGACACAACTGACTAAATCCGCCATGAATCATGCCCCAAACATGTGCCACTTTCAGGTCTCCTCACACTGCTGCTGGGTTCCATTTTGTCATAGGGTGCTGGCAGATTACGGGCCTCCCATTGCTGCTGCCAGGCCCCTAATCTGCCATGGGCCCCTGTACCGCCTCCTCATGCTGCTGCCAGGTCCACAGTGTCTCATGGGTCCCTGTACCGCCTCCCATTGCTGCTGTCTCCATCGCCACACTCTGCCATGTGCCACTTTCAGGTCTCCTCACACTGCTGCTGGGTTCCATTTTGTCATAGGTTGCTGGCAGATTACGGGCCTCCCATTGCTGCTGCCAGGCCTGTAATCTGCCATGGGCCCCTGTACCGCCTCCTCATGCTGCTGCCAGGTCCACAGTGTCTCATGGGTCCCTGTACCGCCTCCCATTGCTGCTGTCTCCATCGCCACACTCTGCCATGTGCCACTTTCAGGTCTCCTCACACTGCTTCTGGGTTCCATTTTGTCATAGGTTGCTGGCAGATTACGGGCCTCCCATTGCTGCTGCCAGGCCTGTAATCTGCCATGGGCCCCTGTACCGCCTCCTCATGCTGCTGCCAGGTCCACAGTGTCTCATGGGTCCCTGTACGGCCTCCCATTGCTGCTGTCTCCATCGCCACACTCTGCCATGTGCCACTTTCAGGTCTGCTCACACTGCTGCTGGGTTCCATTTTGTCATAGGTTGCTGGCAGATTACGGGCGTCTCCCATTGCTGCTGCCAGGCCTGTAATCTGCCATGGGCCCCTGTACCGCCTCCTCATGCTGCTGCCAGGTCCAGAGTGTCTCATGGGTCCCTGTACGGCCTCCCATTGCTGCTGTCTCCATCGCCACACTCTGCCATGTGCCACTTTCAGGTCTCCTCACACTGCTGCTGGGTTCCATTTTGTCATAGAGTTCTGGCAGATTACGGGCGTCTCCCATTGCTGCTGCCAGGCCCCTAATCTGCCATGGGCCCCTGTACCGCCTCCTCATGCAGCTGCTAGGTCCACAGTGTCTCATGGGTCCCTGTACCGCCTCCCATTGCTGCTGTCTCCATCGCCACACTCTGCCATGTGCCACTTTCAGCTCTCCTCACACTGCTTCTGGGTTCCATTTTGTCATAGGTTGCTGGCAGATTACGGGCGTCTCCCATTGCTGCTGCCAGGCCCCTAATCTGCCATGGGCCCCTGTACCGCCTCCTCATGCTGCTGCCAGGTCCACAGTGTCTCATGGGTCACTGTACGGCCTCCCATTGCTGCTGTCTCCATCGCCACACTCTGCCATGTGCCACTTTCATGTCTCCTCACACTGCTGCTGGGTTCCATTTTGTCATAGGTTGCTGGCAGATTACGGGCGTCTCCCATTGCTGCTGCCAGGCCTGTAATCTGCCATGGGCCCCTGTACCGCCTCCTCATGCTGCTGCCAGGTCCAGAGTGTCTCATGGGTCCCTGTACGGCCTCCCATTGCTGCTGTCTCCATCGCCACACTCTGCCATGTGCCACTTTCAGGTCTCCTCACACTGCTGCTGGGTTCCATTTTGTCATAGAGTTCTGGCAGATTACGGGCGTCTCCCATTGCTGCTGCCAGGCCCCTAATCTGCCATGGGCCCCTGTACCGCCTCCTCATGCAGCTGCTAGGTCCACAGTGTCTCATGGGTCCCTGTACCGCCTCCCATTGCTGCTGTCTCCATCGCCACACTCTGCCATGTGCCACTTTCAGCTCTCCTCACACTGCTTCTGGGTTCCATTTTGTCATAGGTTGCTGGCAGATTACGGGCGTCTCCCATTGCTGCTGCCAGGCCCCTAATCTGCCATGGGCCCCTGTACCGCCTCCTCATGCTGCTGCCAGGTCCACAGTGTCTCATGGGTCACTGTACGGCCTCCCATTGCTGCTGTCTCCATCGCCACACTCTGCCATGTGCCACTTTCATGTCTCCTCACACTGCTGCTGGGTTCCATTTTGTCATAGGTTGCTGGCAGATTACGGGCCTTCCATTGCTGCTGCCAGGCCTGTAATCTGCCATGGGCCCCTGTACCGCCTCCTCATGTTGCTGCCAGGTCCAGAGTGTCTCATGGGTCCCTGTACCGCCTCCCATTGCTGCTGTCTCCATCGCCACACTCTGCCATGTGCCACTTTCAGGTCTCCTCACACTGCTTCTGGGTTCCATTTTGTCATAGGTTGCTGGCAGATTACGGGCGTCTCCCATTGCTGCTGCCAGGCCCCTAATCTGCCATGGGCCCCTGTACCGCCTCCTCATGCTGCTGCCAGGTCCACAGTGTGTCATGGGTCCCTGTACGGCCTCCCATTGCTGCTGTCTCCATCGCCACACTCTGCCATGTGCCACTTTCAGGTCTCCTCACACTGCTTCTGGGTTCCATTTTGTCATAGGTTGCTGGCAGATTACGGGCGTCTCCCATTGCTGCTGCCAGGCCTGTAATCTGCCATGGGCCCCTGTACCGCCTCCTCATGCTGCTGCCAGGTCCACAGTGTCTCATGGGTCCCTGTACGGCCTCCCATTGCTGCTGTCTCCATCGCCACACTCTGCCATGTGCCACTTTCAGGTCTCCTCACACTGCTTCTGGGTTCCATTTTGTCATAGGTTGCTGGCAGATTACGGGCGTCTCCCATTGCTGCTGCCAGGCCCCTAATCTGCCATGGGCCCCTGTACCGCCTCCTCATGCTGCTGCCAGGTCCACAGTGTCTCATGGGTCACTGTACGGCCTCCCATTGCTGCTGTCTCCATCGCCACACTCTGCCATGTGCCACTTTCATGTCTCCTCACACTGCTGCTGGGTTCCATTTTGTCATAGGTTGCTGGCAGATTACGGGCGTCTCCCATTGCTGCTGCCAGGCCTGTAATCTGCCATGGGCCCCTGTACCGCCTCCTCATGCTGCTGCCAGGTCCAGAGTGTCTCATGGGTCCCTGTACGGCCTCCCATTGCTGCTGTCTCCATCGCCACACTCTGCCATGTGCCACTTTCAGGTCTCCTCACACTGCTGCTGGGTTCCATTTTGTCATAGGTTGCTGGCAGATTACGGGCCTCCCATTGCTGCTGCCAGGCCTGTAATCTGCCATGGGCCCCTGTACCGCCTCCTCATGCTGCTGCCAGGTCCACAGTGTCTCATGGGTCCCTGTACCGCCTCCCATTGCTGCTGTCTCCATCGCCACACTCTGCCATGTGCCACTTTCAGGTCTCCTCACACTGCTGGTGTGTTCCATTTTGTCATAGGGTGCTGGCAGATTACTGGCCTTCCATTGCTGCTGCCAGGCCTGTAATCTGCCATGGGCCCCTGTACCACCTCCTCATGCTGCTGCCAGGTCCAGAGTGTCTCATGGGTCCCTGTACCGCCTCCCATTGCTGCTGTCTCCATCGCCACACTCTGCCATGTGCCACTTTCAGGTCTCCTCACACTGCTTCTGGGTTCCATTTTGTCATAGGTTGCTGGCAGATTACGGGCGTCTCCCATTGCTGCTGCCAGGCCCCTAATCTGCCATGGGCCCCTGTACCGCCTCCTCATGCTGCTGCCAGGTCCACAGTGTGTCATGGGTCCCTGTACGGCCTCCCATTGCTGCTGTCTCCATCGCCACACTCTGCCATGTGCCACTTTCAGGTCTCCTCACACTGCTTCTGTGTTCCATTTTGTCATAGGTTGCTGGCAGATTACGGGCCTCCCATTGCTGCTGCCAGGCCTGTAATCTGCCATGGGCCCCTGTACCGCCTCCTCATGCTGCTGCCAGGTCCACAGTGTCTCATGGGTCCCTGTACCGCCTCCCATTGCTGCTGTCTCCATCGCCACACTCTGCCATGTGCCACTTTCAGGTCTCCTCACACTGCTTCTGGGTTCCATTTTGTCATAGGTTGCTGGCAGATTACGGGCCTCCCATTGCTGCTGCCAGGCCTGTAATCTGCCATGGGCTTCTGTACCGCCTCCTCATGCTGCTGCCAGGTCCACAGTGTCTCATGGGTCCCTGTACGGCCTCCCATTGCTGCTGTCTCCATCGTCACACTCTGCCATGTGCCACTTTCAGGTCTCCTCACACTGCTGCTGGGTTCCATTTTATCATAGAGTGCTGGCAGATTACAGGCCTCCCATAGGTGCTGCCAGGCCTGTAATCTGCCATGGGCCCCTGTACCGCCTCCTCATGCTGCTGCCAGGTCCACAGTGTCTCATGGGTCCCTGTACGACCTCCCATTGCTGCTGTCTCCATCGCCACACTCTGCCATGTGCCACTTTCAGGTCTCCTCACACTGCTGCTGGGTTCCATTTTGTCATAGGGTGCTGGCAGATTACGGGCCTCCCATTGCTGCTGCCAGGCCCCTAATCTGCCATGGGCCCCCGTACCGCCTCCTCACGCTGCTGCCAGGTCCACAGTGTGTCATGGGTCCCTGTACGGCCTCCCATTGCTGCTGTCTCCATCGCCACACTCTGCCATGTGCCACTTTCAGGTCTCCTCACACTGCTGCTGGGTTCCATTTTGTCATAGGGTGCTGGCAGATTACGGGCCTCCCATTGCTGCTGCCAGGCCCCTAATCTGCCATGGGCCCCTGTACCGCCTCCTCATGCTGCTGCCAGGTCCACAGTGTGTCATGGGTCCCTGTACGACCTCCCATTGCTGCTGTCTCCATCGCCACACTCTGCCATGTGCCACTTTCAGGTCTCCTCACACTGCTGGTGGGTTCCATTTTGTCATAGGGTGCTGTATGGCCTCCCATTGCTGCTGCCAGGCCCGTAATCTGCCATGGGCCCCCGTACCGACTCCTCATGCTGCTGCCAGGCCCGTAATCTGTCATGGGCCCCTGTACCGCCTCCTCATCCTGCTGCCAGGTCCAGAGTGTCTCATGGGTCCCTGTACGGCCTCCCATTGCTGCTGTCTCCATCGCCACACTCTGCCATGTGCCACTTTCAGGTCTCCTCACACTGCTGGTGGGTTCCATTTTGTCATAGGGTGCTGTATGGCCTCCCATTGCTGCTGCCTCCACCGCCACACTGTGGCTCCACACTCTGGTTTTGGCCCCGTGACTGCCCAAATGAGTGAAGTGTGCGGTGATTCTAAGATCGACGGCACTCATCTGCATGTCATACTGACTGACAGTATTATTTCTCTTCCCCAGCAGACTCCAAGGGCATTTAAATTAAAGGTACAGTGTTCTGCACTAATATAAAGGCTCTCTGAAGCCTAGAAACACCCTTTTATAAGTTAAATTCGCAGCGAATATATTCGACTCGAATCAAATTTTTTTCACGAATTCGCCGAATCAGCCGAATCAAATTTTTGAATAATTCGCTCATCTCTAGTTATAAATTTAGGCCAAAATGTATTCTGCTCCATGTTTTTGGTAAAAATATCCCAATAAGTGTCTATTGATTGCTTTGTGTGACAGTTATAGAGATACAAACTATGGGAGAGATACTGCAATTTACGCCATTTTTCTGCTATACAGCGCTGCGCTAGTTTAACGGACAATTGCGCGGTCATGCAATACGGTACATAAATGAAATTTACATCCTTTTTTCCCCACAAATTGAGCTTTCTTTCAGTAGTACTTGATCACCTGTGCACTTTCTATTTTTGGCGCTATAAACAAAAAGTTTTGAAAAGAAAAAATTGAAAAAAACAATATTTTCTGTCATAAAAAATATCCAAAAAACTCAAATTTCATCATAAATTTAGGCAAAATGTATTCTGCTCCATGTTTTTGGTTAAAAATTCCCAAAAAGTGTATATTGATTGCTTTGTGTGACAGTTATAGAAACTACAAGCTATGGGAGAGATCATGGAATGTACAGCTTGTACTTCTGACAGCCCCTCACATTTCTGGGGGGCTAAAATACCAGGACACTGCAAACACCCCCAAATACCAGGACAGTACAAACACCCCCAAATACCAGGACAGTACAAACACCCCCAAATACCAGGATAATACAAACACCCCCAAATACCGGGACAGTACAAACACCCCCAAATACCAGGATAGTACAAACACTCCCAAATACCAGGATAATACAAACACCCCCAAATACCAGGATAATACAAACACCCCCAAATACCAGGACAGTACAAACACCCCCAAATACCAGGACAGTACAAACACCCCCAATTACCAGGACAGTACAAACACCCCCAACTACTAGGACAGCACAAACACCCCCAAATACCAGCACAGTACAAACACCCCCAAATACCAGGATAATACAAACACCCCCAAATACCAGGATAATACAAACACCCCCAAATACCAGGACAGTACAAACACCCCCAATTACCAGGACAGTACAAACACCCCCAAATACCAGGACAGCACAAACACCCCCAAATACCAGGACAGTACAAACACCCCCAAATACCAGGACAGTACAAACACCCCCAAATACCAGGACAGTACAAACACCCCCAAATACCAGGACAGCACAAACACCCCCAAATACCAGGACAGTACAAACACCCCCAAATACCAGGACAGCACAAACACCCCCAAATACCAGGACAGTACAAACACCCCCAAATACCAGGATAGTACAAACACCCCCAAATACCAGGATAGTACAAACACCCCCAAATACCAGGATAGTACAAACACCCCCAAATGACCATTTTTCAGAAAGTAGACACCCTGAGATATCTGCTGAGAGACATATTGAGTCCATGGAAGATTTTTTTTTCACAAGTTTCTGGAAATGCCAAAAACCTTTTTTTCTTTTTACACAAAGTTGTCATTTAAATTATATATTTTTCACACAAGCCATGGGTATATGTGGAATTACACCCCAAAATACATTCTGCCACTTCTCCTGAGTATGGGGGTACCATGTGTGAGAGTTTTTGGGAGCCTAGCCACATACAGGAGCCTGAAATCCAATGACCACTTTGAAAGCCTGAAGGTGCGTAACTTCCTCATTTCACTTCCTCACTACCTATCACAGTTTCGGAGGCCCTGACATGCCAGGATAGCACCCCCCCCCCCCCCAATGAGCCCTTTTTGGAAAGCAGACACCCCAAGAAATGTAAAAAGAGGCATGGAGAGTATTTTGCAGATCTAATTTTTTTCTCACAAGGTTTTGAAATATAAAAAAATAAAAGATTTTTTTGATTTTTTTTTCAAAAACTTGTGGCAACAAACGAGATCTGCAAAATACTCATCATGCTTCTGATAAAATTCCTTGGGGTGTGTACTTTCCAAAAAGTGGTCATTTGGGGGGGGGGGGTGGTGCTATCCTGGCATTTCAGGGCCTCCTAAATTGTGATAGGTAGTCAGGAAGTGTAATGAGGTAATAAAGCTCTTTAAATGCCTGAAGGTGCTTATTGGATTTTGGGGTCCTGTACTTGGCTAGACTGCCAAAATGTCTCACATGTGGTACCCCCATACTCGGGAGAAGTAGCAGAATGTATTTTGGGGAGTAATTCCACATATACCCATGGCTTGTGCGAGAAATGTATCATTTAAGTGACAATTTTGTGTAAAAAAAAGGAAAAATTTTTTTGTCATTTTCCAAAAATTTGTGGTAAAAAAATAAATTCTTCTATTATTATTATTATTATGCAGTATTTATAAAGCCCCGATATAGTTCGCTCAGCGCTGTACATTACAAAGGGGGACAGAACATGTGACAGAACAATAACAATACAATGCAAAACATGAGGGGATCGAGGGCCCTGATCCTGGGAGCTTACAATCTAGGAGGGAGGGGATGGTGGCACAGGAGGAGATAGCTGTGGGGGATGGAGTGGTAGGAAGAGTGGAGGAGGTCGGCAAGTTAGCAGGGGGTGGGGTAGGCTTCCCTGAACAGATGGGTTTTCAGGGTGCGCCTAAAGGAGAGGAGAGTAGGTGATAATCTGATGGGTTGGGGCAGGGAGTTCCAGAGGATGGGTGACACCCTGGAGAAGTCCTGGAGGCGGGCATGGGAGAAGGAGACCAGGGAACTAGAGAGAAGGAGGTCTTGTGAGGAGCGGAGTGTGCGTGCTGGGTGGTACTTGGATATTAGGTCAGTGATGTAGTTTGGGGCAGTATGGTGGACGGCTTTGTACGTCAGTGTTAGGATTTTGAATTTGATCCGTTGTGCAATCGGAAGCCAGTGGAGGGATTGGCAAAGGGGGGTGGAGGACACTGAATGGAGGCCAGTGGAGGGATTGGCAGAGGGGGGTGGAGGACACTGAGTGGAGGCCAGTGGAGGGATTGGCAGAGGGGGTGGAGGACACTGAGTGGAAGCCAGTGGAGGGATTGGCAGAGGGGGGTGGAGGTCAGTGGAGGGATTGGCAGAGGGGGGTGGAGGACACTGAGTGGAGGCCAGTGGAGGGATTGGCAGAGGGGGGTGGAGGACACTGAATGGAGACCAGTGGAGGGATTGGCAGAGGGGGGTGGAGGACACTGAGTGGAGGCCAGTGGAGGGATTGGCAGAGGGGGTGGCGGAGATGGAGTGGTTGGAAAGGTGAATGAGTCTGGCAGCCGTATTCAGGATGGACTGAAGTTGCAGTAGTCGCGTCGTGATATTATGAGGGAGTGGATGAGCTGTTTAGTGGTTTCTGGGGTTAGGACCGTGCGGATTTTGGCGATGTTGCGGAGGCGGAGTCTGCATGTTGCGGAGGTGGAGTCTGCATGTCACGGAGGTGGAGTCTGCACGAGTTTGTTAAAGATTGGACTTGGGGCTGGAAAGATAGGTTGGAGTCCAGAATAACACCAAGTACTCTGGCCTGTGGGGCGGGTTTGATGGTGACATTGTTGGATGTGATGGAGAAGTCAATGGGGGGTGGTGTCCGGGCTGGGGGGAAGACAAGAAACTCGGTTTTGGAGAGGTTCAGTTTAAGGAAGTGGAGCGACATCCAGTCTGATATGTCGCTCAGTAGGTGTGTGATTCGGGCGGAGACCGAGGGGGTGAGGTGGGGGGTTGAGAGATAGATTTGTGTGTCATCGGCATAGAGGTGGTAGTTGAAGCCATGAGAGTGTATGAGCTGGCCAAGGGAGGACTTGTAGATGGAGAAGAGAAGGGGCCAGAGGACAGAGCCTTGAGGGACCCCAACAGAGAGGGGGAGTGAGGGGGAGGTGGTAGCATGATAGGTAACACTGAAAGAACATATGGTAGTGTGACAAGAGCAACACCCCCCAAGAAAAAAGTGGTTACTTTTTTTCTTGGGTGGTGTTGCTCTTGTCACACTACCATATTTTCTATTATGCATTCCCGGTTTAGAAATCCACACTTCTACGATAAGTGAGTCGGAGATAGTATTAGAACACAAATTATTTAAGTTATTACAGGTGGCTTTTCTCTTTTTTATTTTCTTGAAACACTGAAAGAGCGCTGTGACAGGTAGGATGAGAGCCAGGAGAGAGCAGAATCTCTGAGGCCGAGGGAGTGTAGTATTTTGAGGAGGAGGGGGTGGTCAACTGTGTGGAAGGCCGCAGAGAGGTCAAGGAGTAGGAGCACTGAATAGTGGCCATTAGCTTTGGCGGTTAGCAGGTCGTTGGAGAGTTTGAGTAAGGCAGTTTCGGTGGAGTGTAGGTGGTTTCGGTGGAGTGTAGGGGACGGAAGCCGGACTGTAAGGGATCGAGGAGGTTGTTGTCGTTGAGGTGAGAGCATAGGCGGGTGTAGACGAGGCGCTCGAGGAGTTTAGATGTAAATGGGAGCAGGGAGATGGGTCTGAGGTTGTTCGGGTCATTGGGGTCCAGGGAGGGCTTTTTAAGTATGGGGGTGATGTGTGCATGTTTCAGAGGGGAGGGGAAGTGCCGGACGAGAGGGAGAGATTGAAGATGTGGGTGAGGGAGCATAGGATGGAGGGGAGGGAGGTCATAGGAATTGTGAGGGGATAGGGTCGAGGGGGCAGATGGTGAGGTGGGCATCAGAGAGGATCTTGGAGACTTCCTCGATGGTAGTAAGGTCAAAGGTGCGGAGTGTTGGGGGGGCTTCAGTATGAGGAATGTAGGGTGGGGTGGAAGTGGAGGTCAGAGCAGTGGTGGGGCCGTGGGAGAGGGGTGATGAGGGGGTAGCTGAGTGAGGGGGAACGGGGTTGGAGGGAGTTTGAGCAGCGATGAAGTCCCTGCGGGTTATGTCGAGGGGGAGGGGGGATGAGGGGGTAGCTGTGTGAGAGGGGATGGGTTGAGAGGGCGTGTGAGTTGCGGCGATGTCCTTGCGAATTGTGTCAATCTTGTTTTTGAAGTGATTGGCAATCTCAAGGGCGGTGAGTGAGGTGCTGGGTGGAGGTGTGGGTGGCGAGAGTAGAGAGTTGAAGGTGGAGAATTTGGAGGGGTAGGCGTTGGAGGATGAGGAGATAGAGAAGGTAATCAGGTTGTGGTCAGAGAGAGGGAAGGGGGGGTTAGTGAGGTTGTGGGGAGCGCAGCGGTTGGAGAAGACAAGAACAAGGATATTACCGTTGGAGTGGGTGGTGGATTGTATGCACTGTGCAAGTGCAAAGGAGGAGGTTAAGTGGAGGAGATGGGATGTGTCCGGGTTGTCGAGGTTGACAGGGATGTTGAAATCCCCAAGGATGATGGTGGGTAGCTCAGAGGAGAGGAAGAAGGGTAGCCAGGAGGAGAAGTCATCCAGGAAGCGGGGTATAGATCCAGGAGGCCGGTATATCACAGCAATCTTCGGGGGGTTGGGGAGAATAGTCAGACGCAGTGGGCCTCGAAGGAGGAGAAGGATAGGGAGGGGGGGTTTGGGAGGACTCGGAAGGTGCTCTGCGGTGACAGGAGCAGACCAACCCCACCACCTTTACGACCGTTAGGCCTGGGTGAGTGGGTCCAGGTGAGACCTCCGTAGGAGAGGGCAGCAGGGGAGGTAGAGTCAGTGGGCTGGATCCAGGTTTCTGTGATCGCTAGGAGGTTGAGGGAGCCGGAAACAAAGAGGTCATGGATGGCGGTAAGCTTGTTGCACACCGATCGGGCGTTCAGGAGTGAACATGAAAACAGGGGGAGATTTTAGGGAGCAGGGGGACAGATACTAAGTTGCGGGGGGTTGCGGCGGGACGTGGAGGCAGGAGGGTGTTGTGTGGGTGAGGGAGGTGGTGGAGGGCCAGGATTTGGGGAGATGTCCCCCGCGGCTAGGAGGAGGAGAAGGGTGAGAAAGGTGGCATGGGAGCGGGATGTGCAGGAGCGTGAGAAACTACAAGTGGAGGTGTTGGGGTCAGTGGGAGAGTGGAGTAATAGGAGGAGGTGGTGGGTGCTGTAGAGGGGTGAGGGAAGCAGTGAGGACACAATATACAATTGTTTGGGAGGAGCAGAGGGATATAGTGAATGGATTTTGGGAACGGAGGAGAGGAAAATGAGAAGGAGGAGTGGAAGAGGCATTTTGGGGAGGTGATGAGAGCAGTAGTAGGGAGATGATAGCAATGAGGGGGAGATGTACAAGTTTTGGGGTGGAGCAGAGGGGTAAAGAAATGAGATTTGGGAACAGAGGATAGTAATATGAAGAGGAGAAGAGGGGAGTATTATATAAAGGTACACGGAGTGGGACTCAGGCATGTAAGAGATGTTTCCAGGGGTGATTGCTTGCAGTCTGTCCAGCATGCAGGAGAGTTTCTTGCTGTTGTTGTGTCTTCCTGCTGCTTAAGTTCTCCTGCTTTAGTTCAACTGCTGTGTTTAACTGCATCGCACTCCTTCAACGCAGCACTCAATCAGAAGCAGCACCCCCATCAGAGACTGTGCCCCCCATCTATTGATTCAACATGCCTCTTAGCAAATAGTTTGGGGTGTCTACTTTCCAAAAAGGGGTCATTTTGGGGGGTGGGATCATTTTATGCCCAGCATTAGACGTTTATGCCACACATCACTCACTCTTCTAACCACCTGAAGACCACGCCTTTCTGACACTTTTTGTTCACATGAAAAAAATCTGCTGCAATTTTTTATGTCACATAGTACTCACGCAGAGATTTTTCAAACGCAATTGTTTTTTCAAAAGTACACTTTTTTACTTTTAATGCACAGAAACACTAAATATTGACCAATTATTTGGTAAAATATAAAAGATAATGGTATGCCGAGTAAATAGATACCAAACATGACATGCTTTAAAACTGCGCATGCCCCGTGCAATGGCGACAAACTGCATACGTGTTTAATATTCATAGACAACATATAAAAGCCTTTACAAGCCACCATTATAGATTTACAGAGGAGGTCTGGTGTTAGAATTACTGCCCTTCATCTGACGTTCGTGGCGATACCTCACATACATGGTGCAACCGCTGTTTCCATACTGGCGCAGGGTCAAGGCTCACAAATGCAGATGGGGGCGTGCGCAGGGGGGCGAGGGTACTTTTTTTAAGTTATTTTGATTTTTTATAATTATTTTTACACTGTCCCTTCTTTGTTTTTATCACATTTACTGCTATCACAGGGAATGCAAATATCCCCGACAGCTTCAATGGGCATTGTCATATATTCTATTTTGAGGAATCTGGGGTCTATCAGACTCTGGATCTCTCCTCTGCCCTCACATTATCTCATCTCACCAACATCGCTGATCAGATGATTTCCCAATTTACAAATGGCGCTGTTTATATCCTGCGAAACTGAAGTGATGAAATGCTCGTAGCTTCCGATTTCTTAGACTATAGAGATGATTGGCACCACTTTGGTCTCCAATCAGCTCTATGGTCAGCTGACAGAAACACCGGCTGCATTCTCAGGTTCCCCCGATGGCACGGGACTGCCTGAGAAGGCCATGGAAGGCAGCGGGGGAGGGGGGACATCATTTCCCACTGCTTGTAAAAGCAATCCTGCAGCTAATTAGCCAATAAAAGCCGATCGGCGGCTGAAAACAACTATACCAGGATGATGCCTGCAGCTGTACCATCATCCTGGTATAACCATTCAAAGTCCAGTGATGTACGAGGACCTCGGTCTACGAATTTAATTTGTTCTGCAGGACATTTCATATAGCAAAAAATTTGTAAACCAAAACACTGTTTCCCATAGGAATGCATTGAAAACCAATTAATACGTTCTGAAGGTCAGAAAAATAGTAAACACTTCTAAAATACTGCGTGAGTTATGTTATTAACTCGTTATTAATTTATTATTTAGTAGTGACAACCATGTGTTCATGTTTCAGCTGTCAGCGGGGTTCCCCACTGAATGTAAAAGAATTGCTGGCAGTTAAGAAAAAGTGTTTTTCTTCTCTATACAATAGTTCAGAAATTCAGCCGTCACTTCCCCCTCCCCCACCTGAAAGAGAAAAAGTTTCCTTTAGTTTATTTCCCCAAGTTATAAGATACAATGTTTCCTTTAAATTACTTAAAATATACAATGTTTCATTTCAGTTTCTTAAAAGATACAAAGTATCCTTTAGCTCCAGGAAACTGACAGCGAATGTTGTGGACTATAGTGAAGAAAATAAAAGATGGCAATTGCATTTAAAAATCAGCGCCGACATACACTTAGTATTCTGAAAACAATTAGTAAACAATCAGTAATCCGAGGCGTTATTTTCAATGGATTTTCATTCGTAAATCACAAATAACGTGATTGGAGGCATTGGTAAAGGTATTGCTGTACATGTTATGTTCATTTTTCTTGTATGCAGCCTGTGGACTGAATGAAAAAAAGAGAAGAAATCTCTGCCAGAAAAGTGTGTGGTATGCCCACCACTGGAATATACCGCCCTGCATCCACCCACTTCTAATGGTGGGCACACATTAGGTCGCACGGTGCCACATGCGCCAGTTCCAGGATTGTACAAAGGTCTAAATAGTGGCACGCTTGGATAAACATTGTCCACGTATAAGTGGTACCCCATATGGAGAAGGATGACACCAAGTCCCAAACTATCTCATCACTGCTCCCCATGTAGTCTGGGCATCCGGGGGTTCCACGTGACTATCTTTTCCCTCACAAATCCGAACAATACTTGTGCTCACCACCGCACCGGCTTGTACTACACTTATGGGACTCACCACGTCACCAAGTCATACTGCAGTGCTGGTATTATTATTATTATACAGGATTTATGGCGCCAACAGTTTGCTCAGCACTTTACAATATAACGGGAGACAATACAGCAACAATACAGTTCAATACAAGAGGGTTAGGAGGACCTGATCCTGGGAGCTTAAAATCTAAGAGGTATGTTAAAGACCAGGATGTACTAGGCCGCTGGTGTCGCCAGTTCACCAAAAGGTAGCGCGGCACTAGTACTGGCACTCTGCTGCATATGAGAGTCATCAAAATTTACCGACAAGTGCTAACAGAGATCAGGCCTGATTCTGCCAACACTGCGGTTTTGTGTGCAATGTATCAGGTGACAGTGACCTACTGACACTGTACTTGCTGGGGGAGAAGGGGGGGTAAGCGTAGGGGCTAAACACAGGTGCTGGCAGGTGCCGGGGCTGATCCCGCTAATGCTGTGTTTGTGGGGACGCTATACTAATATGAACGCTGGTATAGTGCTGATCTGATCAAAGATATTGACCCGTTCAGACACTATACTAGCAATGGAGGTTTATTGTACATGAGTGTCTTCCTGGCAATCAAGGGGTTAAATGTGATGACTGGTGTACTGACGGACAATCTGACGCCATCTGGGAGGGGTGTGAAAACCATGTGAGTGCAAATCCTGTATATATATGTGATTTTGTGCACCCATGCCGCCCTGTAGCAGTATTTCTGCTGGTCAGGAAGCGGTTAAAGAAGCAGTTTGTGTTACGTCGCTGCGTTACTTTAACTGACAATTGCGCGGTCATGCAACGCTGCACTAAAATTACATTTACATCTTTTTTTCCTACAAATAGAGATTTCTTTTGGCGGTATTTGATCGCCTGTGCGTTTTTTTATTTTTCTCGCTATAAAAAAAATGCTGACAATTTTGAGAAAAAAACATATTTGGACTTTTTGCTATAAAACATGTTCAGTAAAAAAATTTAAAAATCAAATTTCATCATGAATTTCAGCCAAAATGTATTCTGCGACATCTCTTTGCTAAAAAAAAATCCCAATACGTGTAAATTAATTGGTTTATGTGAAAGTTATAGCGTCTACAAATGGCGGGAAAGATACTGGATTGTTAATTTTTTTTTATACTAATAATGGCGGCGATCAGCGACTTATGGTGGCGATCAGCGACTTATGGCGGAGATCAGCGACTTATGTTGGTCATCAGCGACTTATGGCGGCGATCAGGTGATCACACATACACTAAACCCATCAGGTGATAAAGGGGTGTGGCCACATGAACACCAACCATTTGGATCCGCCCACTTGAAGAGATAAAATGAATTTCATGGTGACATCACCTTCTAGACAGAGTATCTATCTGACCCTTTCCCTACCGCTTCACCCCCGCTGCACTGATTTCCCCTCAGCACTGATCCCCCTTGCAAACCCCTTTTGGCTGCCCTGCAGCTGCCAGTTTCCCTCCTCTACCATCTCACCGGCTTTGGGTGCTGCAGGGCAGCCACAGAGGGATCTACTTGTCCAAATAGATCCCCCCACTGCTCTGAACAATGCCTCCCCCCCACTGATGGCTGGGCACCCCCTCCCTGCAGCAGCTGGATGGCTTTCCTTGTTTCTCCATCAGTTGCAGCTTCTGCTGGGTGGGTGATCGCTGTCAGGATGGAAAATCGGAGACTGCTAAACATGTGTTTACCATCCCCCTTCCTTTCCTGAATGAATACAGTCAGTGATCAGTACCGATTCCTTCTGTATTCATTCATCACTGAAGCATAGAAAGCTGTGTTTACTATGCTTCAGTTTGTGAATAAATAGGATCCTCTGTACAGACTCCTATTCATTCATCTACAGTGCAGATGAGGCTGCAGGAAAGGAACTGCAGACAGTCAAGAAAGGGACATTAGAGGTCTGTTTGAACCCCTAATGTCTCCAAAGCCCCCCCCCCACAAAAAATGTACAAATATAAAAAAAACTATAACTGTACTTGTGTAAAAAATAAAGATAAAACACATAGTAAGGGTAGAGTTAGACCTGCATCTAAAACTCCCTTTCCTCTGAAGCCTGATCTGGATCTGGATCGCACTTCAGAGGCTACTGACAGGCAGTGAGGAAGCGATGTGACCCCCCCCCCCACCACCTGTTTTATCCCCATTTTACCGACCAATGAACCGACACCTACACCCGCACAGATGTCTGATCTGTCCTTGCAGCTGCTGTGTCCCGATTCACATGAATGGGACTGTCTGCATAGGGAGGCACAGATCACCCGTCCACCCCCATGCAGGTAATCCCAGCCCCCCCCCCCATGGGCACATGCTTTTCTACCCCCCATGTGACCGAGGCCTTGGTGGGAATTTAGCAGGAATTCTGTAAGTTACGTTGTGTCTATGTGCGCCAATAAGGATTTTACTGCTTTTCTGAAAATAACGATTTGATAAACATTTCTGCAACTATTGCGGGGCCTAAAAAATCAGCAGCCCCTTCTGTTTATTGTACTGGTCATGTGATTTCAGGAGACGTCTGGTATGGGGGGTCTTGTAGAAACTCTGAAAACTGGAAGTAAATAATAAAAAAAAAAATTTGAAAAATTGCCAAAATGGCAGGGCGTGTCAGTGAGAGGGTTCAACTGCAGTGACACCTTCCAGTGTCGGGTTCCTGAGAAGAAAATCCTGTGATTTCTGAGACATGAGAGCGTGTGATCAGCGAGTTTCATTTCCTCTACGTATCCCTTGTTATCCTGTGATTGGCTCCAGCTCAGCCACCTCCCTATGTTTCCTCTATAGAAATATCTAACCTGCAAATACAATGTAGATACTGATGTAAACACCAACAAGAAAACGAGCGTTAAAATCCAAAGCTGCTGCAGCATCGAAAAGGTAACCAAATAAAGCTTCCAAAGTCACTGATAAATGATAGGTGCAGCGCTAAAAAGACTGAAATGACTCTAAAAGTAGTATATGTGATAAAGTGCAAACATAATAAAGTGCTGATGCAACCATCAAAGTAAAACATTATATATATCTATCACTGCCCCAGATGAGTGACAACAATAAATAAATAAGGTGACTGTTAGTGCTGATAAAGTGACAAATATGATTAGGGGTGCAATTATGACTAAGTACATTGGCACGAAACGCGTCAGTGAAGAGCTGTACGTCATGACGTCATGCCGCCGGAGCCTCGAGCAGGTCCAGTAGCCATCTTGGATTTCCCTCATGGTCAGTTTTTTGTACTCTTATTATTGTATACCAAACGGAAGGAATAAATTTACTTTGAAGCAGTATCACGCTATTGGCATCCTTTCTTTGGGCTCTTTATGAGCTTACCAACCCCCAGAGCTTAATACGGAGGATGGCAGAGGTACTGCAGATGACCCAGAGAGGGGGATTCCATACCAGGCTGTAGACATCCTTAAAGGGACCTCCGACTGACCACAGTATATATCTATACATGTCCCCCACCCCAGTCCAGATCCTATGTGAATATCTTCAAAGAATTAGTATTAAAAGATCTGGAGGGACTAAATATTAGAAAAGCCCCCGACATGGACACCAAGAAAGCAGTTGACCTCCTCCTAAAAAGGAAAGACCTGGTCATCAGACCAGCGGATAAGGGAGGAGGGGTGGTCATACTCAATAAACTTGACTACCTAGAGGAATCCTATAAGATTTTGAATGACACTACTACTTATACCCGCCTTCCTGGGAATCCTTTATCAACCCTTAAAAAAGGTCTGAAAAATATCATTAAAAAGGGATTTGATAGTGGTATATTAAATAAAAAAGAAAAAGATTTTCTGTGCCCAGACTTCCAGTGTTTTATATACTCCCAAAGGTGCATAAAAATCCGACGAAACCACCAGGACGGCCTATTATAAGTGGAATAGGCTCATTATTTTCCAAAGTAGGAGAATATATAGATTATTTCCTACAACCGCTGGTCACACAAACTCCGTCGTTTCTAAAGGATACTAAGCACATTTTGAATGACATTAAAGACATTAAAATTTCATCTCAAACCTTTTTAGTCACAGCGGATGTCACATCCTTATATAGCAATATTGCACATGAAGATGGGATGGACGCCGCCAAATATTTTTTAGACGCCTACAGCACTTTATCTCCTTCACATATTGAATATATTTTAACATTACTGCAGTTCGCAATGCAGAACAATTATTTCTGGTTTGATCGCAATTATTTCTTGCAAACCAAAGGCGTGGCGATGGGGGCGAAGTTTGCCCCCAGCCTAGCAAATCTTTTTATGGCGTATTGGGAGGAGTTTTTAATCTATGCAAGAGAGTGGCCAGAGTTAATATTTTATAAAAGATTTATAGATGACGTGTTTTTATTGTGGAATGGGGAGGAGGAATCTTTGCACAATTTTTTTAAAACACTTAATGATAACACACTTAATATCGAGTTCAGTTATACATATAGCAATACAGATATTCATTTCTTGGATTTGACATTATTTAATGATAATGGTATGGTCATTACTGAATCTTTCTTCAAAAAAACCGATAGGAATAGTTTCATCCCGCTAGAAAGTTGTCACCACCCTGCATGGCTTGCAAACATTCCGAAAGGTCAATTTACAAGAATACGCAGGAATTGTACTAAATTGGATACATACTACATGCAAGCTGACACTTTAAAGATGAAATTCCTGGAAAAAGGATACCCTCAGCATAAAATCGATGATACTATCCAACAAGTGGCTAATATGGACAGAAGTGCATTGCTGGAGGATAAAAGAATGACCAGTAAGGCACTGTCTTGCCCTTTTTTGACCACATATTCTATACAGCATAGGGCCATTAAACACATTATCAATAAAAATTGGAATGTCTTATTGGCGGATCCCATCCTTTCCAAAATTCTTCCAGCAAAGCCGGAGGTTATATATAAAAAGGCTACAGCATTAAGACACCGATTAGCACCGAATGTTATCAACCCCCCAGAGAAGATCACGTTTGCACCAAACATAACAGGTTTTTTTCCTTGTAACAAGTGCGTTATTTGTACGACGAATAACGTAAGGAAACAGAAACAATTCACTTTTTCTTCAAATACCACAGGAAGAACGTATAAATTAGATAAATGCATAACCTGCTATAGTAAAAATGTGGTATACCTTCTTGAATGTTCTTGCAAACTCCAGTATGTGGGACGTACTACCAGACGCCTACGTGATAGACTGAGAGAACATATCAACAACATTAAAAAGGGGTATAAAGATCACTCATTGTCTTATCACTTTAAATGTAAGCACAACAATGACCCATCATCTTTACAGTTTGTTGGGATAGATATAGTACAACCCCATTGGAGGGGGGTAAATAAATTGCGTGGAGTCTCACAACTCGAAACACGCTGGATATATGAGCTGCAGACTCTACACCCTAAAGGCCACAATGTAGACATAGATCTAAATTGTTTTATCAATAATAGCTAAAACTCTATGGATCCTCTCTTTTTACTGTATTTTATGTATGTTTTATCGCCATACTGAGAGAATAGGATGTGATGATATTACTTTATCGTAATTGTCGTTTTATTGTCCCTTGGTTCAGTTTTATATTTCTAGTGTCACTGATTGGGACTGGCTAACAAATATTATGTAAACAATTAAAAGGATACAGTCATCTGTACCATCTTACAATTTTATGTATATATATTTTTTAGTATGGACTTATGTATGTCCATTGTTTTATTGCTCATTAGTAGATTCTCTGTTTTTAATGAATATTATATGTATATGGATTTTTATGAAGTGGTTTATATGCTAGTGCTATATATACTGTTTTGATTCGTTTTGCCCTTTAATCTGGTTAATTGGAAGGCACTTACCTCATTATCATACAAGATAAATATATATGAAATTGGCATTTGGATTAAATACCGAAGTGAGACCATTATGGGGTTGCAGTACTGTTATCAATAATGACAGCTGGCCGGCTATGCATGCTGCTGTTGTAACGGTATGTATAAGCAATGGAACCAACGAAAAATGGCGCCCATATCGGTATTCGGGTGTCCTCAGTTCGCACTTCTAGAATATGGCGCCTTCTTTACTGCGCATGCGCCTAGCATATAAATGGACGACGCACGGCTCGGCGTTCATTGGCAAATCCCCCCAGACGACGTGCGTGTGCACGAAACGCGTAGGAGGAGCCAGGAACGCCGTGACGTCACGCCGCCGGAGCATCGTGGAGCTCCGGCGGCCATCTTTACCACTGGACGGTCAGTCCGTTTTTGTATACACCGCTGTGTACCTTGGATGCGTTATTTAATAAAACCCTTTGTAATCACCTACTACACTATGGAGGCGTCCTTGTTTTGACTCCCTTGGGGAGTATACATTTGCAGTCATCGCTGGGTAAGGAACGTATGTGATCCTCAAGGAGAAGTCCACAGGCTACCTACCAAGGGATCACACAGAAACTTCCAGGAGCTCTTGAGGGAGGCTAGCATACTATCTTATCCTGACCGGCTGATGTCTCTAAGGGGAATACATATTAACAAAACGCTCATTTTCCTGGGCGTTCTGGTGAGTGTGCATTCTTTCAGCACTATTTTGCACAACGCCTGAGCACCAGGAGTGCAGGACAGAGAAGAGATCACTAAAAGTCACCCTTTTTATGAACTGTCATGTTTGTTTAGACATTTATTCATACGAATCATCTATCTGTCTTCATTGGAATATCTTGGTTCTGTAGCGCTGCATTTTTGATTCATGATATCTATACATGTGTATCATTATTATACATCTGGTGAGTGCGTAATTCTACTACTTACCTGGCACATCACCAAATCATTGAGTATAGTGTGTGGAACACCGATTTTGAGATCATACATATCCAGATCTCCACTTTGTCACTTTATGGACTTTGTATTGTTATTTCTGTGGAATTATTTGTTTATTGCATTGGTCACTTTATTATCACCAGCAGTCACTTTATTGTGACACCATATAGTGTGATCACCTTCACCTTGATTTCCACTTTGTCACTTTATGGACATATCTGTGTAATTGTTAGTTGCTTCATCATATTTGTCACTTTATCAGCACTAACAGTCAACCTATTTATTTACAGGTGAAACTCGAAAAATGAGAATATGGTGCAAAAGTTCATTGATTTCAGTGCAGCAACTTAAAAGTTGAAACTAATATATGAGACTCATTCCATGCAAAGCAAGATAGTTCCAGCCGTGATTTGTCATCATTGTGATGATTATGGCTTCCAGCTCATGAAAACCCCAAATCCACAATCTCAGAAAATGAAAATATTGTGAAAAGGTGGAATAATCTCGGCTCAAAGTGTCCCACTCTAATCAGCTCATTCAGCCATAACACCTGCAAAGGGTTCCTGAGCCTTTAAATGGTCTCTCAGTCTGGTTCAGTAGGAATCACAATCATGGGAAAGACTGCTGACCTGACACCATCACTGACACCCTCCATAAGGAGGGAAAGCCTCACAAGGTGTTTATTGCTTTTCAACTTTGGGGAAGGAGCCAGAGATGTCCATGGTGACGTCTGGAACGGCACTGAAATCTGCACAGACGAGTAAATGGCCTCTCCTGATTTTCTGCACTTTTTTCCATACTTTGTACAGGAAGGAAAGCGGTGGGGAGTCGGGCAGATATCGGGTCACAATGGTACATTGAGGGTTATTTATCTCACAGACCAGAATGATGGATCTTCCTGATTCATCGGTAACAATATGGAGGAGTCTGAATGTCAGGAGGTCTGTGATTGCTATCAGCACTCCTCATTTTCTCTCTGACAGATTGGACAGAAATATATGTGGGAACACTTATGAGTAAAGGAAGGGGTGTTGGATTTGTAGAAGTGTAGTGCAGACCCCAAGCTGGTCCCTCTGTTTGGTCCCAGGTTCCATTCCCTATTGGGTGATGACAGCCAGGCACACAGCAGCTCCCCAGTATCTCAATGCAATAACCAGGCAATGAGAATCTTTGTGAAGTTCCATGCTGGTTACACTTGGTTGGAGTGTCGGGGGAGCGTTAGGATTCCCAAATTCAGTGACAACGGTCACAGAGGACACTCTCTGGTAGTAGCTTGTAGGCAGGTGCAGTCTACTTCCTCCACTGCAGGTGGCGCTCTTCCACAGTGGCACTGTTGTTGGAGAAGAAGCCAAGAGGAAAAAGGTTCCAGGGGAAGCTATCCTATTGGATGATGCCCCCCCATGTGACCCTAGCAGCCATCTTGGGTCAGGCAGAGCCTATATTAGGCCCTGGCTCCCCGGTTTGGTGTGTATTTTGTGAGTTGGTAGAGTAGGGACAGGTACTCCCCTGGTAGGGACAGTACAAGAGGTAAGGGGCAGATTCCTGATGAGGAGGGGAAGCGTAGGGTCACAACTCCTTGGACATCATCCCGCTTGGCCACAAAACGGCCAGGCTGCACTCTGATCTCTTTACAGACGCTATCAGTCTGGCTGATCCCCGCTCTCACATTACTGGAACCCGTGAGTGCACCCCATTGGGCAGCCAAACCACCAGTATCCCACTTATCCTGATGGCATGTGTCCCCCCCTAACCCTAATGGCCAGTGTCCCTCCCCTTATCCTCATGGCATGTTTCCCCCCTAACCCTGATGGCCAATGCCCCTCCCCTTTCCCTGATGGACAGTATTCCCCACCATTTACCCTAATTTCCATTGTCCAACCCTTACCCTGAAGGCTAATGTCCCCCATTACCTTGATGGTAAATGTCCCCCCTTACCCTTGTCATGGAAATTTTGTATTTACAGGTTGAACTTTAAATGTGTCATATATGAGTGTTATTCATATGTCTCTGGTGTGTATAATTAAAGCTCTGAAGGCTGGGGGCGCATGCGCGGCCAGCACTGAAGGTGGACGTGGAGTAGTACCGCGCCGTCCACCCGCCAGCCTAAACGCGGCTCAAACCGGCCCTGGGTACTTGAAAGTGTGCGGCGCCGATACACATAAGGTGCCCGCACACCCGCCAACATGCCAAGGAGGAAAAAAACACTGGATCAACCAGGGAAACTAACACAATTCTTCCCGGCCGTCGGGCCGGGAATCCAAGATGGCGCCCGCGGCTGCAGACAGGGAGACAACAGCAGCACTCAGCAGGAGGACTACAGGGCTCAGCACCCGGATCCCAGGCTGCAACAATCACTATACCCAGGGGACCCTGGTGAGTTGTCTCCCCCACTGTCCCCTACATTACGCAGCCCTGCTAAATCCAGGCCACGGCTAGATCAGGACACTAGCACATTTCCACAGGCCTCAATTTCTCCATTACATCCACCCCAAGCTGCTATGCCTGACTTAGAAGCATTCCCGGTTTCAGACATACCACTGACAGAAATATGCATGAAAAATATGCTTACGTCATTGCGCCAATCTTTACATAACGATATCTTTACGCCACTTAACCAACTATCAACTTTAGTACAACAGCAAGAACATAGAATCAGCCACATTGAAAATGCCATGGGAGACATAACTACGGCGCACAACAACCTAATTGATGCGCATTCAGAACATTCGGCTGATATTGAGCAAATCAATCAAAAACTAGCTGATCTGGAAGACAGATCACGTCGCAACAACATCAAACTCAGAGGCATTCCCGAATCTGTCACTAACGCTGACTTAATACCATACATACAGCAGTATGCCAAAATACTCCTCCCTACTATCTCTGACTTGGAGCTCGCAATTGACCGGGCACATCGCTTACCTAAGCCCACTTTTTTGCCGGCATCCATTCCGAGAGACGTATTGGCACGCATTCATTTTTTCCATGTGAAAGATAAAATTATGTCGGCGGCTCGAAACCCACCGCCGCTCCCACCATTATACACGAATATCCGACTATATGCTGATCTGTCCAAAGCTACCCTCCTTAACAGAAAACGAATGCTATCTATCACCAAGGCCCTCAGAAACCATGGCATAGCATATCAATGGGGGTTCCCCACCAAACTATTAGTGCGTCATCAAAGTAGAATTTTTACTATCAAAACTTTGGAGATGGGCCTAGATCTACTGAAAACTTGGGATATACTCCCTGCTGATCCACAAGAACCCGCATATAGCTCTATGGAGGCAACTTGATCTTCATAAGACATACTCTTCCTCCGTTCCTTACATATCTCTATACTTTTACCCAGGAGCAATTTTTTACTCTGATTGTCTGGCGTTTGGCCTACTTTGATTCAGTTTGTTCAAAATGGTTGTAATTGGCTCGACCCCCGTCTGGCGGTCAAGCCCACCTGCATCCCCCAGTTTTGAGGTAGCAAAGTTGGCTACTCGGGACATTTGCATTTTTCGCAAATCCTTTTTTATTGTTATTCTTCCTATCCTTACCCCTTCCCCACCATGGCACCTTTGGATACCCATGCAACACTCATATATCACCTATTTCGGCACATCTTGGGATACTCCCCTCAACACTCCGATTGAGTCACAATTTTATCACCTCCTCCTACCTGTTTGTCTCCTAGCTGGACACAGGATCATTTACCTCTCCCAAATACCACCTCAAGTTATGGAAAAGCGAGAAATCATGATTCCAAATGATTAATCTTACATCACTTAACGTCCGAGGTCTGAACTCGCCTTACAAACGCTCATTACTCTCTAGAGAAGCACGGAAGTCACTAGCGGACATACTCTTTATTCAGGAAACACACTTCGCTACTGAAAAGACGCCTAAATTATACCTCCACCGTTTCTCTCAAATATTTATGGCAACTAACCAAAAAAAAAAGAATGGAGTGATCACGGCCATTAAGGATTCTCTTTCCTTTCGCTTTTTGGTGCAGAGGGCGGACCCACTTGGACGCTTTCACATTTTAGTATGCCAAATAAATGACAAGACTTATACCCTGGTAAATGTTTATGGCCCGAACTGCAAACAGCTATGTTTCTACCGTAAACTTTACAAAACCATCTGCACACTTAAACAAGGGAAACTCATCATTGGCGGGGACCTTAACATTACGGTTAATTCGAACATAGACTCTTCTTCTACTTCAAAATCCACGAAACCAACTATCAATCAATTTCTACACGACAATGATCTATACGACATCTGGAGATGTCAACACGGCTCGGAAAAAGACTATACTTATTACTCCCCTTCACATCTTTCATACTCACGGATAGACATGTTTCTCACGGACAAATGGACATTGCAACAAGTGACAACATCCAAAATTGGGACTATAACTTGGTCGGACCATGCCCCGATCCATATCTCATTAGACGACGACCAAAACACAGCGCTCCCACCCATCTGGAGACTCAACTCTTCACTGCTGACGACGCCGGAGAATCAGAAGCGTATCCAAGAAGTCCACAAACTCTTTTTTGACACCAACACCACACATGATATTTCTATTACCACCCTTTGGTTGACTTACAAGGCCTATATGAGAGGTATTCTTATCCAGTTAAACGCCCGTGCTAAGAGACAGCGGTCTCAACAAATTGATCAGCTCATGACTTCCATGACGAAAAACTAAACAAACAGAATCCAAACCCTGACATAACAACGACTTTAAACTCAGATAGGAACAAACTACATGCCATTTTACTCCACGCATACGACACTAACCTACAAAAAACAAAAGCAAAATTCTATGCACTCGGTAACAAGGCAAATTCACTCCTTAGTAAAATTATCAAACAAAAACGTCTTAAATCCAAAATATCCACAATCCGACATCCTGCTTCACACGACACTCTGACAAACCCACAGGATATCGCAAATGCTTTTGCGGCCTACTATCAGACATTATATAACCTAAAAGACGATGTCAATACAATCCAACCCACGACACATTCAATAGAACAATTTCTATCTAACATTAACCTACCGCACATAACCCCGTCTCAACTTGAATCCATTTCTATACCAATCTCTTTGGCGGAGATTGAAAAAATCATACGCACCCTTCCTCTGAATAAATCACCAGGGAACGATGGCTTCACTAATGAATACTACAAAGCCTTTGCCCCCGACCTCTCTCCGCACCTATCCCCCCTCTACAACCATGTCGCTACTTGTGGCGCATTCCCCCAAGAAATGCTTCAATCTATAATTACCACCATCCCGAAACCAGGTAAGGACCCTCAACTGGTACAAAATTACAGACCAATTTCGCTCCTTAATACAGATATAAAGATATACGCTAAGATAATCGCCCTAAGACTGATCCCTTACCTACCGACTTTAATCCATCCTGACCAGGTAGGATTCATACCTGGTAGACAAGCCCCTGATGCCACTAGACGGATTATATCCCTGTTACACCACCTTGAATTAGATCCTCAACCTTCGCTTTTATTATCGCTTGATGCAGAAAAAGCGTTTGACCGAATCCACTGGAAGTTTATGACACATACGCTCCAAAAATTTGGAATATCTGACTGGATACTTTCGGCCATTTTGTCCCTTTATTCTAAACCATCGGCCAGGGTCCTTACTGACGGCACACTTTCTCAACCCTTCTACATTTCTAACGGAACTAGACAAGGCTGCCCGTTATCCCCTATAATTTTTGCGCTACTCATTGAACCATTGGCAAACACCCTTAGAAATGACCCCAAGTTCACGGGAATTAGATGCTTAAAATCCGAGCACAAAATAAGCCTATTTGCCGACGACATTATCCTAATGGTCACTAATCCATACAACTCCCTTAAAACTATACAAACGCATATTCAAAACTACACATCCGTATCTTACTATAAACTGAATGAACCGAAATCTTCTATTCTGAACCTACATACACCAGAGGTCACCCAAAATCTAATTTCCAAACACTTCCCCTTCACATGGGAAAAAATTAGCATACCATACTTAGGAATCAAACTGACTCCAAAGACCAACCTACTATATGTCGCTAAATTTAAACCATTACTTGAATCCATTCCGCAAGAGATTAAAGGCCTACGCACCACTACTCTCTCCACACTGGGCAGATTGGCGACAGTTAAAATGTGTATCTTATCCAAGATACTTTATATCTTTCGCACGCTCCCAATACCAGTTCCTCACATCTTTTTTACAAAACTTCAGGCAATATTGAATAAATTCCTTTGGAATGCGAAAAAGCCTAGATATGCTACAAACCTACTAATCCGTCCATCCTCCAGAGGCGGAGCGGGACTCCCACATGTGAAATCCTATTACCTAGCCACCTTACTTGACCAGCTCTTTTTTTGGTGGCAGCCCACGTTCAACAAAACTTGGACTCTTTTGGAAGCTTCCTTATCCCTACCACACAACTTGTCAGACTTATTATTCATACCTCGAGGGACACACCTTAAGCATTTACATGGTCACCCTTGTATAATAGCCTCTCTAACAGCCTGGTATGACTTTATTTCTCATACCCAACCACGTAAGGACAACCTCCAACTTCTCACCCCGCTCTCATCCCTACACTTCCTCTCTCCTTATTTAAACTTAAAAGTGTGGAATGACTATGGCTTATTCTACATACAAAACTTGTACACCAACAATACCATGCATTCCTTTCAGACTATTAGAGAAAAATACCAAATCCCAGCTACTGAATACTTTACCTATATACGTATAACCCATGCCCTCTATAAAGCGAAGGTACCCTGTAATATTAAAATCCCAGCAACTATACAACATTTCTTACAAAACTCAACCTATCCAAAAAAAGGCATTTCATTGTTCTACAAACTCCTAGTTGAATCGCAATTTAATACACACACATCGTCCATAACAAACTGGGAAAAAATAATTCAACAACCCATATCTCTGAACACGTGGGAAAAAACATTTACCATGACTTATAAATCTTCAAAGTGCAGTTCGCACTGGGAATCGTACCTGAAAATACTTCATCAAGGGTACTTAACCCCTGTCAAATTAGCCCTATTCTATCCTCAACACTCGCAATCCTGCTGGAGACATTGTGGGGAATCAGGTACTCTCACACACTTATTATGGGCATGTAGATCCCTGACCTCCTATTGGAATCAAGTCTTTCAAATAATCTCTTCCATTACAAAGACACCGATTGCCCCAAACCAGGCTTTAGCGCTCCTCCATATCGGAATAGATAAGATTCCGCTGTCCTCACGCACCATCATTATACATATTCTGTCAGCCGCAAAACTCAATATCACCAGACTTTGGCGGTCTACTAACACTCCCTCTTTATCCCGACTGGTGTCCGATCTTAACTTCCTATGTGAAATGGAAAGGAGAACAGCCCTCCATAACTTCTCCTACCCCAAATTTGAGACTCAATGGACCCGATGGTTACACAACCCCAACTGTTCGATAAAATGATTATATATTATCCGAATAACTACAGGATTATGAGATCCTAGGTGCCTCCACCCCCTCCTCCCCCTTCTTCTTTTCCCTACCCATTTTCTCCTTTACTGCTCATACCACAAGTCAAATAAGGTGCACTAAATTAAGCATACCTCTCATGTAGCTGAACTAAGATTTTGCAAAATACCTCGGCCGGCTGGCGTGGTACTACTACCCTATTTTACCTACCTATACAAGATGTTGTATTAATGATGCACCTCTCTATGCTAATGCTTTCAATTATTTTGTATGTTTCAAATTTTCCAATAAAAATATTTGAAAATAAAAAAAAAAAAAAAAAAAAATAATCAACAAGAAAATTACAGCTAAGAGGAGAAGGAAGGAGATAGTGAGTGCTGATCAGAGTAAACTAAGGGTTAGTAGGGGGTGAGGCAGTGATCAGGGACACTGGGACTGGTGTGGGGGTGATCAGGGACACTGGGACTGGTGTGGAGGTGATCAGGGACACTGGGACTGGTGTGGGGGTGATCAGGGACACTGGGACTGGTGTGGGGGTGATCAGGGACACTGGAACTGGTGTGGCGATGATCAGGGACACTGGGACTGGTGTGGGGGTGATCAGGGACACTGGGACTGGTGTGGAGGTGATCAGGGACACTGGAACTGGTGTGGCGATGATCAGGGACACTGGGACTGGTGTGGTGGTGATCAGGGACACTGGGACTGGTGTGGAGGTGATCAGGGACACTGGAACTGGTGTGGCGATGATCAGGGACACTGGGACTGGTGTGGGGGTGATCAGGGACACTGGGACTGGTGTGGTGATGATCAGGGACACTGGGACTGGTGTGGAGGTGATCAGGGACACTGGGACTGGTGTGGAGGTGATCAGGGACACTGGGACTGGTGTGGAGGTGATCAGGGACACTGGGACTGGTGTGGTGGTGATCAGGGACACTGGGACTGGTGCGGCGGTGATCGGGGACACTGGGACTGGTGTGGAGGTGATCAGGGACACTGGGACTGGTGTGGGGGTGATCAGGGACACTGGGACTGGTGTGGAGGTGATCAGGGACACTGGGACTGGTGTGGAGGTGATCAGGGACACTGGGACTGGTACGGTGGTGATCAGGGACACTGGGACTGATGTGGTGATCAGGGACACTGGGACTGGTACGGTGGTGATCAGGGACACTGGGACTGGTGTGATCAGGTATCTGTTACACATAGCTGAGGTCAGGACAGGCAGCAGACAATAGAGACGTCCATTAGAAATAAGTGTAATGTATAATTTAATATATCTGTATTTCCCCTTTTTCAGTCCTGGTGGGGGAACACCTTCCTTATATTTGGTCCCTGTCCCTAGTCACGCAGCTTCCCAATAATAAGAACTGTTTTAGATGCTTTGTTCTGGATCCTCTAGTGAGGAAAAATCCAACATAGTAATCATTGTGTGTAAGGGGGGGGGGAAGCTGAGTTTTCCATCATTAGCCCTGTCTGTACTGTGCTGGCAGATCTCATTATCATTCATAACTAGATGTGAACACTGTCAGTCCTAACAAAGGGTTGGAGGGGTAGAGGCGGGGCTTCTTCCATTGTATGCTAAAAAAGGATGGATTTGGGACAGAATCACTTTCTAAAAACCTTGACGTCGGCCATGACACCTCCTCCTTAGAAACATCTAAAAGGTAAGAAATATTCTGAAACTTTTTCTGCTGTGTGAATCGGAACTCCTAAGAAACATACAAAGAGGTTTTCCCAAATTAGACAGAAATAGTAGAAATACGCTTCCAGCTCACTCACCAGCTTGTCTGGTTTCCTTCCCTTTTCTCAGCTGTGTTTCTGTTCCACTCACTTCTCTCCTTTACACTGCAATACATTTCCTTTAAAAGAGAAGTTCAGCATCAAAAGAAAACTGTCACCTACAGTGGGGATGGAAAGTTTGGGCCCCCCAGCTAAAAATGTGTATTAATGTGCATAAAGAAGCCAAGGAAAGATGGAAAAATCTCCAAAAGGCATCAAATTACAGATTAGACATTCTTATAATATGTCAACAAAAGTTAGATTTTATTTCCATCATTTACACTTTCAAAATAACAGAAAACAAAAAAATGGCGTCTGCAAAAGTTTGGGCCCCCTGCAGAGTTAATATCTTGTACTGCCCCCTTTGGCAAGTATCACGGCTTGTAAACACTTTTTGTAGCCAGCCAAGAGTCTTTCAATTCTTGTTTGAGGTATCTTTGCCCATTCTTCCTTACAAAAGTCTTCCAGTTCTTTGAGATTTCTGGGCTGTCTGTCACGCACGGCTCTTTTAAGGTCTATCCATAGATTTTCAATGATGTTGAGGTCAGGAGATTGTGAAGGCCATGGCAAAACCTTCAGTTTACGCCTCTTGATGTAATCCCCCGTGGATTTCCAGGTGTGTTTAGGATCATTATCCATTTGTAGAAGCCATCCTCTCTTTAACTTCAGCTTTTTCACAGATGGCATCAAGTTACCATCCAAAATTGGCTGAAATTTTATTGAATCCATTTTTCCTTCTACTCGTGAGATGTTCCCTGTGCCACTGGCTGCAACACAACCCCAAAGCATGATTGATCCAACCCCATGCTTCACAGTTGGACAGAGGTTCTTTTCATTAAATTCTGTGCCCCTTCTAGAAGAGGTTTTCTTCTGATGACTCTTCCATGAAGCCCATATTTGTACAAGTATCTCTTTATAGTGGAATAGTGACCACAACTCCAGTGTCTGTCAGATCTTTCTGGAGGGATCGTGCCGTCAAACGTGGGTTTTGAATTGTTTTTCTCACAATCCTGCGAGCTGTTCTGTCTGATATTTTTCTTGGTCTTCCAGATCTTGCTTTAACTTCCACTGTTCCTGATGACTGCCATTTCTTAATTACATTCCGAACAGAGGATATTGACATCTGAAAACGCTTTGCTATCTTCTTATAGCCTTCTCCAGCTTTGTGAGCGTCAACTATTTTCAGTTTCAGTTTTCTAGACAACTGCTTAGAAGAACCCATGGTGCTGATTGTTGGGGCAAGGTCAGATGAGTCGGGGCATTTAAAACCTTTGATATTGACATCACCTGGTCTTCCCAGACGATAATTGAGAACAATCCATGACACTGGCAGGTCTCAGCTTGGCAAAGGGGGCAGTGCATGCTATAAATTCTGCAGGGGGCCCAAACTTTTGCAGACGCCATTTTTTTGTTTTCTGTTATTTTGAAAGTGTAAATGATGGAAATAAAATCTAACTTTTGTTGACATATTATAAGAATGTCTAATCTGTAATTTGATGCCTTTTGGAGATTTTTCCATCTTTCCTCGGCTTCTTTATGCACATTAATACACATTTTTAGCTGGGGTGCCCAAACTTTCGATCCCCACTCACCAGCTTGTCTGGTTTCCTTCCCTTTTCTCTGCTGTGTTTCTGTTCCACTCACTTCTCTCCTTTACACTGCAGTACATTTCCTTTAAAAGAGAAGTTCAGGATCAAAAGAAAACTGTCCCATCCCTGGATAGGGAGCCTGACGTGCAGAGGCCGGCCTCCCGTACAACTCCGGCTCAAGGACTGCTGATGGTGGGACAGCGGTCACAGGGGCACGGTGGGGTATGAGTGCCTGTGATCAGTCCAGTAATAGCAGGTGAGCTGATGAGTTGCAGGCAAGGATCAGGGTTCTGATGTAGCCGTGCTGGATGGATGGATACTCGAGCGCAGCGTGCTGAGGATGAAGGGTCAGACAAGCCGGGTTCGGTATCGGTCAGGCAGATCAGGCTTACAGCGGCAGGAGGAAGAGTAGTCAGGTCACAGGCCAGGTCAGTAATGGAAGACAATCAGACAGGAGCAGAGACAGGAGAATAATCCAAAGACAAGCCAGAGGTCAGGGCAGGAAGCAATCAAGCGGAGATCAGGAACAGGCTGGTTCAGTATCAGGAGTCAATCACAGCAATCGGGGAACATGAGCAGGGAAAAGGCCATATGGCAATGGGACAACTACTGTAGACAGTTTAAATAGCCCTTTTGGCGCCAGCATTAGTGACAGGTGTGTGTCTGCATATGCGTGTGCACATGCGCACACACACGTGTGCGCACCAATGTCTAAGTACCTGAACATCTGTTTCGCTCGTAAGGACTCTGCACATGCGCATATTTGTGCACCGTGGAACTTCACCTACACTATGGGCAGGCCTTTCCTGACAAAAACAAACATTCATACTCACCTTGGTGGATGCAGCATCGATCCCAGCTGCATCTTTCCCACGCCACCTTTAAGACTGAGAACTGAGCGATCAAACACTGTTGATCGCTCAGCTCTTGTTCTTTAGTGTGCAGAGAGGCAGTGACTGTCAGTCACCAGCTCTCTGTTGTGCTCCTCAAGCGCTCACGGCAGTGCAGGGACGTGGAGGGGCAAGTCAGTATCTCAGCAGCCCACTAAGGGGGTGAGCAAGATACCAGTTAGGCGTCTGAGTGGATCCCGACAATATGATTGGGATCCTTGCAGAGCCTGGACTGGCTCGGTGATGTCAGCCGACAATGGGCTTTAACCTGTAAGCTAAAAATGTATCGCAGAAGTGAACCACAGCCAGGAAGTGCAATTCTGGCAGGATCGCTGGATAAAATGAAAGGAAAATGCTTCAACACAAAAACGAATGCAGCCAACACCTCTGAGGGCTTGCAAGCTGCAATAGGTGACAATTTTCCTCTCGGGTTTAGATACACTTTAATATCAATCCAAAACATTCTCAATGTTGGATAAATATTGCAACATTGTAAATTAATCTGGATAAAATAGAGGTGAATCCCCTCAATAACTGCCCATTTCCAGTGGAAACCCATGGATATAAATACCTGGGCCACCTCTTGGGATCCCTACAGACTGAACTATGAGATATCTGAGTAGAACCCTAGTGGGCACCATAAACTCCATGAACAACTTAAAAGATGGAACACGTGAAGGATTCATAGTTTGGTCCAATCAGTACATTGGAATATTGTCCTGCTCATTCTGTATCTTTATAAATCTTCATCCATCTGGATCACCTCTGGGATCTCATCCCTTTTGATGGGATTGTTTGGCAGAAGTTTGGTAAACTTACGAATGGTAGAGGTACAAGTCCCCAGTTTCTATGCCAGAAATGAGGTTGGGTCATGCAATGGAACTCCTGTCTGTCTCTTATCCTTCACAATCCAGCTAGATGAAGGTGGAAGGTCCTCTTTTTTTTTTTTTTTTTTATAAATATTTATTACATTTTTCCAATACATATACAAAACATATCAACATTTCTATTAAAATAATTATCCCAAATATTTTCTCTTCTTGCATAAATTATCCCTGTATATGACTTTCTTTCCTTACCCTCCCCCCCCCCCCTCCACCCCCCCATCTCCTCCAACCCCTTCCACGCTCCACATTCTTTTTTTACTCTCGTTAACTCCATATTATTCTGTTGTTTCTAAATCTCATTTCTAAGCCAGCTTCCAGGAATATTATCTCTTCATATATTTCACCTTTTCTCTGTATTCTTCCCAGCTTTTCCATTTTTTATTATATAACTCCAGCTTATCCTCGTGCGTATAATACAATCTTTCTGTCCCAGAGATCTGATTTACTCTAGCCATCCAATCCTCCTCAGTTGGCACCTCTCTTTTCTTCCAGAACCTGGGTATCAGACTCTTCGCTGCGGTCAAATAATGCCATATCCCCGAACTCTTATATGTCTTCACTGAGAGTTCTGAGATATGGAGGAGACATACTTCTGGATCTAATCCTATATTGATTTCTGTGATTTTCCTTATCAAATAAACTATCCTCCGCCAAAACACCTGTATTTCTGAACACTCCCACCACACATGATACCACGTGCCCACCTCTCCACATCCTCTCCAACACATCTGTGAAATTTCTGTATTCATCTTGTGCTCCAAATAGGGGGTAATGTGCCATCTACTCAAACACTTATAGTTTATTTCCACTTCTCTCATACTAATATTTTCGTGAATTAATGTGAACATCTTCCTCTTTTCCTCCTCCTCTATTTTTCTTCCCATATCTCTTTCCCATTTCTCTATGTGCATTAATTTTGTGTCTTTATCCAGTTCCATTAATATCTTGTGTATTTTTGCCATACCGTGTCTACCATTTCCCCGTGACTCAAAGATTCTCTCAAATGGATTCCAGTCTTTTCTAGTTCTTATTGGTTTTGGAAGGTTTTCAAAAAAATTCTTCAGTTGGTAATATCTTAATCTATCCATCTTATTAAAGACTTCTCCCGTTCTTTCCTCCATATCCTTATATGACCCCATTTCCTCTCCTACCATTATATCTCTCAATTGCGCCTCCTGTTTTATTATCCATTTCCCTGCTATACTATCTTTACCCGGGATGAAATATTTTGTGTTCCTAAGTGGTATTAGTTGTGAATTAAAAACCCACCCCTTTTGTCTGTGTAATAAATCCCATTCTTTTAAAACATTAATAGTGTACGTGCTTGTGCTCTCCTCTAATTCTCTATATTGTGCAGGCACCCAGATACTATTACTCAAACTTTTTCCACTCAGTGCTTTCTCAATTTGAACCCAAATTTTCTCCGGATTATGAATCCAGTCGAAAATTCTTGCAATAATCCCTGCTTTGTAATATCTCCTAAAATCTGGTACCCCCAATCCTCCTCTTTCTTTACTTCTGGTCAGCGTTTCATAACCTATTCTAGGCTTTTTATTCCTCCATATACATTTTATTATCATTTTCCTCAGTTCTTTAAAATATGCCTCTGGGAGTTTGATTGGGATCATTTGAAATTTATATAATACTTTGGGGACTATTACCATCTTTAACAAGTTTATACGACCTATCCACGATGGATTTCCATTTCCCACTCTTCTCACCTCCTCCTTAATTTCATTTAATAGAGTTATATAATTGGCTTTATAAAGGTTCTTATTTGAGGCTGATAGTTTTATTCCTAGATATTTTAATTCTTTATCTCTCCAAAGGAAAGGGAATTCCTCTTGTAGTTTTTCTTTTTCACTATTCTTGAGATTTATGTTTAAGATTTCGGTCTTTGTCGGGTTAATTTTTAGGTTTGACAGGTCTCCGTACTCCCTCAATGCTTTCATTAAATTTGGAAGTGATGTTCTTGGGTTTCCTACATAAAACATCAGATCGTCCGCATAAGCCACTACCTTGTGTTCTCTATCACCTATCTTTATTCCTTTTATGTCTATATTCCTCCTAATCATGGACAGCAAGGGCTCCAGTGTTAACACATATAGCAATGGAGACAATGGACATCCCTGTCTTGTACCATTTGACATCTTAAAGTACTCTGATCTTCCTCCATTTACCATTATGGTAGCGGTAGGCCCTCTGTACAACTCACTAATCCAGGTGGAAGGTCCTCTTAATCCAATCAGTAAAATATTCCACTGCCCATTCTGCATATGTGTAAATCTTTGCCCATTTGTGTCCCCTCCAGGATCTCTACATTCTCATGTTTGTAGGCTCATCTGCCAGAAGAAGAACCCCCAAGAATCTATCCAGTTTCATAAAGTTAGATTCACATAAAGTAGGAGGTGTGGGTCATCCAGTTTTTATGCCAGAAGACTAGGTCAGGTCATGCAATGGAACTCTTGTTTGCCTCTTGCCCCTCACAATCCAGCGGGGAGAAGGTGGAAGGTCTTCCAGGTCCAATCAGTAAAACTGAACATCCTATCACTCATTCTGTATCTGTGTAAATCTTTGTCCTTTTGGGTCCCCTCTAGGATCTCTACATTCTCATGTTTCTATATGGCAGAAGAACCCCCAAGAATCTGTCAAGTTTGATAAAGTTAGATACAGATAGAGCAGGAGGTACAAGTCTTTCACTTTCTATGCCAGAACATGAAGTCAGGTCATACAATGGAACTCTTTTCTCTCTCTTGCCCCTCACAATCCAACTGAGTGGAGATGGAAGGTCCTTCTCATAAGAACCCCTAAAAATCAGTCAAGTTTGGTAAACTTAGTTACAAATGGAGTAGAAGGTATGGGTCATCCAGTTCCTATGTCAGATGATAAGGTCAGGTCAAACAGTAGAACTCATCCTCACAATCTAGCTGGGTGGAGGTGGAAGATCCTTCTAAGACAAACCCCCAAAAATCAGTGAAGTTTGGTGAATGTAGATACAGTGGAATAGGAGGTACGGGTCATTTAGATCCTATGTTAGATGATGAGGTCAGGTCATACAATGGAACTTTTCTCTGTCTCTTGCTGCCCACCATACAAACAACTGGAGGATGGAAGGTCCTCCTGGTCCACTCAGTAAAATTTAAGTTCCTACCACTCATTCTGTATCTGTATGTCTTTGCTCATTTCCATTTCCTGTAGGATCTCCATATTCGCATATTTGGGGGTTTGGCAGGCAAAGGAACCCCCAAGAACAAATCAAGTTTGATCAAAATTAGATACACACAGAGAAGAAACAGGTCACCTAGTTCTAGAGTAGGAGGTCAAGTCATACAATGGAAGTCTTGTCTGTCTTTTGTCCTTCAAAATCCAGCTGAGTTGAGGTGTAAGGTCCTTCTTAGAAGAACCCCCAAAATCCAGTCAAGTCTGGCCAATTTAGATAAACATGGATTAGACTGTATGGAGCACCAAGTTCCAAAGTCAGATGATAAGGTCAGGTCATGCAATAGAACTCTTGTCCTCACAATCCAGCTGGGTGGAGGTGGAAGGTCCTTCTCAGAAGAACCCCCCAAAATCAGTGCAGTAGGAGGTCCTGGTCAACCATTTCCTATGTCAGATGATGGCGTCAGGTCATACAATGGAATTTTTGTCTCTCTCTTGTCCTACATAGTTCAGCTGGGTGGAGGTGAAAGGTCCTTTTTATATCTGATGCAAGAGAGGATTGGGAGTATTTGAACAGGGGAACAAATACAACCAAGTGGCCCGTTCTTGGTACGGACAGATTTGTGTGGGTGAAAGAAAGTATACCATGCTATGGTGAACAGTGTTCCTATAGAATGTGGTTTATTGTGACAATTTTGAACATTGGCTTCCCTTGCAACTCTCTGCATTCAGCCTGACATTTCAGAGCTGCCAAGGAAAAGAAAATTGAAAATGATATTTCTCCAATCATTTACAACCTGGCCCCACAGGTACAGAAGTAAAAATAATATTGGTGTGTTGGTGTCCTCGCAGGGGTCTGTAGGAAGACGCCACTCTGGGCCTCCATAGTGGATTTCCCTCCTGGCTTTGAGACCATAGAGGAGAACAAAGTGGTTAAAGTGTCATGTAAGGAGCAGTACGAGACCAGGACGTTTCATCCTGACGTGTGTGAAGAAGTCGGAGGTCTTCCAATTTTTATCCTCATCTTGAATGTACCCGGGTGTTCAAACAATTGACCCTCTTCTGCAATTTGGCTAATTAAGTGTCTATCCACCCAGAAATCATTCCAACTTTGGACAAAGAGCTGACTCCTCCCTCTCCTCAGCCATCTGCTTGCTTTGTGGTTCCCCTTCTTCTGCACCTCTGCCCCAGACCATTCAGTTAGTAACCCTCAGAGTTCCTTGCTCATTTCCAGTTTGGCCTTGTATTACACTGGGCCCTCCCCCGTTACCATCTATCTCAGTTGTATTACCAGTGGCCACATGAGTGTCACCATTCCCCTACTAGGAGCTCCAGTGAATTTCATGGAGGTCTGTGATTTTACAACTTCTTGGTGGGACCCTACTGATGACTCCACCTCTAATGTCCCATCCAGCCATCTGTGTGTACCATGATTTGGTCTTATATTACTCACACACCTTGTCAGACCTTTGATGTTCACTTAGATCAGCTTGGTGGTCCCAGTAATGGCCATTGTATCTTCTCTATTCCAGGGAAATGTGGGAGGTTGGTGGATTCATATCAGAATATAAACATGTATCCAGAGAAGAAATATTATGAATCAGGATGAGGAAGTGACGCTGACGTGCCCCTCTGGATATCGGCCCAATTACAGCAAAATCCGATGTATACGAGTCAATGGCATCAACATCTGGAATGTCACTAAGGATTTCTGTATCTACTCACCAAGTAAGTCATAATTGGTCCCCACTCATAGGTTGGGTCACCTCTTATACCCATAAGGTCACCATGCTGTGTGACAATATGGAGGATGTTTTCTATACTACTCCAAACTCAGCCAAATAAAGTATGGAGGAAGCAAGGCAATCAGAAGTTAACCCCTCCCCCTTCACCCCTCATGGAACAGAGCAATCCTTACATCTACAAAAGTAAATAATACCTCATGTAAAACAAATAGGGCAAACAAGGCATTCTTTGGGTGATGGTGATGAAAAATTATTTTATTTTTTATACACAACCCATGGACAGAAAATCAATGAAACTGAAAAAAAAACATATTTTTCTAATTTTATCAGAGTTAGTTTAGAAAAAACTATTGTAGATAAAAAAGATAAAAGTTGTTCTCTGTAATTTCTCCTTTTAAAATGACACCAAAATTATAATTCTACTGTAGTGTGTTGCAAAGTTATTTACATTTGAAATAAAGGGTTCCTTTTTAATTATCTGCTTAAAAAAAAAAGGACAATAAAAAAAAAAACAAATGAATAGAATAAAAAAGAGAAAAAATAAATAAAATATTAATAAATAGAAAAATAGGGCAACAAAAAATAATCAACAGGAAAATTACAGCTAAGAGGAGAAGGAAGGAGATAATGAGGGCCAATCAGAGCAAACTATAGGTTAGCAATGGGTGGAAGAACACATTGTTATTAAATAAATAAATATATACAATTTATCTATCTATCTATTATCTATTATCTATCTATTATCTATCTATCTATCTATTATCTATCTATCTATCTATCTATTATCTATCTATCTATTATCTATTATCTATCTATCTATCTATCTATCTATTATCTATCTATCTATCTATCTATCTATCTATCTATCTATCTATCTATCTATCTATCTATCTATTATCTATCTATCTATTATCTATCTATCTATCTATCTATCTATCTATCTATCTATCTATCTATCTATCTATCTATCTATCTATCTATCTATCTATCTATCTATCTATTATCTATCTATTATCTATCTATCTATCTATCTATCTATCTATCTATCTATCTATCTATCTATCTATCTATCTATCTATTATCTATTATCTATCTATCTATCTATCTATCTATCTATCTATATATCTATCTATTATCTATCTATCTATCATCTATCTATTATCTATCTATCTATCTATTATCTATCTATCTATCTATCTATTATCTATCTATTATCTATCTATCTATCTATCTATCTATCTATATATCTATCTATTATCTATTATCTATTATCTATCTATTATCTATCTATCTATCTATCTATCTATCTATCTATCTATCTATCTATCTATCTATCTATCTATCTATCTATCTATCTATCTATCTATTATCTATCTATGTATTATCTATCTATCTATTATCTATCTATCTATCTATCTATCTATCTATCTATCTATCTATCTATTATCTATCTATCTATCTATCTATCTATCTATCTATCTATCATCTATCTATCTATTATCTATCTATCTATCTATCTATCTATCTATCTATCTATCTATTATCTATTATCTATCTATCTATAATTATCTATCTATCTATCAATCTATTATCTATCTATCTATCTATTATCTATCTATCTATCTATCTATCTATCTATCTATCTATCTATCTATCTATCTATCTATCTATCTATTATCTATCTATCTATTATCTATCTATCTATCTATTATCTATCTATCTATCTATCTATCTATCTATCTATCTATCTATTATCTATCTATCTATCTATTATCTATCTATCTATCTATCTATTATCTATCTATCTATCTATCTATCTATCTATTATCTATCTATCTATCTATCTATCTATCTATCTATCTATCTATCTATCTATCTATCTATCTATCTATCTATTATCTATCTATCTATCTATCTATCTATCTATCTATCTATTATCTATCTATTATCTATCTATCTATCTATCTATCTATCTATCTATCTATCTATTATCTATCTATCTATCTATCTATCTATCTATCTATCTATCTATTATCTATCTATCTATCTATCTATCTATCTATCTATCTATCTATCTATTATCTATCTATTATCTATCTATCCATTATCTATCTATTATCTATCTATCTATCTATCTATCTATCTATCTATCTATCTATTATCTATCTATCTATCTATCTATTATCTATCTATATCTATCTATCTATTATCTATCTATCTATCTATCTATCTATCTATCTATCTATCTATCTATCTATTATCTATCTATCTATCTATCTATCTATCTATCTATTATCTATCTATCTATCTATCTATCACGTGCTGTGATGTCATGACAGTAGGTAAGAAGTGTCCTCGGCAGCACAGCTGTCAGATGGTGGGAGGCGGCTTAGTGAGCGTAGCGCCCCCTTTCCCCGTGTTTTGGGTTGCAGCGCTGGCGGCCATCATGACTGACCTTGGATCTACTGCGGGGACTTCTTATGTGTAATAAAGGACTTGTCAGAGACGTCTGCTGTCTGTTTACTCCTTTTTCTTTGTGTGACTAGGTAGCGGTTCCATGTTCCCCATACTCATCCACATGTGAACTCTCTACATGTTACATTGTAATATTCTGGAGGAAATCAGCGGGAATTTGTGACATTTATGTGTTTGTATCTGATAATAAGGATTTTAGGGGTTTTTGTCAAAAATATTCTTTTGATAAACATTTCTACAAATATCACAAGGCCTTAAAAATCCTCGTCCCCTTCTGTGTAATGTACTGGTCATGTGACTTCAGGGAACGTCTGGTTGGGGGTCTTCTACAAACTCTGAAATCTGGAAGTGATTCATAAATAAATGATGGAAAATTACCGAAACGTTCCGTCCAGCTGAGTGTAAAAGTGGAGCGCCGGGCCCGGCAGTGAGAGGGTTCAACTGCAGTGACACCTTCGAGTTTCGGGTTCCTGAGAAGAAAATCCTGTGATTTCTGAGACATGAGAGCGTGTGATCAGCGAGTTTCATTTCCTCTACGTATCCCTTGTTATCCTGTGATTGGCTCCAGCTCAGCCACCTCCCTATGTTTCCTCTATAGAAATATCTAACCTGCAAATACAATGTAGATACTGAGCCATCTAATACCTGCCTGTGCCTTGTGTCTTCTGGGATCCCAAACTCCTGGGGGGGTCTGATCCAGCAGAAGTGACACCAAAGTCTGCCGCAGATTTAACCTTCGCACCGCCATACACCTCCACACACCTCCGCACACCACAATACACCTCCGCACACCTCCATACACCTCCGCACACCGCCATACACCTCCATACTCTGCCATGCACCTCCGCACACCGCCATACACCGCCATACACCTCCATACTCCGCCATACACCTTCACACCGCCATACCCCTCCTCACTCCGCCATACACCTCCGCACACCTCCACACATTGCCATACACCTTCACACCGCCATACACCTCCGCATACCGCCATACACCTCCACACACAGCCATGCAACTCCACACACCACCATACACCTCCGCACACCGCCATACACCTACGCACACCGCCATACACCGCCATACACCTCCATACTCCGCCATACACCTTCACACCGCCATACCCCTCCTCACTCCGCCATACACCTCCGCACACCTCCACACATTGCCATACACCTTCACACCGCCATACACCTCCGCATACCGCCATACACCTCCACACACAGCCATGCAACTCCACACACCACCATACACCTCCGCACCCCACCATACACCTCCGCACACCGCCATACACCTACGCACACCGCCATACACCTCCACACATCGCCATACACCTTCGCACCGCCATACACCTCCGCACGCCGCCATACACCTCCGCACACCGCCATACACCTCCGCACACCGCCATACACCTCCATACACCGCCATACACCTCCGCACACCGCCATACACCTCCGCACACCGCCATACACCTCCGCACGCCGCCATATACCGCCATACACCTCCACACACCTCCGCACACCGCCATACACTTTCACACACCGCCATACAGCTCCATACACCTCCGCACACCGCCATACACCTCCACACACCTCCATACTCCTCCGCACACCGCCACACACCTCCATACACCTCCGCACACCTCCGCACCCCACCATACACCTCCGCACACCGCCATACACCTACGCACACCGCCATACACCTCCGCACGCCGCCATACACCTCCGCACACCGCCATACACCTCCGCACACCGCCATACACCTCCATACACCGCCATACACCTCCGCACACCGCCATACACCTCCGCACACCGCCATACACCTCCGCACGCCGCCATATACCGCCATACACCTCCACACACCTCCGCACACCGCCATACACTTTCACACACCGCCATACAGCTCCATACACCTCCGCACACCGCCATACACCTCCACACACCTCCATACTCCTCCGCACACCGCCACACACCTCCATACACCTCCGCACACCGCCACACACCTCCGCATACCGCCATACACCACCACACACCTCCATACACCTCCGCACACTGCCACACACCTCTGCATACCGCCATACACCTCCGCACACCACCATACACCCTCACACATTTCTAGCACACTTTACATCAAACAGGAGTTGATGGTTCACATACATGGCAATACATGTTCAAGCTGGCCAACTACAACAAAGTAATCCCAGAACTGAAGCCAATGATCCCACCAGTTTACCACAGAGCTTTGTGAGACCGGAAGGTGGTCCTCAAATATGAAACTGGAAGCAACTAGCATTGTCATCTCTTCCGGTTTCCCTGGATGTAAACAGCGCCATTTTTAACCACTTGGCCCCGCCCACAATGTACTGCAGGTGGGTGGGGCTACAGGCAAAGCAATGTACCTTTATGTCACCTGATACTTCTGGGTTTTGAGCGCACATGTGCCCCCCCCCCGCTTACCCTACCTGCCATTTGCTGCATCAGCGGGTCCTGGCCAGTGATTGTTACCCGGGACTCTGCTGATCTCCTGCAGTGAATGGAGGAGCAGTCCTGTGTCTGTATTTGTATATAGAGGTCCAGGAACTAGCTGATTCTTCTCTGTCTGGACCCTTCTCATTCCGGAGAGAAAAGAGAGAGCCGCACTGTGAGGAAAATGTTAGATGAGCACATTTAACCCTTTGATTGCCCCTAGTAACCCTTTGATCCCCTGGTCCCATCACCCAGCCAGTGACATTAGTACGGTGTCAGGGTATATTATATTTCACTGATCACTAGTGACATCCAATAGCATCAGATACCGTCAGGGTCAGATAGCGCCCCTTCCAGCCAGGGTCAGATTTTGACTGCCCACACACCATCGTACTCACGCTATAAATTGCTGATCACCCCCATTACTAGTAGAGTGTTTGTACAGATCAATATATTGATCAGGGACAGAACTATACCAGTGCCTCCTTAGTATAGTGTCCCCAAATATGCAGTGTTAGCAGGCTTACCCCATTCACTGCCAGCTCTAGCATTTAGCCCCTCCTCCCAGCAAGAAGTGCAGTGTCAGTGTAATTTCTGATCACTGTCACCTGTGATACATTGCACACAAAACTGCAGCATTAGCACAATCAGGCCTGATCTCTGCTAGCACTAGCAGGTGAATTTTATTGGTAGCTGTTCAACCAGTCCCTGACAGCTAGGCGCTTTTTTTCCCCTGAGTCACACTAGGTACCTGTAAATTTAGAGCCTAAAATGCCCCAAAAGAGGTATGCTAGTGGAGAGGCCTACAGGATTCTGAGCATGTCAGATGAGAGCAAAGGAGGAGACTTTCTGACAGAATCCGCCTCAGAATACAAACCTGTAGAAAGCAGCAAAAACCTGACAGGTAGCTCAGATGATGGAGAAGAGGTCCCTGCTAAGATCAGGCATACCCGACCCCATGAAGCTTGTATCATACGCAGCAGAGTGCCAGTACTAGTTCCATGCTACCTTTTTGTGAACTGGCGAGCACAGCAGCCTAGGACATCTTGGTCTTTTATATACCAGCACTGCAGTGTCACTTGGAGTACAAGCTGGTGTGGTGGTGAGCACAAGTAGCATCCTTCAGTCACCAAGAATTGGCACACAGACCCATAGAGCCCATCACCCAGCCAGTCCCCCCTATAGAATCCACCAACAATATATCAGGGCCATGTCTGGCATTTCACAAAATCCCTTTATCAGTAATAAAGTTCCTCATGCTCACCTCCATGCAGAACAAGATTGCAGACATCATCTGTCCAGGGGGGAGAGAGTGTCAACAACTTCCCCTTCTGGAGTCCCAAAGATAGAAGAGTGACTCCCTGCCGTGTCCTCTGATGCTTTGCAGTGGCCCCCAATTTTACCAGAAACCCCCTAGTGTATGCTTTGTGGGAGCTCCAAAGTAGGGAGGGGTCAGTAACAGAGGGCGCGTTCAGCTCCAAAATCTCCCGTATTGGACGTTGTAGGTGAATATTACGGGGAGGTTGGGCCAAGAAGTTTAAGTGTCCTATATAGCCTGCTGTTAGACCCTGTCCTTCCACAGCCACTTCCTGCGCATTTCCCCTATATGCCCTATAGGGGTCAGTGTGAGGGGAGCGCACACACCAGCAGGTGAAGGATGGCCAAAGGGGTCACTTTCACTTGCCTCTTCTTGCCCTGATGGCCAATAACCCCCTCTTACCCTTATGGCCAGTGAGCATCCTTACCCTGATGGACAGTGTTTCCTCCATTCCCTGATAGCCATTGTCCCCCTCTTACCCCTATGGACAGTGTCCCCTCTTACACAGATGGTCAGTATCCCCCCTTGCCCAGATGGTCAGTGTCTTCCCTTACACAGATGGTCAGTGTCCCCCCTTACTCTGATGACCAGTGTCCCCCCTTACTGTCAGAAACCCGGATATGACCAGAAATGTGTGGACTGACACAGGGAATCGCAGGCTTCAGGTGTGATGTAATTAGAGATGAGCGAATCGAAGTATCCGAAGTGGAATTCGAGTCGAATTTCGGAAAAATTTCGATTCGTGCCGAATCCGAAAAACAGCCTAATTCGGACGCGCGAATCGAAATTTTTCCGAAAATGGCGGCTGACATGTGCGGCGACGGAGCGGGGATGTCGGGGAAGGCGCGCAGACAAGGCGCGCTGCCCCATAATGCATTCCTCAACGACATGTGATCGCATCAGCCAATCAGCAGCCAGCCAGCCAGCACTGTGTAATGGTCGAGGTATATATAGCGGCCATTTTGGAAATCTTCATTTGCCTGCAGTCATTGAACAGAGGCAGACCGCTCTGTACTAGGGACAGGGACAGAGTTAGGGCCACAGAAACGAGAATTGGGGACAGAGAGAAGTTACTTAGGGACAGAGAACCATTACTCAGGGACACAGACTTGTTAATGAGGGCCACAGAATCGTTATTTAGGGACAAAGAAACGCTAGTTAGGGCCACAGAATTCATACTCAGGGACAGACAGAATTGTTACTCAGTGCCAGAGAATTGTTACTTAGGGCCACAGAAACGTTATTAGGGCCACAGAATTTTTACTCAGGGACAGACAGAATTGTTACTGAGTGCCAGAGAATTGTTACTCAGGGACAGACAGAATTGTTACTGAGTGCCAGAGAATTCTTACTCAGGGCCACAGAATTCATTCTCAGGGACAGACAGAATTGTTACTCAGGGACAGACAGAATTGTTACTGAGTGCCAGAGAATTGTTACTCAGGGACAGACAGAATTGTTACTGAGTGCCAGAGAATTGTTACTCAGGGACAGACAGAATTGTTACTGAGTGCCAGAGAATTGTTACTCTCACAGACACAAAATTGTTACTTGCACAGACACAGAATTGTTACTTGCACAGACACACAATTGTTACTCAGGGCCACAGAATTCATACTCAGGGACAGACAGAATTGTTACTGAGTGCCAGAGAATTCTTACTCAGGGCCACAGAATTCATACTCAGGGACAGACAGAATTGTTACTCAGGGACAGACAGAATTGTTACTGAGTGCCAGAGAATTGTTACTCAGGGACAGACAGAATTGTTACTGAGTGCCAGAGAATTCTTACTCAGGGACAGACAGAATTGTTACTGAGTGCCAGAGAATTGTTACTCTCACAGACACAAAATTGTTACTTGCACAGACACAGAATTGTTACTCGCACAGAGACAGAATTGTTACTCAGGGCCACAGAATTCATACTCAGGGACAGACAGAATTGTTACTGAGTGCCAGAGAATTGTTACTCAGGGACAGACAGAATTGTTACTGAGTGCCAGAGAATTGTTACTCTCACAGACACAAAATTGTTACTTGCACAGACACAGAATTGTTACTTGCACAGACACACAATTGTTACTCAGGGCCACAGAATTCATACTCAGGGACAGACAGAATTGTTACTCAGGGACAGACAGAATTGTTACTGAGTGCCAGAGAATTGTTACTCAGGGACAGACAGAATTGTTACTGAGTGCCAGAGAATTGTTACTCTCACAGACACAAAATTGTTACTTGCACAGACACAGAATTGTTACTTGCACAGACACACAATTGTTACTCAGGGCCACAGAATTCATACTCAGGGACAGACAGAATTGTTACTGAGTGCCAGAGAATTGTTACTCAGGGACAGACAGAATTGTTACTGAGTGCCAGAGAATTGTTACTCTCACAGACACAAAATTGTTACTTGCACAGACACAGAATTGTTACTCGCACAGAGACAGAATTGTTACTCAGGGCCACAGAATTCATACTCAGGGACAGACAGAATTGTTACTGAGTGCCAGAGAATTGTTACTCAGGGAAGACAGAATTGTTACTGAGTGCCATAGAATTGTTACTCAGGGACAGACAGAATTGTTACTGAGTGCCAGAGAATTGTTACTCTCACAGACACAAAATTGTTACTTGCACAGACACAGAATTGTTACTCGCACAGAGACAGAATTGTTACTCAGGGCCACAGAATTCATACTCAGGGACAGACAGAATTGTTACTGAGTGCCAGAGAATTGTTACTCAGGGACAGACAGAATTGTTACTGAGTGCCAGAGAATTGTTACTCTCACAGACACAAAATTGTTACTTGCACAGACACAGAATTGTTACTTGCACAGACACACAATTGTTACTGAGTGCCAGAGAATTGTTACTCAGGGACAGACAGAATTGTTACTGAGTGCCAGAGAATTGTTACTCAGGGACAGACAGAATTGTTACTGAGTGCCAGAGAATTGTTACTCAGGGACAGACAGAATTGTTACTGAGTGCCAGAGAATTGTTACTCTCACAGACACAAAATTGTTACTTGCACAGACACAGAATTGTTACTCGCACAGAGACAGAATTGTTACTCAGGGCCACAGAATTCATACTCAGGGACAGACAGAATTGTTACTGAGTGCCAGAGAATTGTTACTCAGGGACAGACAGAATTGTTACTGAGTGCCAGAGAATTGTTACTCTCACAGACACAAAATTGTTACTTGCACAGACACAGAATTGTTACTTGCACAGACACACAATTGTTACTCAGGGCCACAGAATTCATACTCAGGGACAGACAGAATTGTTACTGAGTGCCAGAGAATTGTTACTCAGGGACAGACAGAATTGTTACTGAGTGCCAGAGAATTGTTACTCAGGGACAGACAGAATTGTTACTGAGTGCCAGAGAATTGTTACTCTCACAGACACAAAATTGTTACTTGCACAGACACAGAATTGTTACTCGCACAGAGACAGAATTGTTACTCAGGGCCACAGAATTCATACTCGGACAGACAGAATTGTTACTGAGTGCCAGAGAATTGTTACTCAGGGACAGACAGAATTGTTACTGAGTGCCAGAGAATTGTTACTCTCACAGACACAAAATTGTTACTTGCACAGACACAGAATTGTTACTTGCACAGACACACAATTGTTACTCAGGGCCACAGAATTCATACTCAGGGACAGACAGAATTGTTACTGAGTGCCAGAGAATTGTTACTCAGGGACAGACAGAATTGTTACTGAGTGCCAGAGAATTGTTACTCTCACAGACACAAAATTGTTACTTGCACAGACACAGAATTGTTACTCGCACAGAGACAGAATTGTTACTCAGGGCCACAGAATTCATACTCAGGGACAGACAGAATTGTTACTGAGTGCCAGAGAATTGTTACTCAGGGAAGACAGAATTGTTACTGAGTGCCATAGAATTGTTACTCAGGGACAGACAGAATTGTTACTGAGTGCCAGAGAATTGTTACTCTCACAGACACAAAATTGTTACTTGCACAGACACAGAATTGTTACTCGCACAGAGACAGAATTGTTACTCAGGGCCACAGAATTCATACTCAGGGACAGACAGAATTGTTACTGAGTGCCAGAGAATTGTTACTCAGGGACAGACAGAATTGTTACTGAGTGCCAGAGAATTGTTACTCTCACAGACACAAAATTGTTACTTGCACAGACACAGAATTGTTACTTGCACAGACACACAATTGTTACTGAGTGCCAGAGAATTGTTACTCAGGGACAGACAGAATTGTTACTGAGTGCCAGAGAATTGTTACTCAGGGACAGACAGAATTGTTACTGAGTGCCAGAGAATTGTTACTCAGGGACAGACAGAATTGTTACTGAGTGCCAGAGAATTGTTACTCTCACAGACACAAAATTGTTACTTGCACAGACACAGAATTGTTACTCGCACAGAGACAGAATTGTTACTCAGGGCCACAGAATTCATACTCAGGGACAGACAGAATTGTTACTGAGTGCCAGAGAATTGTTACTCAGGGACAGACAGAATTGTTACTGAGTGCCAGAGAATTGTTACTCTCACAGACACAAAATTGTTACTTGCACAGACACAGAATTGTTACTTGCACAGACACACAATTGTTACTCAGGGCCACAGAATTCATACTCAGGGACAGACAGAATTGTTACTGAGTGCCAGAGAATTCTTACTCAGGGCCACAGAATTCATACTCAGGGACAGACAGAATTGTTACTCAGGGACAGACAGAATTGTTACTGAGTGCCAGAGAATTGTTACTCAGGGACAGACAGAATTGTTACTGAGTGCCAGAGAATTGTTACTCTCACAGACACAAAATTGTTACTTGCACAGACACAGAATTGTTACTTGCACAGACACACAATTGTTACTCAGGGCCACAGAATTCATACTCAGGGACAGACAGAATTGTTACTGAGTGCCAGAGAATTGTTACTCAGGGACACCTAATCGTTGAATTAAATAGTATGTCAGACAACATGCAGAGGAGTGGCAGAGGAGGCAATGTTTTAGGAGCGAGCAGACGTGGCAGCAGAGGAAGGGGTCGAGGCAGCAGTATTCGCAGCCAGAGGCCAGTGCTCCCGGTGTCATCCAGCGGTCGTGTCTCCACCGACAACCCTGCCGTCATTGATTGGTTGGCTCGGTCGTCTTCCTCTTCCCAGGTCACCTCTGACACCTACAGCCAACGGTCGGTGGGTACGTCAGACACAACCGTTAGTTGGCATGGCCCGGGACCAAGCCCACTGAAATCACGTGTCCTCTACCTGCCCCTGTCCTTTGCTGTTCCCTCACCAAGCGAAGTATCGCATGCTGTGGGCTCAGCCCCACTGTACAGTGAGGAAGAGCTAACAGAGGGCGGTCAGGAACGGGGGGAGACATCGGCCTTTTCAGCAGCCAAGCGAACAAGTACTGGCGAGGAGAGTGGCTCGGTAGCCGGTCTAGAGACAGGTCTGTCTCCTGACCCAGACGCAGCCGAGGGGGCTAGTAGTGAGGCGGAGACCCTACTTGATGATGAGGAGGTTGATCGCACTTGGCAGCCTCGTCGTCATCAGGCAATTTCTTCCGCATCATCAGGAGAAGAGGGTGGCAGCTTGGCAGCGAGCAAAACAGTCGGTGGGTTGCCCAGGAGACAGCAGCAGGGTCGCATCAGTGTCAGTGGAGCCAAACGTCCACGGAGTAGAGCACCAGCTCCACTGCAGCCTACCACCACGGCCAGTAGTGGTGCCGGTGCGCACGGAGGAAGTAGCAGTCAGCCAGTGAAGAGTAGCGGGGGCAAAGTTTCCTACTCGGTGGTGTGGCAATTTTTCCTCAAGCCGCCCGAGGAAGTAAACGTAGCCGTATGTCGACTATGTGGCCAGAAATGCAAGCGTGGCCAGGGGGCTCATGTTGGGACTACAGCGTTGCGTCAGCATATGCAGCGTCACCATTCGGTGGCCTGGGAAAACCGTGATAAACATACGGCGGTTCTGCCTGCCCCAGCCCCCGCTCCATCACCCGCTCCGTTACTTGCTCCGTCACCCGACGTCGTCAATCGCCCTCTATCAGCCAGTCAAGGCTCCAACACCTCTGCTGAGGGGAGTTGTCGCTCATTGGCATCTTCCGCTCGTTCAGATGCTCCTTCTCCTGCTACTCCTCTTCTCGGATTCCGTCAACAGTCTTTCTTGGAATCCGTATCCAAGAGACAACAGTTTGCGAGCACGCACCCGACGGTGCAAAAGCTGAACGTCCTCCTGTCCAAGTTGCTGGTGCTGCAGTCCCTCCCTTTCCAACTGGTGGACTCAGCACCTTTCCGAGAAATGATGGCTTGTGCCGCGCCGCGGTGGAGAGTGCCAAGCCGTCATTTCTTTGCCCAAAAGGCAGTGCCAGCCCTGCATTCACATGTAGAAGAGATGGTGGGCCAGTCTTTGAGCATGTCGGTCTCTGCCAAAGTGCACGGCAGCGCCGACGTGTGGAGCTGTAACTACGGTCAGGGACAGTACATGTCATTTACGGCCCACTGGGTGAACGTGGTGCCGGCACAGCCGCACCAGCAACTTGGACAGGTCACGACGCTTTTGCCTCCACGTTTGCACGTCCTTGGTCCAGCAAGCATGTCCGCCTCTACCACCTCTTTTTCCGCCGTGTCCTCAGCCGCCACCCCCGTGCCAAGTCCCATTACCCGACCGGCATATCACATGTGCAGGGCGCAACGGTGTCACGCTGTGCTGCACCTGGTATGCCTTGGCGAACGTAGTCACACAGGGGAGGAACTGCTGAGTGTAATGAACAGAGAAATCGACAGATGGCTGTCTCCGCGCAAACTAAAAATCGGAACCATGTTGACTGACAACGGAAAGAACATGGTGTCTGCTCTGCGTCAAGGAAGGTTGTGCCATGCGCCATGCATGGCTCACGTGTTCAATCTGGTTGTCAAGCGGTTCCTAAAATCCACCATCCCACTGCAAGACATCCTTAAAATGTCACGTAAACTGTGCATGCATTTCAGCCATTCCTACACCGCAAAGAACACCCTCATTGAGCTGCAGCGGCAGAACGGAATTCCACAGCATCGCCTGATCTGCGACGTTGCAACAAGGTGGAATTCAACCCTACACATGTTAGACCGCCTTTACGAGCAGCGAAAGGCCATCACCGATTTCCTGATGTTACAAGCGGATAAAGGTACTCCCCTGTGTAACTTAGATGTCAGCCATTGGCAGCTCATGCGTGACACCTGCCGCTTGCTCAGGCCCTTTGAGGAGGCCACGCTATTCGTGAGTCGGCAGGACTATGGGATGAACGACGTCATTCCTCTGTTGCACGTCCTGGAACAAATGCTGTTAACAATGGCTGGTCAGGGTGCGGTAGACGTGGCGCACAGATCTCAACGCCACATGACCCCTGTGGGGGGCAGGACAGGAAGAAGAGGAGGAGGTAGAGGAGGACATTTGTGCTCAGGAATTATTGAGTGAAATGGGTGGTTTTTCCACTCAGCGGACAGGAGTGGAGGAGCAGGAGCATCTGGTAGAGGAGGAGGAGGAGGAGACAGAGGACCCAGACGCACCGTGGCAGTATGCTGTGGAGATGGAGGCAGGGAGTCCCTCGCATTCCTTGGCACAAATGGCCCATAGCATGCTCGGTTGCTTGCGTAGCGACAGCCGAATAATAACCATCAGACAGAGGGATGACTTTTGGCTGTCCACCTTGTTGGACCCTCGCTACCGGTCCAAAATGGTGGCCTTTTTCACACCTGCTGAGAGGGAGGCCAAAATTACGTACTATAAAAACCACCTATGTAGTCAGTTGGTCTCTGCCTTTGTGCGCCAACGTCCATCCTCAGACACTGTGGGCCCTGTGCGCTCGCGTTCCGCTGGCATGGCAGCAGGGGAGGGGTGGGGTGGTAGGAGCAGTGGCAGCTCCACCAGCAGCGGCTGCCTCAGTCTGCAGTCGATGATGAGTAGCTTTCTTCACCAGCGCAGTGAGGAAACTACTAACCAGCCGCAGCAGCAGCAGCAGCATCAGGTGGACCTGGAGCAGGAGCTCAAACAACAGGCTTGGGCCTACTTGGACAGCACCCTGCCAACCGAGGTAGACAATCCCCTTGACTACTGGGCAACGAAACTTGACCTTTGGCCCCAACTAGCTGAATTTGCCCTTGAAAGGCTGTCATGCCCGGCCAGTAGCGTGGCATCGGAGCGCGTGTTTAGTGCGGCAGGAGGTATTGTAACTCCGCGGAGGACACGACTGTCCACCCAAAGTGTGGAGAGACTCACGTTTGTGAAAATGAATCAGGCGTGGATTAGTCTGGATTTCAAACCACCAGTTCCTGACACAACTGACTAAATCCGCCATGAATCATGCCTCAAACATGTGCCACTTTCAGGTCTCCTCACACTGCTGGTGTGTTGAATTTTTTGACATAGGGTGCTGGCAGATTACGGGCCTCCTATAGCTGCTGCCAGGCCCCTAATCTGCCATAGGCCCCTATATACCGCCTCCTCCTGCTGCTGCCAGGTCCAGAGTCTCTCATGGGTCCCTGTACGGCCTCCCATTGCTGCTGTCTCCATCGCCACACTCTGCTGCCATGTGCCACTTTCAGGTCTCTTCACACTGCTGGTGTGTTAAATTTTTTGACATAGGGTGCAGGCAGATTACGGGCCTCACATAGCTGCTGCCAGGCCCCTAATCTGCCATGGGCCCCTATATACCACCTCCTCCTGCTGCTGCCAGGTCCAGAGTCTCTCATGGGTCCCTGTACGGCCTCCCATTGCTGCTGTCTCCATCGCCACACTCTGCTGCCATGTGCCACTTTCAGGTCTCTTCACACTGCTGGTGTGTTAAATTTTTTGACATAGGGTGCTGCAAGATAACGGGCCTCACATAGCTGCTGCCAGGCCCCTAATCTGCCATGGGCCCCTATATACCGCCTCCTCATGCTGCTGCCAAGTCTAGAGTCTCTCATGGGTCCCTGTACGGCCTCCCATTGCTGCTGTCTCCATCGCCACACTCTGCTGCCATGTGCCACTTTCAGGTCTCTTCACACTGCTGGTGTGTTAAATTTTTTGACATAGGGTGCAGGCAGATTACGGGCCTCACATAGCTGCTGCCAGGCCCCTAATCTGCCATGGGCCCCTATATACCGCCTCCTCATGCTGCTGCCAAGTCTAGAGTCTCTCATGGGTCCCTGTACGGCCTCCCATTGCTGCTGTCTCCATCGCCACACTCTGCTGCCATGTGCCACTTTCAGGTCTCTTCACACTGCTGGTGTGTTAAATTTTTGGACATAGGGTGCAGGCAGATTACGGGCCTCACATAGCTGCTGCCAGGCCCCTAATCTGCCATGGGCCCCTATATACCGCCTCCTCCTGCTGCTGCCAGGTCCAGAGTCTCTCATGGGTCCCTGTACGGCCTCCCATTGCTGCTGTCTCCATCGCCACACTCTGCTGCCATGTGCCACTTTCAGGTCTCTTCACACTGCTGGTGTGTTAAATTTTTTGACATAGGGTGCTGCAAGATAACGGGCCTCACATAGCTGCTGCCAGGCCCCTAATCTGCCATGGGCCCCTATATACCGCCTCCTCATGCTGCTGCCAAGTCCAGAGTCTGTCATGGTCCCTGTACGGCCTCCCATTGCTGCTGTCTCCATCGCCACACTCTGCTGCCATGTGCCACTTTCAGGTCTCTTCACACTGCTGGTGTGTTAAATTTTTTGACATAGGGTGCAGGCAGATTACGGGCCTCACATAGCTGCTGCCAGGCCCCTAATCTGCCATGGGCCCCTATATACCACCTCCTCCTGCTGCTGCCAGGTCCAGAGTCTCTCATGGGTCCCTGTACGGCCTCCCATTGCTGCTGTCTCCATCGCCACACTCTGCTGCCATGTGCCACTTTCAGGTCTCTTCACACTGCTGGTGTGTTAAATTTTTGGACATAGGGTGCTGCAAGATAACGGGCCTCACATAGCTGCTGCCAGGCCCCTAATCTGCCATGGGCCCCTATATACCGCCTCCTCATGCTGCTGCCAAGTCCAGAGTCTGTCATGGTCCCTGTACGGCCTCCCATTGCTGCTGTCTCCATCGCCACACTCTGCTGCCATGTGCCACTTTCAGGTCTCTTCACACTGCTGGTGTGTTAAATTTTTTGACATAGGGTGCAGGCAGATTACGGGCCTCACATAGCTGCTGCCAGGCCCCTAATCTGCCATGGGCCCCTATATACCGCCTCCTCATGCTGCTGCCAAGTCTAGAGTCTCTCATGGGTCCCTGTACGGCCTCCCATTGCTGCTGTCTCCATCGCCACACTCTGCTGCCATGTGCCACTTTCAGGTCTCTTCACACTGCTGGTGTGTTAAATTTTTTGACATAGGGTGCTGCAAGATAACGGGCCTCACATAGCTGCTGCCAGGCCCCTAATCTGCCATGGGCCCCTATATACCGCCTCCTCATGCTGCTGCCAAGTCCAGAGTCTGTCATGGTCCCTGTACGGCCTCCCATTGCTGCTGTCTCCATCGCCACACTCTGCTGCCATGTGCCACTTTCAGGTCTCTTCACACTGCTGGTGTGTTAAATTTTTTGACATAGGGTGCAGGCAGATTACGGGCCTCACATAGCTGCTGCCAGGCCCCTAATCTGCCATGGGCCCCTATATACCACCTCCTCCTGCTGCTGCCAGGTCCAGAGTCTCTCATGGGTCCCTGTACGGCCTCCCATTGCTGCTGTCTCCATCGCCACACTCTGCTGCCATGTGCCACTTTCAGGTCTCTTCACACTGCTGGTGTGTTAAATTTTTTGACATAGGGTGCTGCAAGATAACGGGCCTCACATAGCTGCTGCCAGGCCCCTAATCTGCCATGGGCCCCTATATACCGCCTCCTCATGCTGCTGCCAAGTCCAGAGTCTGTCATGGTCCCTGTACGGCCTCCCATTGCTGCTGTCTCCATCGCCACACTCTGCTGCCATGTGCCACTTTCAGGTCTCTTCACACTGCTGGTGTGTTAAATTTTTTGACATAGGGTGCTGCAAGATAACGGGCCTCACATAGCTGCTGCCAGGCCCCTAATCAGCCATGGGCCCCTATACCGCCTCCTCCTGCTGCTGCCAGGTCCAGAGTCTCTCATGCCATGTGCCACTTTCAGGTCTCTTCACACTGCTGGTGTGTTTAATTTTTTGACATAGGGTGCAGGCAGATTACGGGCCTCACATAGCTGCTGCCAGGCCCCTAATCTGCCATGGGCCCCTATATACCGCCTCCTCATGCTGCTGCCAAGTCTAGAGTCTCTCATGGGTCCCTGTACGGCCTCCCATTGCTGCTGTCTCCATCGCCACACTCTGCTGCCATGTGCCACTTTCAGGTCTCTTCACACTGCTGGTGTGTTAAATTTTTTGACATAGGGTGCTGGCAGATTACGGGCCTCCTATAGCTGCTGCCAGGCCCCTAATCTGCCATGGGCCCCTATATACCGCCTCCTCATGCTGCTGCCAAGTTCAGAGTCTGTCATGGGTCCCTGTACGGCCTCCCATTGCTGCTGTCTCCATCGCCACACTCTGCCATGTGCCACTTTCAGGTCTCCTCACACTGCTGGTGTGTTGAATTTTTTGACATAGGGTGCTGGCAGATTACGGGCCTCCTATAGCTGCTGCCAGGCCCCTAATCTGCCATAAGCCCCTATATACCGCCTCCTCATGCTGCTGCCAAGTCCAGAGTCTGTCATGGGTCCCTGTACGGCCTCCCATTGCTGCTGTCTCCATCGCCACACTCTGCCATGTGCCACTTTCAGGTCTCCTCACACACTGCTGGTGTGTTGAATTTTTTGACATAGGGTGCTGGCAGATTACGGGCCTCCTATAGCTGCTGCCAGGCCCCTAATCTGCCGTAGGCCCCTATATACCGCCTCCTCATGCTGCTGCCAGGTCCAGAGTCTCTCATGGGTCCCTGTACGGCCTCCCATTGCTGCTGTCTCCATCGCCACACTCTGCCATGTGCCACTTTCAGGTCTCCTCACACTGCTGGTGTGTTCCATTTTTTGTCATAGGGTGCTGGCAGATTATGGGCCTCCCATAACTGCTGCCAGGCCCCTAATCTGCCATGGGCCCCTATACCGACTCCTCATGCTGTGACGTTGCAACAAGGTGGAATTCAACCCTACATATGTTAGACCGCCTTTACGAACAGCAAAAGGCCATCACAGATTTCCTGATGTTAAAAGCAGATAAAGGTACTCCCTGTGTAACTTAGATGTCAGCCATTGGCAGCTCATGCGTGACACCTGCGCTTGCTCAGGCCCTTTGAGGAGGCCACGCTATTCGTGAGTCGGCAGGACTATGGGATGAACGACGTCATTCCTCTGTTGCACGTCCTGGAACAAATGCTGTTAACAATGGCTGGTCAGGGTGCGGTAGACGTGGCGCACAGATCTCAACGCCACATGGCCCCTGTGGGGGCAGGACTGGAAGAAGAGGAGGAGGTAGAGGAGGACATTGGTGCTCAGGAATTATTGAGTGAAATGGGTGGTTTTTCCACTCAGCGGACAGGAGTGGAGGAGCAGGAGCATCTGGTAGAGGAGGAGGAAGAGGAGACAGAGGACCTAGACGCACCGTGGCAGTATGCTGTGGAGATGGAGGCAGGGAGTCCCTCGCATTCCTTGGCACAAATGGCCCATAGCATGCTCGGTTGCTTGCGTAGCGACAGCCGAATAATAACCATCAGACAGAGGGATGACTTTTGGCTGTCCACCTTGTTGGACCCTCGCTACCGTTCAAAAATGGTGGCCTTTTTCACACCTGCTGAGAGGGAGGCCAAAATAACGTACTATAAAAAACACCTATGTAGTCAGCTGGTCTCTGCCTGTCTGCGCCAACGTCCATCCTCAGACACTGTGGGCCCTGTGCGCTCGTGTTCCGCTGCCATGGCAGCAGGGGAGGGGTGGGGTGGTAGGAGCAGTGGCAGCTCCACCAGCAGCGGCTGCCTCAGTCTGCAGTCGATGATGAGTAGCTTTCTTCACCAGCGCAGTGAGGAAACTACTAACCAGCCGCAGCAGCAGCAGCAGCATCAGGTGGACCTGGAGCAGGACCTCAAACAACAGGCTTAGGCCTACTTGGACAGCACCCTGCCAACCGAGGTAGACAATCCCCTTGACTACTGGGCAACGAAACTTGACCTTTGGCCCCAACTAGCTGAATTTGCCCTTGAAAGGCTGTCATGCCCGGCCAGTAGCGTGGCATCGGAGCGCGTGTTTAGTGCGGCAGGAGGTATTGCAACTCCGCGGAGGACACGACTGTCCACCCAAAGTGTGGAGAGACTCACGTTTGTGAAAATGAATCAGGCGTGGATTAGTCTGGATTTCAAACCACCAGTTCCTGACACAACTGACTAAATCCGCCATGAATCATGCCCCAAACATGTGCCACTTTCAGGTCTCCTCACACTGCTGGTGTGTTCCATTTTTTGTCATAGGGTGCTGGCAGATTACGGGCCTCCCATAGCTGCTGCCAGGCCCCTAATCTGCCATGGGCCCCTATACCGCCTCCTCATGCTGCTGCCAAGTCCAGAGTCTCTCATGGGTCCCTGTACGGCCTCCCATTGCTGCTGCCTCCATCGCCACACTCTGCCATGTGCCACTTTCAGGTCTCCTCACACTGCTGGTGTGTTCCATTTTTTGTCATAGGGTGCTGGCAGATTACGGGCCTCCCATAGCTGCTGCCAGGCCCCTAATCTGCCATGGGCCCCTATACCGCCTCCTCATGCTGCTGCCAGGTCCAGAGTCTCTCATGGGTCCCTGTACGGCCTCCCATTGCTGCTGTCTCCATCGCCACACTCTGCCATGTGCCACTTTCAGGTCTCCTCACACTGCTGGTGGGTTCCATTTTTTGTCATAGGGTGCTGGCAGATTACGGGCCTCCCATAGCTGCTGCCAGGCCCGTAATCTGCCATGGGCCCCCGTACCGACTCCTCATGCTGCTGCCAGGCCCGTAATCTGTCATGGGCCACTGTTGTCGCTTGTTGGCATATTCCGCTCGTTCAGATGCTCCTTCTCCTGCTACTCCTCTTCACGGATTCCGTCAGCAGTCTTTCTTGGAATCCGTTTCCAAGAGACAACAGTTTGCGAGCACGCACCCGACGGTGCAGAAGCTGAACGTCCTCCTGTCCAAGTTGCTGCTGCCAGGCTCGTAATCTGTCATGCGCCCCTGTACCGCCTCCTCATGCTGCTGCCAGGTCCAGAGTGTGTCATGGGCCCCCGTACCGACTCCTCATGCTGCTGCCAGGCCCGTAATCTGTCATGGGCCCCTGTACCGCCTCCCCATGCTGCTGCCAGGTCCAGAGTGTGTCATGGGTCCCTGTACGGCCTCCCATTGCTGCTGCCAGGCCCGTAATCTGCCATGGGCCCCTGTACCGACTCCTCATGCTGCTGCCAGGCCCGTAATCTGTCATGGGCCCCTGTACCGCCTCCTCATGCTGCTGCCAGGTCCAGAGTGTGTCATGGGTCCCTGTACGGCCTCCCATTGCTGCTGTCTCTATCGCCACACTCTGCCATGTGCCACTTTCAGGTCTCCTCACACTGCTGGTGGTTTCCATTTTTGTCATAGGGTGCTGTATGGCCTCCCATTGCTGCTGCCTCCACCGCCACACTGTGGCTCCACACTCTGGTTTTGGCCCCGTGACTGCCCAAATGAGTGAAGTGTGCGGTGATTCTAAGATCGACGGCACTCATCTGCATGTCATACTGACTGACAGTATTATTTCTCTTCCCCAGCAGACTCCAAGGGCATTTAAATTAAAGGTACAGTGTTCTGCACTAATATTAAGTCTCTCTGAAGCCTAGAAACACCCTTTTTTAAGTTAAATTCACAGCGAATTTATTCGACTCGAATCGAATATTGTCCACGAATTCGCCGAATCAGTCGAATCGAATTTTTCATTTCTTCGCTCATCTCTAGATGTAATAAATATAATTTATTGTGAGCTACCACAGTGTATAACAACATACAGTGCAAACAAACCCAAATAATCAAAACCCTTCACCCAATATATATATATATACAGCAATCCAGCATGGAGGACGACAGGACACAGAGCAGGTAGCAGAGGCTCATGGGAACAATACACCAAGGCACTGACTGCAGGCCTGGCCACTGCTTAAATACACCTCCTGCAATCAGCCTCAGGCGATGGCTTGATTGCAGGAGGTGAGATCCTGGCTGCTGAAAACCACCCGCTGGCAAGAACTGGTTCTGCAGCCCACAGAGCAGGCAAGCCCCAGCACCAGTAGCTGTGAGTCCTTTCCTGACACTTACCCTGATGGCCAGTGTCCCCAGTTACCCTGATAGCAAGTGATTCCCCTTACCATAATAGCCAGTGCCCCCCTTTCCCTAATAGCCAGTGCCCCCCCCTTTCCCTAATAGCCAGTGCCCACCCCTTTCCCTAATAGCCAGTGCCCCCCCTTTCCCTAATAGCCAATGTCCCCCCCTTTCCCTAATAGCCAGTGCCCACCCCTTTCCCTAATAGCCAGTGCACCCCTTTCCCTAATAGCCAGTGCCCACCCCTTTCCCTAATAGCCAGTGTCCCTCCCTTTCCCTTATGCCAAGTGTCAAAAATAACTGTAATTTTTTAACTGTCAAAAAAAGAACTCATTTCAGTGGTCAAACATAATTATCAACTGACAAAATAACTGTCATTTTTAAATTGTCAATAAAACCATCATTTTTCAATTGCCATTTTTTGCCACTGTTAAATATAACTATCATTTTCAAATGAAAAAAATAACTGTCATTTTTAAATGACCAAAAAAATACTAATTTTTCAACTGTCACAAATAACTGTCATTTTTCAAATGTCAAAAAATGGCACTTTTCATCTGTCAAAACCCCTCATTTTTTCAGCTGTCATTTTATTGCCACTGTCAAAAATAAGTGTGACAAGCATGTATCCAGTGAAGGTGGAACACTTGGACCTCCTACATGCTTGTTCCTGGTCAGTGACACACTAGGGAGTGAAGTGAGGTTTAGGATGAAGATGACGGCCCCGGAACCTGCAGCTTTCTCTACAAATCACTCCTGTTTCCTGCCCTTCCTCTTATTGGCTGAGTATTGCACCAATCAGATCACCCCCCTTGTGATGTCCCTGGGCGGATCTCTCACTTCTGGCTCCTCCCACATATCTTTATACAACCTCCCCCTACCCATACCCCGGCATGGAGGGGCTGAGTGAAGGTGGTGGTGAAGGTGAGGAGGTGTTGGATCGGGTCACACAGATCATAGAAGGAGATCCGCCCGGCCTCATAATCCAGATCTATCCTGACTCTGGTACTGGAGACACCGCCGGGGAATCGGGTCCAATTACTATCATGTATCACTGAGTACTCATCACCTCCCAACCCCAACCCCCCCCTCTCCAACCCCCAGGACTTCTTATTATATCCAATCCGTGACTGACCTCCTCTCCTGTCTATATTGGGGTAACACATCCCGACTCTCCAGTACCGGGACCCCCCGACATCCACGTCCCAGTAATGTCTCCCATAGAAGAAGCTCTGACTGCTCATCACCTGAGAATCCTGGAACCTCTCTGGTGTTTCTGGCCGATTCTGATGTGATGATGACCAGGATGCAGTTTTCCCGTCATTTGATATATGTAGACGATTACCAGCTGTCCTCACATCCAGTAATATGTCTGTAACCCCCGACACCCCCCATGTTTGCTGTACAGCCCCAATATTTGGTCCTCCAGTGGGGGAGGGTTGGGGGTCTGGCCTGGATGGTGTACCATTGATGGGACCTTTGCCCTTTGTAGTAGAATGTGGAGAGACATGTGTGCCTGTACATTTCTGTACATTGACCCCAGACATGATATCAGATAAACCCGTGTGTAATGTGTGTGAGATCCCCCCCACATCCCCATCCCCTCCATCATGGAGGAGGTTCTCATGTCTCTCTCTGTCCTTATCATCTCCATCCTCAGTATCACACAAGTCACCTGTGTCTGATTCCTGTAGGACAGTCAGTGGATCCGTCATGTTACACAGCTCCTCAATGTCCCTCATCTTCCTGGACAGCTCCTCCTTCTTTATTTCCAGATCCCGAATATAATCCAACATGGGATGGGAGACCCGCTCTGCCCACCCGAAGATGTCCCTCAGGACTCTCTTCTCCAGGTCTTCCAGACGTCTCCTGAGGTCTCTGAACAGGGCAGTGACTCTCTTGGTTTCATCATCTGCTTTTCCTTGTACTTTCCTCCTGCGTTCCTGCAGACTCTGGACTCTTTTCTCCATCTCCTCTCTCTCTGTCATCAGTTTCTCAAGAACATTCCTCAGTTTCTTCTTCTTCATCTCAGAGGCCTCCTCCAGAGTCTCCACCTGGTGTCCCCGATGTCCTCCGACCAAACTGCAGGACACACAGATACAGGTGGAGTCCTCGGTGCAGTAATACTTCAGTAGTTCCTTATGGATGGAGCATCTCCTGTCCTTCAGGGAAGTGGTGGGGTCACATAGGACGTGTTCTGGTGACTTGCTGTGGACTCTCAGGTGGTTGTCACACAGAGAAGCTTCACACATCAGACAGGATTTCACAGCCGGTACAGGAGTGTGAATACAGTAAGTACAGAAGACCCCGGACTCCTCCTGCTCTGGATGGGTAGACTGGAAGTTCTCCACTATGTTACGTAGTGTTATGTTCCTCCTCAGTGCAGGACAGTCCTGGAACTCTTCTCTGCATTCAGGACAGGAATAACCTCCAGACCCCTCCTGTGTATCCAACACACGGCCAATACAGTCCCGGCAGAAGTTGTGTCCACATCTCAGGGTTACAGGATCTGTATAAATGTTCAGACAGACGGAACATTTCAGCTCCTTCCTCAGATCAGAAGACGCCATCGCTGAGAGTGGAAGAGAGAAACGAAAGTGAAAGTAACCAGTGTGACCCGTTGTGTAGGATCCTACAGGGAGGGGCTGAGACTCGTAGACATAGGAATCCTTACACAGAGGAGCACATACAGCACATGGGGGGATTCCTGACATTAATCTCCCTATCTGTGGAAAATAGAGAATATTTAATAGTCTGTGGAAACATTGTGTCAGGAATATTTATTCTTTTAAATGATCATTTGAACATTTGAACACTAAGTTACCCAGAGAAAATGGGTTTATCTGAAGAAAACAAGAGATCTAAAGATTAGCATGTAAGGGGGATTCTGATTGGCTGATTATTGGTACATAAAGATGCAAGTAGAACCCCCACTTCTTCTAGGATAGAACAACCACCCACCTGATTGCAGCCCTTTACCTCGGCCATATTGTGCCCATCTCCTTGTCATCGGCTTTCCCATAACCCCCCTGGCCATTAGCTTTTATATTAAATACAAACAATGTCCTCACAGAAGAGATAGTTTCTGAATTTTATTGGTGTTCTTCGGAAGACGGCGTCATCCCATCACATGGAGATACTACCAGCTAGTCTTCACCATCCGAATCAATGGTTATGTTATCAAACAAATTCAAATAGTTTCAATATAGTTTTTGAATCGTCCAGACCAACGAATATACAAAACAAATGCCGAAGATATAAAACAAATTCCAAAAACAAATGTGTCTGAAATGAACATTTCCTGTGTGCTCATGTCTAATGCCCAGGGTTGGCAACCCGGTGATTATGATCCGGGCTTGCCGACCCGCCAGAGCATCAGAGTACATTGAAACAGTGCCAGCAGCAGAGGAAGCAGGCAGCAGCAGAGGAAGCAATCAGCAGCAGAGGAATCGGGCAGCAGCAGAGGAAGCGGGCAGCAGCAGAGGAAGCAGGCAGCAGCAAAGGAGGCAGGCAGCAGCAGAGGAAGCAGGCAACAGAAGAGAAAGCAGACAGCAGCAGAGGAAGCAGGCAACAGAAGAGAAAGCAGACATCAGCAGAGGAAGCAGGCAACAGAAGAGAAAGCAGACAGCAGCAGAGGAAGCAATCAGCAGCAGAGGAATCAGGCATCAGCAGAGGAATCAGGCAGCAGCAGAGGAAGCAGGCAGCAGCAGAGGAAGCAGGCAGCAGCAGAGGACGCAGGCAGCAGCAGAGGTAGCAGGCAGCAGCAGAGGAATCGGGCAGCAGCAGACGAAGCAGGCAACAGCAGAGGAAGCAGGCAACAGCAGAGGAAGCGGGTAAAATCAGAGGAAGCAATCAGCAGCAGAGGAATCAGGCAGCAGATGAAGCAGGCAGCAGCAGAGGAAGCAGGTAGCAGCAGAGGAAGCAGGCAACAGCAGAGGAAGCAGGCAGCAGCAGAGGAAGCAGGCAGCAGCAGATGAAGCGGGCAGCAGTAGAGGAAGCAGGCAGCAGCAGATGAAGCAGGCAGCAGCAGAGGAAGCAGGCAGCAGTAGAGGAGGCAGGCAAAAGCAGAGGAAGCAGGCAACAGCAGAGGAAGCAGGCAGCAGCAGAGAAAGCGGATAACAGCAGAGGAATCAGGCAGCAGCAGAGGAAGCAGGCAGCAGCAGAGGAAGCAGGCAGCAGCAGAGGAAGCAGATAACAGCAGAGGAATCAGGCAGCAGTGGAGGAGGCAGGCAACAGCAGAGGAAGCAGGCAACAGCAGAGGAAGCAATCAGCAGCAGAGGAATCAGGCAGCAGTAGAGGAGGCAGGCAACAGCAGAGGAAGCAGGCAACAGCAGAGGAAGCAATCAGCAGCAGAGGAATCAGGCAGCAGTAGAGGAGGCAGGCAACAGCAGAAGAAGCAATCAGCAGCAGAGGAATCAGGCAGCAGTAGAGGAGGCAGGCAACAGCAGAGGAAGCAGGCAACAGCAGAGGAAGCAATCAGCAGCAGAGGAATCAGGCAGCAGTAGAGGGGGCAGGCAACAGCAGAGGAAGCAGGCAACAGCAGAGGAAGCAATCAGCAGCAGAGGAATCAGGCAGCAGCAGCAGAGGAAGCAGGCAGCAGCAAAGGCAGCAGCAGAGGAAGCAGGCAGCAGCAGAGGAATCAGGCAGCAGCAGAGGAATCAGGCAGCAGCAGAGGAATCAGGCAGCAGCAGAGGAATCAGGCAGCAGCAGAGGAAGCAGGCAGCAGCAGAGGAAGCAGGAAGCAGCAGAGGAAGCAGGCAGCAGCAGAGGAAGCAGGCAGCAGTATAGGCACATAAGCCGATATTTCCTCTGTAGCGCCGGCTCCTGTTCCAAGTGGAGTGATACCTACTGCACTTCCCTGGGACCTCTCTAGATGCCTGCAGAGCCATCAGAAGCTGGAAGAGGAAAAGAAGAGCAGTGCATTAGACAACACATACACTGCGTGTTTCCAATGGCCATAATTGCACCTATAAAAGGGCTAACAACTGTCAGGCTGCTTCCACATTGTTCCGCGGGGGCAGCGCAGTGCACCTTTGGCTTTCCTGTGGGTTAGCTGCACTGAGCAATAGACGTCTGTTATATCCGGAGGGTCTGGTGACCCCCTGAGGCTGGATTCTCACTTCAGCAATTTGTAGCTCGAAGCTCCAAAAACATCAATTGTTCTCTATGGTGTCTGTTTGGTGTGATCGGGTGTGAACAGGCACCATAGAGAACAATTCATCTTTTAAGTTTGAGCGTTTTTGGAGCTTCCAGTGTGAATCCAGCCTCAGTGTAGGAGTTTCGGTTTCAGTGAGTGCAGCACACCCTCAGGATATAATAGAAGTCTATGGCAACGTGCAGCAAACCCACTGGAAAGCCGCAGGCGCACTGTGCTGCATCCATGGAGCGGGGAAACAGTAGCACATCAGTGTGAGAGCAGTTTTATAGGGGGCTCAGGACAGCAAGGGTTTGTGTACAATTGGGGTTTTACCCCCCCCCCCCATTAGGGTTGCCACCTCATCCCTTTAAAACCGAACACATCTTAATTACACGGGTTCTGTGGCTGATTAAGGTGGTAATTAAACCCACTTAGTGCCTTATCTGCATTCAATTATCCTCAGAACCCGTGTAATTAATGTGTTCTGAGTTAAGGAGATGAGGTGGCAACCCTAGTGGGGGGTGGTAAAACCCCATGTTTTTACCCCGCCTCCCAACCACTGATGAAACATCAGGGGTCACAATGGTGACTCTGCCCCATCCTCCAGGGGGCCCATGCAGCCTCCTTGTCACATTCTGTTGTTTGGACAAGAAGGGGCGGCCTATACAGGAACCGATCCTCTACATTTTCTTCCTGCAACTGCTGAAAGCTCTCTTCATTGAGCAGCTGAAGGAGGAAAATGTTCATTATGCTGTTCAAAATAAAAAAAATTCTAAATTCTGAACCTTTTCATTGTGGCCCGCGACTGGTGACCAAATCACTTAAGTGGCCCTTGTTCCTCAAAAGGTTGAGCGCCCCGTCTTCAGGTCTTCCTAAATGCATTGCATTATCGGGGTGAGGCTACAGGAGGAAAGTTGGTGTACGTCTGCAGGAAGTTCAATCCCCAAATAAGTGATCGCCTCTTCTTTCCCAGCAAAAGGGAACTTGTGATTATACAGAGACACGTCCGGAGGGGAAAGGACCAAATGAAACACAAAGGATTTGGCATGGCTGACATGGAAATGAGACAATGGGAAAACTACGAGACAATGAGACAAATGGTCCAGCTCCTCTTACAAGCTTCGGAAGGGAGGTGGGCGGATCCGTTGGGAACAGCAGCCTATCATTGGTGTACACTGAGAGCTTGTAATCTCTACCTGCCAAAGTAAAGCCTTTAATGTCAGGATGTGAGGGAAACAAACAAAGAAATGGTTGGAGAGTCAAGAAAGGTGTCAAAGGTGACGGTGGGCAGCCCTGTCTCAGTTGTGAATGGTAAAGCCCTCTGATGTCTGGTCATTCACCTTGACCCTAGCCGAGGGATTAGTATACAAAGCCAATATTCTCTTGCAGGAACGTGGTTTAATGCCCACTGACTTCAGAACCGCAGCAAGCTAGTCCACACCGCATGGCCAAGGCCTTCTCTGCATCTAGCGCCATGACTTTCATGGTGTTGTCTCCGGCCTCCCAAGCTGCCGCAGTGGAATGAACTTGGCAATTAACGTCAGCAAACAATTCGCCAAAATGTTGGCATATAATTTACCATCGACATTGAGGTGGGGGACGGATGGGATGGCAATTGGACACCTGAGTAAGACCTTTGCCCTCCTTTGGCACCACCGCTCTATATGAGCTGCCAGCAGGTGCACCAGTGGAGGTCCTTCCACCAGAGAAGTAAATTCCCTCACAAAATGCGGAGAAAGGATGGATGAAAATGCTGGTACTATTGGACTGAAGACCTCAGGCCCGGGACTCTGGCCCATTTCCATCTGTTTCAAAGTGAAGTGGAGTCCTTCAGTGTTCAGTGAGACATCCAGGTGTAAGGACTCCATCACCGAGATCGGAGAGAAGACACACAGCAACAAAATGTTGTCTATTCAATGATTCTGAAGTCCAGAAGAAAAACCATGAGGATTACTACCAGGGAGGTTGTACATCATAAAATCTGAATTTCTCAGCCACGTCTTCAGTAGTAACATATTAATGACCTTGTCCATCCTTTATAGAAGCTTCCACCAGGATGGGAGCGGAGGAACTCAGACCACCCAGTACTGGGATAAAATGCCGTGTTCCAGTGGAAGATCGGGAGTATAGCTGGTTCATGGCAGGGGTACATGATATCCAAAATCAAGCTAGAAGTCCGGGGTGTCCCACAGGGATTACTATTAAGTCATTCCCCCCCCTTATGTATTATACATGGAGATCATATCCCCCCTTATGTATTATACATGGAGATCATATCCCCCCCTTATGTATTATACATGGTGATCATATCCCTCCCTTATGTATTATACATGGAGATCATATCCCCCTTATGTATTATACATGGTGATCATATCCCCCCTTATGTATTATACATGGAGATCATATCCCCCTTATGTATTATACATGGAGATCATATCCCCCCTTATGTATTATACATGGAGATCATATCCCCCCTTATGTATTATACATGGAGATCATATCCCCCCTTATGTATTATACATGGAGATCATATCCCCCTTATGTATTATACATGGAGATCATATCCCCCCCCTATGTATTATACATGGAGATCATATCCCCCCTTATGTATTATACATGGTGATCATATCCCCCTTATGTATTATACATGGAGATCATATCCCCCCTTATGTATTATACATGGAGATCATATCCCCCCTTATGTATTATACATGGAGATCATATCCCCCCTTATGTATTATACATGGAGATCATATCCCCCCTTATGTATTATACATGGAGATCATATCCCCCTTATGTATTATACATGGAGATCATATCCCCCCCCTATGTATTATACATGGAGATCATATCCCCCCTTATGTATTATACATGGAGATCATATCCCCCCTTATGTATTATACATGGAGATCATATCCCCCCTTATGTATTATACATGGAGATCATATCCCCCCTTATGTATTATACGTGGTGATCATATCCCCCTTATGTATTATACATGGAGATCATATCCCCCCTTATGTATTATACATGGAGATCATATCCCCCCTTATGTATCATACATGGAGATCATATCCCCCCTTATGTATTATACATGGTGATCATATCCCCCCCCTTATGTATTATACATGGAGATCATATCCCCCTTATGTATTATACATGGTGATCATACCCCCCCTTATGTATTATACATGGAGATCATATCCCCCCTTATGTATTATACATGGAGATCATATCCCCCCTTATGTATTATACGTGGAGATCATATCCCCCCCTTATGTATTATACATGGAGATCATATCCCCCCTTATGTATTATACATGGAGATCATATCCCCCTTATGTATTATACATGGAGATCATATCCCCCCTTATGTATTATACATGGAGATCATATCCCCCCTTATGTATTATACATGGAGATCATATCCCCCCTTGTGTATTATACATGGAGATCATATCCCCCCTTATGTATTATACATGGAGATCATATCCCCCCTTATGTATTATACATGGAGATCATATCCCCCCTTATGTATTATACATGGAGATCATATCCCCCCTTATGTATTATACATGGAGATCATATCCCCCCTTATGTATTATACATGGTGATCATATCCCCCCCCCCCTTATGTATTATACATGGAGATCATATCCCCCTTATGTATTATACATGGTGATCATATCCCCCCTTATGTATTATACATGGAGATCATACCCCCCTTATGTATTATACATGGAGATCATATCCCCCCCTTATGTATTATACATGGAGATCATATCCCCCTTATGTATTATACATGGAGATCATATCCCCCCTTATGTATTATACATGGAGATCATATCCCCCCCTTATGTATTATACATGGAGATCATATCCCCCCTTATGTATTATACATGGAGAACATATCCCCCCTTATGTATTATACATGGAGATCATATCCCCCCTTATGTATTATACATGGAGATAATATCCCCCCTTATGTATTATACATGGAGATCATATCCCCCTTATGTATTATACATGGAGATCATATCCCCCCCTTATGTATTATACATGGAGATCATATCCCCCCTTATGTATTATACATGGAGATCATATCCCCCCTTATGTATTATACCTGGAGATCGTATCCCCCCTTATGTATTATACATGGAGATCATATCCCCCTTATGTATTATACATGGAGATCATATCCCCCCTTACGTATTATACATGGAGATCATATCCCCCCTTATGAATAATACATGGTTATCATATCCCCCCTTATGTATTATACATGGAGATCATATCCCCCCTTATGTATTATACATGGAGATCATATCCCCCCTTATGTATTATACATGGTGATCATATCCCCCCCTTATGTATTATAAATGGAGATCATATCCCCCCTTATGTATTATACATGGAGATCATATCCCCCCCCTTATGTATTATACATGGAGATCATATCCCCCCTTATGTATTATACATGGAGATCATATCCCCCCTTATGTATTATACATGGTGATCATATCCCCCCCTTATGTATTATACATGGAGATCATATCCCCCCTTATGTATTATACATGGTGATCATATCCCCCCTTATGTATTATACATGGAGATCATATCCCCCCTTATGTATTATACATGGAGATCATATCCCCCTTATGTATTATACATGGAGATCATATCCCCCCTTATGTATTATACATGGAGATCATACCCCCCCTTATGTATTATACATGGAGATCATATCCCCCCTTATGTATTATACATGGAGATCATATCCCCCCCTTATGTATTATATATGGAGATCATACCCCCCCTTATGTATTATACATGGAGATCATATCCCCCCTTATGTATTATACATGGAGATCATATCCCCCCCCTTATGTATTATACATGGAGATCATATCCCCCCTTATGTATTATACATGGAGATCATATCCCCCCTTATGTATTATACATGGTGATCATATCCCCCCCTTATGTATTATACATGGAGATCATATCCCCCCTTATGTATTATACATGGTGATCATATCCCCCCTTATGTATTATACATGGAGATCATATCCCCCCTTATGTATTATACATGGAGATCATATCCCCCCTTATGTATTATACATGGAGATCATACCCCCCCTTATGTATTATACATGGAGATCATATCCCCCCTTATGTATTATACATGGAGATCATATCCCCCCCTTATGTATTATATATGGAGATCATACCCCCCCCTTATGTATTATACATGGAGATCATATCCCCCCTTATGTATTATACATGGAGATCATATCCCCCCTTATGTATTATACATGGAGATCATATCCCCCTTATGTATTATACATGGAGATCATATCCCCCCTTATGTATTATACATGGAGATCATATCCCCCTTATCTATTATACATGGAGATCATATCCCCCTTATGTATTATACATGGAGATCATATCCCCCCCTTATGTATTATACATGGAGATCATATCCCCCCTTATGTATTATACATGGAGATCATATCCCCCTTATGTATTATACATGGAGATTAGAGATGAGCGAATTTCTCAAAAATTCGATTCGGCTGATTCGGCGAATTCCAGTGTGAAATTCGATTCGATGCGAATTTCTTCGCTACGAAGATGACTTATAAAAAGGGTTTCTAGGCTTCAGAGAGCCTTTAAATTAGTGCAGAACACTGTACCTTTAATTTAAATGCCCTTGGAGATCAGGAAGGAGAAGGAGAAGGATGAGAAGAAGGAGAAGGAGAAGGATGAGAAGAAGGAGAAGGAGAAGGATGAGAAGAAGGAGAAGGATGAGAAGAACGAGAAGGATGAGAAGAAGGAGAAGGATGAGAAGAAGGAGAAGGAGACGGAGAAGGATGAGAAGAAGGAGAAGGATGAGGAGAAGGAGAAGGATGAGAAGAAGGAGAAGGAGAAGGATGAGAAGAAGGAGAAGGATGAGAAGAAGGAGAAGGATGAGAAGAAAGAGAAGGATGAGAAGATGGAGAAGGAGAAGGATGAGAAGAAGGAGAAGGAGAAGGATGAGGAGAAGGAGAAGGATGAGAAGAAGGAGAAGGAGAAGGATGAGAAGAAGGAGAAGGATGAGAAGAAGGAGAAGGAGAAGGATGAGAAGAAGGAGAAGGATGAGAAGAAGGAGAAGGAGAAGGATGAGAAGAAGGAGAAGGAGAAGGATGAGAAGAAGGAGAAGGAGAAGGATGAGAAGATGGAGAAGGAGAAGGATGAGAAGATGGAGAAGGAGAAGGATGAGAAGAAGGAGAAGGATGAGAAGAAGGAGAAGGAGAAGGATGAGAAGAAGGAGAAGGATGAGAAGAAGGAGAAGGATGAGAAGAAGGAGAAGGATGAGAAAAGGGAGAAGGATGAGAAGAAGGAGAAGGAGAAGGATGAGAAGAAGGAGAAGGATGAGAAGAAGGAGAAGGAGAAGGAGAAGCAGAAGGAGAAGGATGAGAAGAAGGAAAAGGAGAAGGATGAGAAGATGGAGAAGGAGAAGGATGAGAAGAAGGAGAAGGAGAAGGATGAGAAGAAGGAGAAGGAGAAGGATGAGAAGAAGGAGAAGGATGAGAAGAAGGAGAAGGATGAGAAGAAGGATGAGAAGAAGGAGAAGGATGAGAAGAAGGAGTAGGAGAAGGATGAGAAGAAGGAGAAGGATGAGAAGAAGGAGAAGGATGAGAAGAAGGATGAGAAGAAGGATGAGAAGAAGGATGAGAAGAAGGAGAAGGATGAGAAGAAGGAGAAGGATGAGAAGAAGGACAGTTCTGTGACAGTTTCTGTCTATTTCTGACAGTTCTGGGACATTCACTCCATACAGCGGTTGAAACATTGTATCTATTTTTTTTCCATAAATGACATTCTGCAAATACACTTAGAGGAGCGCTGCAGATACACTTTTTGCCGGCTTGGAATTAATCTTATTTTCATCCTACTTCTTCTTCTTCATCCTCATCCTCATAAGAAGAAAAAGAAGAAGTAGGATGAAAATAAGATTAATTCCAAGCCGGCAAAAAGTGTATCTGCAGCGCTCCTCTAAGTGTATTTGCAGAATGTCATTTATGGAAACAAATAGATACAATGTTTCAACCGCTGCATGGAAGGACAGTCCCAGAACTGTCATTAATCCATTTATGGAAACAAATAGATACAATGTTTCAACCGCTGCATGGAAGGACAGTCCCAGAACTGTCATTAATAGTCTATTTCTGACAGTTCCATGACATTCCCTCCATACAGCGGTTGAAACAGCTGTATGGAGTGAATGTCCCAGAACTGTCAGAAATAGTCTATTTATGACAGTTCTGGGACATTCCCTCCATACAGCGGTTTCCGGCAAAAAGTGTATGTGCAGAGTTCCTCTATTCTGCAGATACACTTAGAGGAGCTCTGCAGATACACTTAGAGGAGCTCTGCACATACACTTTTTGCCGGCTTGGAATTATTCTTATTTTCATCCTACTTCTTCTTCTTCTTCTTCTTCTTCTTCATCCTCTTCTTCTTCTTCTGAGGATGAGGATAAAGAAGAAGAAGAAGAAGTAGGATGAAAATAAGAATAATTCCAAGCCGGCAAAAAGTGTATGTGCAGAGCTCCTCTAAGTGTATCTGCAGAGCTCCTCTAAGTGTATCTGCAGAATAGAGGAACTCTGCACATACACTTTTTGCCGGCTTGGAATTATTCTTCTTTTCATCCTACTTCTTCTTCTTCTTCTTCATCCTCATCCTCATCCTCAGAAGAAGAGGATGAGGATGAGGATGAAGAAGAAGAAGAAGAAGTAGGATGAAAAGAAGAATAATTCCAAGCCGGCAAAAAGTGTATGTGCAGAGTTCCTCTATTTCTGACAGTTCTCTGACAGCTTCTTCACATGTACAGCGGTTGAAACATCTGTATCCTAAATGGAAACTAATAGATACAATGTTTCAACCGCTAAACATGTGTTCCTTCTGTCAGAGAACTGTCAGAAATAGCGGAGCTCACTGCAGGGACACTTTTGCCGGCTGATCGGGAAATGTTCGATTCGCGCACCCGAAGTAGGCAAAATTTCGGTTTCGACGCGAATCGAATATTTCCTGAAATTCGACTCGAATTCCGGTTCGCCTGGTTCGATTCGCTCATCTCTAATGGAGATCATATCCCCCCCCTTATGTATTATACATGGTGATCATATCCCCCCTTATGTATTATACATGGAGATCATATCCCCCCTTATGTATTATACATGGAGATCATATCCCCCCTTATGTATTATACATGGTGATCATATCCCCCCTTATGTATTATACATGGTGATCATATCCCCCCTTATGTATTATACATGGAGATCATATCCCCCCTTATGTATTATACATGGGGATCATATCCCCCCCTTATGTATTATACATGGGGATCATATCCCCCCTTATGTATTATACATGGAGATCATATCCCCCCTTATGTATTATACATGGAGATCATATCCCCCCCCCTTATGTATTATACATGGAGATCATATCCCCCCCCCTTATGTATTATACATGGAGATCATATCCCCCTTATGTATTATACATGGAGATCATATCCCCCCTTATGTATTATACATGGTGATCATATCCCCCCTTATGTATTATACATGGAGATCATATCCCCCCTTATGTATTATACATGGGGATCATATCCCCCCCTTATGTATTATACATGGAGATCATATCCCCCTTATGTATTATACATGGAGATCATATCCCCCCTTATGTATTATACATGGAGATCATATCCCCCTTATGTATTATACATGGAGATCATATCCCCCCTTATGTATTATACATGGAGATCATATCCCCCCCTTATGTATTATACATGGAGATCATATCCCCCCCCCCTTATGTATTATACATGGAGATCATATCCCCCCCTTATGTATTATACATGGAGATCATATCCCCCCCCCTTATGTATTATACATGGAGATCATATCCCCCCTTATGTATTATACATGGAGATCATATCCCCCCTTATGTATTATACATGGAGATCATATCCCCCCTTATGTATTATACATGGAGATCATATCCCCCCCTTATGTATTATACATGGAGATCATATCCCCCTTATGTATTATACATGGAGATCATATCCCCCCTTATGTATTATACATGGAGATCATATCCCCCCCTTATGTATTATACATGGAGATCATATCCCCCTTATGTATTATACATGGAGATCATATCCCCCCTTATGTATTATACATGGAGATCATATCCCCCTTATGTATTATACATGGAGATCATATCCCCCCCTTATGTATTATACATGGAGATCATATCCCCCCTTATGTATTATACATGGAGATCATATCCCCCTTATGTATTATACATGGAGATCATATCCCCCCTTATGTATTATACATGGAGATCACATCCCCCCTTATGTATTATACATGGAGATCATATCCCCCCCTTATGTATTATACATGGAGATCATATCCCCCTTATGTATTATACATGGAGATCATATCCCCCCTTATGTATTATACATGGAGATCATATACCCCCCCTTATGTATTATACATGGAGATCATATCCCCCTTATGTATTATACATGGAGATCATATCCCCCTTATGTATTATACATGGAGATCATATCCCCCCCTTATGTATTATACATGGAGATCATATCCCCCTTATGTATTATACATGGAGATCATATCCCCCCTTATGTATTATACATGGAGATCATATCCCCCTTATGTATTATACATGGAGATCATATCCCCCTTATGTATTATACATGGAGATCATATCCCCCCCTTATGTATTATACATGGAGATCATATCCCCCCTTATGTATTATACATGGAGATCATATCCCCCTTATGTATTATACATGGAGATCATATCCCCCCCTTATGTATTATACATGGAGATCATATCCCCCCCTTATGTATTATACATGGAGATCATATCCCCCCTTATGTATTATACATGGAGATCATATCCCCCCTTATGTATTATACATGGAGATCATATCCCCCCCTTATGTATTATACATGGAGATCATATCCCCCCTTATGTATTATACATGGAGATCATATCCCCCTTATGTGGGAAGTGGCTGTGGGGGATGGAGTGGTAGGAAGAGTGGAGGAGATCGGCTGTTAGGTGAGGGCGGGGTAGGCTTCCCTGAAGAGATGGGTTTTTAGGGTGCGCCTAAAGATAAGGAGGGTAGGTTACAGTCTGGTGGATTGGGGTAGTGAGTTCCAGAGGATGGGGGAAGTCCTGGAGAAGTCCTGCAGTCGGGCGTGGGAGGTGGAGATCAGGGAGCTAGAGAGTAGGAGGTCTTGTGAGGAATGATGAGTACGTGTTGGGTGGTATTTGGGTATCAGGTCGGTGATGTAGTTTGGGGCAGTGTTATGAATGGCTTTGTACGGCAATTTTAGTAATTTGAATTTTATGCGTTTTTATTTTATTTTTTATTTTATTTTATGATGGAGGACACTGAGCGGAGGGCAGTGGAGGGATTGGCAGAGAGGGGTGGAGGACACTGAGTGGAGGCCAGTGGAGGGATTGGCAGAGAGGGGTGGAGGATGCTGAGTGGAGGCCAGTGGAGGGATAGGCAGAGAGGGGTGGAGGACGCTGAGTGCAAGCCAGTGGAGGGATTGGCAGAGAGGGGTGGAGGACACTGAGTGGAGGCCAGTGGAGGGATTGGCAGAGAGGGGTGGAGGACGCTGAGCGGAGGCCAGTGGAGGGATTGGCAGAGAGGGGTGGAGGACATTGAGCGGAGGCCAGTGGAGGGATTGGCAGAGAGGGGTGGAGGATGCTGAGCGGAGGCCAGTGGAGGGATTGGCAGAGAGGGGTGGAGGACACTGAGCGGAGGCCAGTGGAGGGATTGCCAGAGAGGGGTGGAGGACATTGAGCGGAGGCCAGTGGAGGGATTGGCAGAAAGGGGTGGAGAACACTGAGTGGAGGCCAGTGGAGGGATTGGCAGAGAGGGGTGGAGGACACTGAGTGGAGGCCAGTGGAGGTATTGGCAGAGAGGGGTGGAGGACGCTGAGTGGAGGCCAGTGGAGGTATTGGCAGAGAGGGGTGGCAGATACGGAACGGTTAGTAAGGTGGATGAGTCTGGTATTCATGATAGATTGAAGAGGGATAGCCTGCGATTCGGTAGGCCAATGAGGAGGGAGTTACAATAGTCAAGTGTATTATATTGTAGTATCTCTGGTACTTCCATATATTCTGTACCGCTTTTTACTGTGTATTATATTCTGTACCGCTTTATACTGTGTATTATATTCTGTACCGCTTTATACTGTGTATTATATTCTGTACCGCTTTATACTGTGTATTATATTGTAGTACCGCTTTATACTGTGTATTATATTGTAGTACCGCTTTATACTGTGTATTATATTGTAGTACCGCTTTATACTGTGTATTATATTGTAGTATCACTTTATACTGTGTATTATATTCTGTACCGCTTTATACTGTGTATTATATTGTAGTACCGCTTTATACTGTGTATTATATTGTAGTACCGCTTTATACTGTGTATTATATTGTAGTACCGCTTTATTCTGTGTATTATATTGTAGTACCGCTTTATACTGTGTATTATATTGTAGTATCGCTTTATACTGTGTATTATATTGTAGTACCCCTTTATACTGTGTATTATATTGTAGTACCGCTTTATTCTGTGTATTATATTGTAGTACCGCTTTATACTGTGTATTATATTGTAGTACCGCTTTATTCTGTGTATTATATTGTAGTACCGCTTTATACTGTGTATTATATTCTGTACCGCTTTATACTGTGTATTATATTGTAGTACCGCTTTATACTGTGTATTATATTGTAGTATCGCTTTATACTGTGTATTATATTGTAGTATCTCTGGTACTTCCATATATTCTGTAGTTACATTTTGTTTGTTTACATGATTTTCCTGCCATTAGTCCCTCTGTGTTTCTCTCTGTTTTCTTTGTGATATCCTTTATCTATAATCTCTGTGATAATATCATACTTTGATCTTTATAATCGATATCCTTCCTGCAGGTTCTTCCTAACCTCATGAACTGCCCCCGAGGTATATTATTCAGCCATGGTTGATAATGACAGATATTCATCGGAAGATATGCATTTCTGTCTGTTTTTTTTTTTAAATTTGTATATAAATTAGTTCCCTCTTTTTTAATTTGAATATCCAAAAAGTTAATACATTCTGTACTTATATCCCAACTTAACATCATATTTTTGTCATTCTTATTTAAACCTTCATAAAACTTGATGAGTTGTTTCCTATCACCATCCCGTATAATCAGCACATCATCGATATATCTATCATACACAAACATTTCTTTCCTGGTATTATGGGAGATAAACTCTTCTTCCCACTTAGCCATGTATAGATTAGCTATACTTGGGGTGAACTTGGCCCCCATAGCCACGCCTTTTATTTGTACAAAGTATACCAGAAATAATTGTGATCTTGGCAGAATGTTAAACATTTCAATATAAATCTTTTCTGTTTAGTTGGAATATTAGAATATGTATTAAGGGCCCATTTTGCTGCTTCTATATCTCCTTCATGGTCCATGTTTGTATATAGCGAGGAGACATGTGCTGGACTTACACGCGTGTTTATATTTACATTCACATGTTGGATGACTTGTATGACATGCTTTGTGTCTCTGAGGTCAGCTGGTGTCTGTTCCACCAATGGTTGTAGAGAATGATCAATGTATTCCCCTAATCTAGATGTCAGAGAATCTATCCCATTGATGATTGGTCTGCCTGGCGGGTGACGGCCATCTTTATGTATCTTTGGGACTGAATAGATTTTGGGTCATTTACAGACTGAGGGGACCAAATACTTCTCCTCTTTATTATTTACAATTCCTTTCCGGCTGCCACACTGTATTCCTTTCATCAACTCTTTCTTGTAGGTTTTATAGGATTTCTGTTCAGTTTCTTGTCTGTATGAACATCAGCGATCATATTATTCATAGTAGACTGATAATAGTCTGTAGATAATCCCGCCATGGCTCCTCCCCCCGCTGGACGCATTACTACGTCTTTCCTGCTTTATAAACCTTTCATCCCTTTTTCCAAGATGCGTTCTTCTTTGTATGTTTAATATTTAGGGCCCCTAAATCTTCTATTCCCGATATCAATATATTTATTATGTACAATGTTGGGGCTAAAAACCGACTTATCCCTGAAATTGCTGCGATGTGTTACCCCCCCTCACAATTGTTCTTATAATAGGATTTGGGGGTCATATTTGTTTAGGTTGAGATTTCTTACTACCGCCGGAGTGAAGAACTCCATTAATTTGGGGGGCCTCTCCTTTATTTTCTGCTTCCCCATCCTACTGCCTCTGTGCCCCCCCCACCCAGAGGTGAGTAGGAATGTCGGCGGGATTCCCCGCTGTCACTCATCGCTTTGACACCCTGCGGCTCTCGGCGGCTCCCGGATCTCTGCTACTGTGCGGCCATCTCTGTCCATGGCTGGCCACGCCCCCAATTACATTTATTCTTAACAGTTGAAAAACAACAGTTATATTTGACAGTTGCAAAATGACAGTTTATTTTACCGTGGCAATAAAATGCAGATAATTTTTGACAGTGAAAAAAAAATCACATTTAAAGAAAGAGGGGTTTTATCGACAGTTGAAAAATGACAATTTTTTTGATAGTGGCAACAAATTTGTTTTTTTTTGTCAGTTGAAAAACATTTATTTTTGACAGTAGAGAAATGAGTTTTTTTTGGTCAGTTGGAAAATGACAGTGGCAAAAATTACAGATGTGTTTTTTGACAGTTGAAAATGTTTTTCAATTTTTTACATTGGAAAATATGGCACTTGAAAAATTTGTGTTTTTTGAAACTTGAAAAATGACAGTTATATTTTTATAGAGGCGAGAAATGACAGAGTTTTATGTCAGTGGCAATAAAATGACATTTGAAAAATGAGTGCTTTTTGACAGTTCAAAAATAACAGTTATATTTGACAGTTGGAAATGACAGTTAATTGTTTACAGTTGAAAAAATTGCAATTGAAAAATGAGTGCTTATTGGCAGTTGAAAAATAACATTTTTTTTCATAAAAAACAAGTCGTGACCGTTGAAAAATTACAGTTATTTTTGACAGGTTAAAAATGACAGCTTTTTTTGTCTTAAAAATCAACAGTTTTTTTGACAGATGAAAAATGACAGTTATATTTTTTCTTCAGTGACAATAAAATGACAGTTGAAAAATGAGGGTTTTTCAACTGTTGAAAAATGACAGTTAATTTTTTACAGTACCAAAAAATGGCAATTGAAAAATGAGGGTTTTCTGACAATTGAAAGATGACAGGTATTTTTTTGTCTTAAAATGTTGCAAAATGACACGTATATTTCTTTAGTGGCAAGAAATGACAGCATTTTTTGTCAGTGGCAATAAAAGGACAGTTGAAAAATTAGTTTTTTTTCGACAGTTGAAAATTGACAGTTATTTTTTGTCGTAAAAAATATTTTTTACAGTTGAAAAATTACATTTATTTTTAAAAGTTGAAAAACAACAGTTATATTTGACAATTGAAAAATAACAGTTTATTTTACAGTGGCAATAAAATGCAGATCATTTTTGACAGTGGAAAAAAATAACATTTAAAAAAAAGAGGGGGTTTTTGTCAGTAAAGAATGAGTTTTTTGTTAGTTGAAAAATTACAGTTTTTTTGACAGTGGCAAAAAATTTCTTATATTTTTGTCGGTTGAAAAATTACAGTGTCATTTTTTTGCCACTGTAAAAAAAACGTAATTTTTAAACTGCCAATAAAACCTGTAATCTTTTAATTGTCATAAAATCCCTCATTAATCAACTGTTATTTGTTGCAACTGCCAAAAATAAACTGTATTTTTTTTTATCACCGTCAAAAAAAATAGCAGTTTTTCAACTGTTAAAAATAACTTTCATTTCTCAATTGAAAAAATAATCTCATTTTTGAACTGTCATTTTTTCCATTGTCAAAAATTAACTGTTTTTTTATGTCACTGTAAAAAAAACCTATTATGATTCTGCTGTCAAAAATAACTCATTTTTCAACTGTCATTTTATTGCCACTGTCAAAAATAGGTGTCAAAAAGAAAAGCATGCATCCAGTGAAGGCGGAACACTCGGACCTCCTGCATGCTTGTTCCTGGTCAGTGACACACTAGGGAGTGAAGTGAGGTTTAGGATGAAGATGACGGCCCCGGAACCTGCAGCTTTCTCCACAAATCACTCCTGTTTCCTGCCCTTCCTCCTATTGGCTGAGTATTGCACCAATCACCAATCAGATCATCCCCATTGTGATGTCTCTGGGCGGATCTCTCACTCCTGGCTCCTCCCACATATCTTTATACAACCTTCCCATACACCTACCCCGGCATGGAGGGGCTGAGTGAAGGTGGTGGTGAAGGTGTGGAGGTGTCGGATCGGGTCACACAGATCATAGAAGGAGATCCGCCCGGCCTCATAATCCAGATCTATCCTGACTCTGGTACTGGAGACACCACCGGGGAATCGGGTCTTCTTACTGTCATGTATCACTGAGTACTCATCACCCTCCAAAAACACCTCCAACCCCCCCCTCACCAACCCCCAGGACTTCTTATTACATCCAATCACTGACTGACCTCCTCTCCTGTCTATATTGGGGTAACACATCCCCACTCTCCAGTGATCTGACCCCCCGACATCCACGTCCCAATAATGTCTCCCGGAGGAGAAGCTCTGACTGCTCATCACCTGAGGACAATGCTGGAACCTCTCTGGTGTTTCTGGCCAATTCTGATGTGATGACCAGGATGCAGTTTTCCCGTCATCTGATATATGTAGACGATTACCAGCTGTCCTCACATCCAGTAATTTGTCTGTAACCCCCGACACCCCCAATGTTTGCTGTACAGCCCCCATATTTGGTCCTCCGGTGGGGGAGGGTTGGGGGTCTGGCCTGGATGGTGGACCATTGATGGGACCTTTGCCCTTTGTAGTAGAATGTGGAGAGACATGTGTGCCTGTACATTTCTGTACATTGACCCCAGACATGATATCAGATAAACCCGTGTGTAATGTGTGTGAGATCCCCCCCACATCCCCATCCCCTCCATCATGGAGGAGGTTCTCATGTCTCTCTCTGTCCTCATCATCTCCATCCTCGGTATCACACAAGTCACCTGTGTTTGATTCCTGTAGGACAGTCAGTGGATCCGTCATGTTACACAGCTTCTCAATGTCCCTCATCTTCCTGGACAGCTCCTCCTTCTTTATTTCCAGATCCCGAATATAATCCAACATGGGACGGGAGACCCGCTCTGCCCACCCAGAGATGTCCCTCAGGACTCTCTTCTCCAGGTCTTCCAGATGTCTCCTGAGGTCTCTGAACAGGGCAGTGACTCTCTTGGTTTCATCATCTGCTTTTCCTTGTACTTTCCTCCTGCGTTCCTGCAGACTCTGGACTCTTTTCTCCATCTCCTCTCTCTCTGTCATCAGTTTCTGCAGAACATTCCTCAGTTTCTTCTTCTTCTTCTCAGAGGCCTCCTCCAGAGTCTCCACCTGGTGTTCCCGATGTTCTCCATCCAGCCTGCAGTACACACAGATACAGGTGGAGTCCTCGGTGCAGAAATACTTCAGTAGTTCCTTATGGATGGAGCATTTCCTGTCCTTCAGGGAAGAGGTGGGGTCACATAAGACGTGTTCTGGTGACTTGCTGTGGACTCTCAGGTGGTTGTCACACAGAGAAGCTTCACACATCAGACAGGATTTCACAGCCGGTACAGGAGTGTGAATACAGTGAGTACAGAAGACCCCGGACTCCTCCTGCTCTGGATGGGTAGACTGGAAGTTCTCCACTATGTTACGTAGTGTTATGTTCCTGTGCTGTGCAGGACATTCCTGGAACTCTTCTCTGCATTCAGGACAGGAATAACCTCCAGTCTCCTCCTGTGTATCCAACACACGGCCAATACAGTCCCGGCAGAAGTTGTGTCCACATCTCAGGGTTACAGGATCTGTATAAATGTTCAGACAGACGGAACATTCCAGCTCCTTCCTCAGATCAGCAGATGCCATCGCTGGGAGCAGAAGACAGAATGACGGGGAAAGTCTCTGACACTCCGTATGCAATGTGACCCGTTCTGTACCCTCCTACACGGGGCGAGGTGTACATTCCTACACAGGGAGAGGCTGGGACTGAGACACGTAGCTAGAAGAATTCTTCTACAGAAGGACACAGACATGTAATAAGTAGTGACGGGTCCAACACCCCCCTGTTCGGTTCGCGGTCCAACATTCCAACTTGACGAAAGTTCAACCGCAAACTTCGAACTCAATGCAAGTCTATGGGACTGGAACTTGTAAATGGAAAAGTGTCCATTCTGAAGGCTTTTATGCCAGTTATTGGCCCCAGAAGTGGTATGGGGACTCGGGGACGGCCCTGAGGGACAGAAGTCAGTGGGGGAAAAAAGTACAATTTTTAAAGGGGCCATCATTTTTCATTGCTTAAAGTAAAAAAAACATAAAAAAATTAAAAATGTAATTATCATGTCTGGGGGGTCCCCATAAACTCCCTGCAAAGTTGCAATCTGTACAATGTATAGGACCTGCTGCACCACAACTGACATTTATATTATAAAAAAGACATGTGGGGTCTCCCCTAATCCAGAACACACCCATGAGGTCCGGTGGGAAAGTTAGGAGGAACCCCACAGTGATTTTTTTTTTAAAGTGGGTGGGGTTCCCCCTAAGATCCACACCAGGCCCTTTAGGCCTTACAGGCCTTCTTTTCAAATCTTTTCTATTAATTTTTGGTAACACAGTTACAGTAACAATAACAAAGATATATGAAGGCAGAAATTCCACATAGACATGTCTCAGCAGTCTGGCGCTAATACGCTCTTAGATCTAGAAAAGCATTTATAAAATGGCCCTCAGGCCTACATTTGTATATTGGAATCGGTCAATGTTGGCAATACCAGTTACCAGACTAATAGACCTTCATGGCATATATTCCATACACAGTGCTTATTAGAGACATAAAAACTCCAAAGAAGTAAGAAGGGAAAACAAAGAACTAAAGAAAGAAATCGATAGAAGGAGATGAGACTGGAGCACAGATGCCACCAAAGAGACAATATGATATACAAAACTGTATACTCCGATAATCACATCCTGGGACATAAACCTTCCTGTCCAGCTAGACCATTTCACATGGAATTTCCCCGTGTGTTGGCATTGAAGAGACACAGCTCTTTCACAGATGTAATGTGAATTAACTCTATGGATCACTTCCAGAATAGAGGGGATCTTCACCGACCTCCATGCAGCCGTGATGGACATTCTGGCAGAGATAAGTATATGGCCGACAATTGTCCTATACTGGGCAGGAAATAGGTGTAGGGTGATATTGAGTAGTGCCAGATGAGGAGCTGGGCTAGTTATCATTCCAGACACCCGTGAGATAAGTGCAAAGACCTCCTGCCAGAAATATTGTAAGCGGGGGCATGCCCACATAATATGGAGTAGATTGCCCTCTTCTCCACAGTTCCTCCAGCACAGAGAGGACACATTGGGATAGATTGCAGCAAGTCTATAAGGAGTGAGGTAGCCGCAATGTAATATTTTAGGAGAGCAATTCCAATGATTTGTACATTTAGTAATACTTCAGTTATTGCCCAGAGCAGCCCCCCACTCATCTTTGGTGAAGGACCTTTGAAGGTCAGTCTCCCATTTCCCTATACTATGTATAATGGCGGGGTCGTTATCATAATGTAAGTAATTGTAGAACCACAAAATCCCTTTTTTCTGATGAATAGGGTTAGTCACAACCTGCCATAATTTGGAGTCAATTTCAATCCATGTCTTCGGATTTATCCTGATATCCTCCAATCTGTAGAAGAGGAAGTCGGCCTCTACTTGGGATAGTATTTCCTATTTCCATAAAAGTTCTGTAGCCTCAGTCTTGTAAAGGTTTGGTGTTGAGATTAGGAATAAAGTATTCATACCCTGATAGTGGTATGTCTATATGAATCTTAGGGGAGGAGGAGTTTAGTTTATGTACGCCATACATCCATGCCTCAAGAGAGGCAGCGATAGATGGAGGAAACGTATTAAGGAGTTTGGATTTAGCAGATTTAGCTAATAAAGCCCTAAGATTCCTATTGGGGACTACAGATTCCTCAATTTGTACCCATAATTTGTCTGATGTGGTGAACCACTCCGGGAGTTGGTCCAAAATAGATGAATAATAATACGTGGAGAGCACTGGAAGACCGATCCCCCCTTTGGATTTATGTTTGGTGAGGGCCAAGAACGGGATTCTCGGTTTCTTCTCCTGCCAGATATAAGTTCTAAGTGCCGCCTCAAGTTTATTGAAGTAAGCATTAGAGATAACAATCGGAATCGTTGGAAAGTACAATATTTTGGGAAGAATCAACATCTTAAAAGCTGCTATTCTACCTATCCGTGAGATTTCACATTTATCGAGTCTCTGTAGCTCCACTAGAACTGACTGGTATCGTTTTTTGTAGTTATCTTTAAAGGTGTTAGCTAGAGATGAGCGAATTTTTCAAAAATTCGATTCGCCTGATTCGCCGAATTTTCCGAAAAAATTTGATTTGATTCGAATTCATTCGCCGCAAATTTTACTTATAAAAAGGGTTTCTAGGCTTCAGAGAGCCTTTATATTAGTGCAGAACACTGTACCTTTAATTTAAATGTCCTTGGAGTCTGCTGGGGAAGAGAAATAATACTGTCAGTCAGTATGACATGCAGATGAGTGCCGTCGATCTTAGAATCACCGCACACTTCACTCATTTGGGCAGTCACGGGGCCAAAGAAGAAGAAGGAGAAGAAGAAGAAGAAGAAGAATGAAAAGAATGAAAAGAAGAAGAAGAAGAAGAAGAAGAAGAAGAATGAAAAGAATGAAAAGAAGAAGAAGAAGAAGAATGAAAAGAATGAAAAGAATGAGAAGAAGAAGAAGAAGAAGAAGAAGAAGAATGAAAAGAATGAAAAGAAGAAGAATAAGAATGAAAAGAATGAAAAGAAGAATGAAAATAAGAAGAAGAATGAAAAGAAGAATGAAAAGAATGAAAAGAAGAATGAAAAGAATGAAAAGAAGAATGAAAATAAGAAGAAGAATGAAAAGAAGAATGAAAAGAATGAAAAGAAGAATGAAAATAAGAAGAAGAATGAAAAGAAGAATGAAAAGAATGAAAAGAAGAATGAAAATAAGAAGAAGAATGAAAAGAAGAATGAAAAGAATGAAAAGAAGAATGAAAAGAATGAAAAGAAGAATGAAAATAAGAAGAAGAATGAAAAGAAGAATGAAAAGAAAAATGAAAATAAGAAGAAGAATGAAAAGAAGAATGAAAAGAATGAAAAGAAGAATGAAAAGAATGAAAAGAAGAATGAAAATAAGAAGAAGAATGAAAAGAAGAATGAAAAGAATGAAAAGAAGAATGAAAAGAAGAAGAAGAATGAAAAGAAGAATGAAAAGAATGAAAAGAAGAATGAAAAGAATGAAAAGAAGAATGAAAATAAGAAGAAGAATGAAAAGAAGAATGAAAAGAATGAAAAGAAGAATGAAAAGAATGAAAAGAAGAATGAAAAGAATGACAAGAAGAATGAAAAGAAGAATGAAAATAAGAAGAAGAATGAAAAGAAGAATGAAAAGAATGAAAAGAAGAATGAAAATAAGAAGAAGAATGAAAAGAAGAATGAAAAGAATGAAAAGAAGAATGAAAATAAGAAGAAGAAGAATGAAAATAAGAATAATTCCAGTAAAGCAAAAAGTGTTTCTGCAGAGTTCCTCTATTTCTGACAGTTCTCTGACAGTTCTTTCACATTTACAGCGATTGAAACATTGTATCTATTTATTTCCTAATAAAAACATCTGTATCCTAAATGGAAACAAATACATACAATGTTTCAACCGCTGGAAATGTGAAAGAACTGTCAGAGAACTGTCAGAAATAGTGGAGCTCTCTGCAGGGACATTTTTGCCGGCTGTAGAAGGGATGAAAACGGCCGATCAGGAAAAATTCGATTCGACCATCCGAAGTTGGCAAAAATTCGGATTCGCCGCGAATCAAATTTTTCCTGAAATTCGAAACGAATTCCACTTCGCCTGATTCGATTCGCTCATCTCTAGTGTTAGCAGTTGGAGAAGATATACAGATACCGAGGTAATCTAGTTTTTTATGGGCCCAACTGTAGGGGAATTTAGCTTTGAGCTCTTTTAAGAGGTCTTTCGGTACGGCTATCGGTGGGGCGCATGATTTCATAATATTAGGAGTATAATAGGAAACTGCACTGAGGGATTGCAAGGAAGATGACATTTCTGTGAGGGACTTGGCGGGGTCAGTGACAGTAAGTATGACATCATCAGCGAATAGACCAATTATATGGGAGGTATCCGCAGCACGGATGCTGAGATCTGTGGATTATCTCTGATCGCAGTTTTAGTTCCATCACTAAAGAGAAGATAATGGGAGACAGTGGACAGCCTTGCCTTGTTCCATTTGTAATGCTGAAAGGTTGCGATGGGGCATTGGACGTAAATACCTGTGCGGTGGGAACAGTATATAATGCCATAATAGCCGATTTTATAAATCCACTTATACCGAACTTGTTTAAAGTAGCGCCCAAATATCGCCAATGAACCCTATCAAAGGCTTCCTCGGCATCCAAAGCCAAGAACACCGCCTGCGTCCCACAAGATTCGATTGAATGCATCAAGTCAAGTATTCTACGGGTGCCATCCGCTGCCTGTCTGCCCTTGACAAAGCCCACTTGATCAGCCCCAATCAGAAGAGGCGTTATACTAAGGAGGCGGGTCGCTGTAATTGTGCCGTATATTTTGAGATCGGTATTTAGTAGGGAGATGGGCCTAAAATTTTGAGGTGGGTCTGGAGTTTTCCCCGGTTTAGGTAAAGTAACAATGATAGCTTTTAACATTTCTGGGGGAAATGTAGACTTAAGTATATTTTCATCCAATGTACGTTTGAGGTGGGGAACTAATATGGACTGTAATTCCTTATAGTATTCATTTGAAAAACCGTCCGTCCCGGAGATTCCCCTTTTGGTAATGCTGTAATAGACGCTTTAATTTCACTTTCTAAAATGGGTTGGTTGGGACCTTCTAGTTTTTGGTGGTCTAATGTGAGTAAAGACAGTTTATGCCGAAATTGGTTGATCAAGTCTGGTGTAGGTTGGGGAGTGTATGGGTCATCTTTAACCCCTCCCCCTCCAGAGGATTTACCCCCCTTAATGACCACGCCTCTTTTTGCTACTCGGCGCTGCACTAATTCAACTGATAATTGCGCGGTCATGCAATGCTGCACCCAAACAAAATTTGTCTTTTTTTCACACAAATAGAGCTTTCTTTTGGTGGTATTTGATCACCTGTGCGCTTTTTATTTTTCACGCTATAAACAAAAAAAGACCAAACATTTTGAAGAAAAACAATATTTTTTGCTTTCGGCTATAAAAAATATATAGTAAAGTCTATAGTAAAAAGTTAGCTATAAATTTATACCAAAATATATTCTGCTCCATGTTTCCCAATAATTGTATATTGATTGCTTTGTGTGACAGTTATAGAGATACAAACAATGGGAGAGATACTGCAATTTACACCATTTTTTTTGCTATACAGCACTGAAGTAGTTTAACTGACAATTGCGCGGTCATGCAATACAGTACATAAAGGAAATTATGTCCTTTGTTCACACAAATAGAGCTTTCTTTCATTGGTATTTGATCACCTGCGCGCTTTTTATTTTTGGTGCTATAAACAAAAAACGTTTTCAGAAAAAAAAAATGTTTTGAAAAAAACAATATTTTCTCATTTCTGTCATAAAAAATATCCAAAAAAAATAATATTTCATCATAAATTTAGGCCAAAATGTATTCATGTTTTTGGTTAAAAAATTCCCAATAAGTGTCTATTGATTGCTTTGTGTGACAGTTATAGAGATACAGACTATGGGAGAGATCATGGAATGTACACAGCTTGTCCTTCTGACTGCCCATCACATTTCTGGGGGGCTAAAATACCAGGACAGTGCAAACACCCCCAAATACCAGGACAGTACAAACACCCCCAAATACCAGGTTAGTACAAACACCCCCAAATACCAGGATAATACAAACACCCCCAAATACCAGGACAGGACAAACACCCCCAAATACCAGGATAATACAAACACCCCCAAATACCAGGACAGTACAAACACCCCCAAATACCAGGATAGTACAAACACCCCCAAATACCAGGACAGTACAAACACCCCCAAATACCAGGATAGTACAAACACCCCCAAATACCAGGACAGTACAAACACCCCCAAATACCAGGATAATACAAACACCCCCAAATACCAGGACAGTACAAACACCCCCAAATACCAGGACAGTACAACCCCCCCAAATACCAGGACAGTACAAACACCCCCAAATACCAGGATAGTACAAACACCCCAAATACCAGGACAGTACAAACACCCCCAAATACCAGGACAGTACAAACACCCCCAAATACCAGGACAGTGCAAACACCCCCAAATACCAGGATAATACAAACACCCCCAAATACCAGGACAGGACAAACACCCCCAAATACCAGGACAGTGCAAACACCCCCAAATACCAGGATAGTACAAACACCCCCAAATACCAGGACAGTGCAAACACCCCCAAATACCAGGACAGTGCAAACACCCCCAAATACCAGGACAGTACAAACACCCCCAAATACCAGGACAGTACAAACACCCCCAAATACCAGGACAGTACAAACACCCCCAAATACCAGGACAGTACAAACACCCCCAAATACCAGGACAGTACAAACACCCCCAAATACCAGGCCAGTACAAACACCCCCAAATACCAGGATAATACAAACACCCCCAAATACCAGGACAGTACAAACACCCCCAAATACCAGGATAATACAAACCCCCCAAATACCAGGACAGTACAAACACCCCCAAATACCAGGACAGTACAAACACCCCCAAATACCAGGATAATACAAACACCCCCAAATGACCATTTTTCAGAAAGTAGACACCCTGAGATATCTGCTGAGAGGCATATTGAGTCCATGGAAGTTTTTTTTTCACAAGTTTCTGGAAAATGACAAAAACTTTTTTGTTCTTTTTACACAAAGTTTTCATTAAATTATATATTTCTCACACAAGCCATGGGTATATGTGGAATTACACCCCAAAATACATTCTGCCACTTCCAGTGAGTATGGGGGTACCACATGTGAGACTTTTTGGGAGCCTAACCACATACAGGAGCCTGAAATCCAATGACCACCTTGAAAGCCTGAAGGTGCGTAACTTCCTCATTTCACTTCCTCACTACCTATCACAGTTTCAGAGGCCCTGAAATGCCAGGATAGCCCCCCCCCAAATGAGCTATTTTTGGAAAGCAGACACCCAAAGAAATGTAAAAAGACACATGGAGAGTATTTTGCAGATCTCATTTTTTTCTCACAAGGTTTTGAAATATAAAAAAAGAAAAGAAAAAATTATGATTTTGTTTTTTTTTTCAAAAACTTGTGGCAACAAACGAGATCTGCAAAATACTCATCATGCTTCTGATAAATTCCTTGGGGTGTGTACTTTCCAAAAAGGGGTCATTGGGGGGGGGGGGGGTGCTATCCTGGCATTTCAGGGCCTCCTAAATTGTGATAGGTAGTCAGGAAGTGTAATGAGGTAATAAAGCTCTTTAAAGGCCTGAAGGTGCTTATTGGATTTTGGGGTCCTGTACTTGGCTAGACTGCCAAAACGTCTCTCACATGTGGTACCCCCATACTCGGGAGAAGTAGCAGAATGTATTTTGGGGAGTAATTCCACATATACCCATGGCTTGTGCGAGAAATGTATCATTTAAGTGACAATTTTGTGTAAAAAAAAAAGAAAAACATTTTTGTTTGTCATTTTCCAAAAATGTGTGGTAAAAAAATAAATTCTTCTATTGATTCAACATTCCTCTCAGCAAATAGTTTGGGGTGTCTACTTTCCAAAAAGGGGTCATTTTGGGGGGTGGGATCATTTTATGCCCAGCATTAGAAGTTTATGCCACACATCACTCACTCTTCTAACCACCTGAAGACCACGCCTTGTCTGACACTTTTTGTTCACATGAAACAAATCTGCTGCAATTTTTTATGTCACATAATACTCACGCAGCAATTTTTTAAACGCAATTTTTTTTAAAAAAGTACGCTTTTTTTACTTTTAATGCACAGAAACACTAAATATTGACCAATTATTTGGTAAAATATAAAAGATAATGATATGCCGAGTAAATAGATACCAAACATGACATGCTTTAAAACTGCGCATGCCCCGTGCAATGGCGACAAACTGCATACGTGTTTAATATTCATAGACAACATTTAAAAGCCTTTACAAGCCACCATTATAGATTTACAGAGGAGGTCTGGTGTTAGAATTACTGCCCTTCATCTGACGTTTGTGGCGATACCTCACATACATGGTGCAACCGCTGTTTCCATACTGGCGCAGGGTCAAGGCTCACAAATGCAGATGCGGGCGTGCACAGGGGGGCGAGGGTACTTTTTTTAAGTTATTTTGATTTTTTGAATTATTTTTACACTGTCCCTTCTTTGTTTTATCACATTTAATGCTATCACAGGGAATGCAAATATCCCCGATAACCTCAATGGGCATTGTCATAGATTCTATTCTGAGGAATCTGGGGTCTATCAGACTCTGGATCTCTCCTCTGCCCTCACATTATCTCATCTCACCAACATCGCTGATCAGATGCTTTCCCAATTTACAAATGGCGCTGTTTATATCCTGCGAAACTGAAGTGATGAAATGCTCGTAGCTTCCGATTTCTTAGGCTATAGAGATGATTGGCACCACTTTGGTCTCCAATCAGCTCTATGGTCAGCTGACAGAAACACCGGCTGCATTCTCAGGTTCCCCCGATGGCACGGGACTGCCTGAGAAGGCCATGGAAGGCAGCGGGGGAGGGGGGACATCATTTCCCACTGCTTGTAAAAGCAATCCTGCAGCTAATTAGCCAATAAAAGCCGATCGGCGGCTGAAAACAACTATACCAGGATGATGCCTGCAGCTGTACCATCATCCTGGTATAACCATTCAAAGTCCAGTGATGTACCAGGACCTCGGTTTACAAATTTAATTTGTTCTGTAGGACATTTCATATAGCAAAATATTTGTAAACCAAAACACTGTTTCCCATAGGAATGCATTGAAAACCAATTAATACGTTCTGAAGGTCAGAAAAACAGTAAACACTACTAAAATACTGCGTGAGTTATGTTATTAACTCGTTATTAATTTATTATTTAGTAGTGACAACCATGTGTTCATGTTTCAGCTGTCAGCGGGGTTCCCCACTGAATGTAAAAGAATTGCTGGCAATTAAGAAAAAGTGTTTTTTTCTTCTCTATACAATAGTTCAGAAATTCAGCAGTCACTTCCCCCCTATACACCATGGCTGGTCGGCAACCAGTTAAATACTTGTTTTTGATTATAATCTTGAATTACTCTCTGATATTTCTTCTTTTTCTTGTTTTTAATCTCTGAATTCCTGTTTTTAACATTTTTGTTCAGCTCATTCATATATTTAGAAAACTCTGGATGCTCTTTGAATGTTTCTACTTTAGCTATATAATCCTTCAAAACCATCTCCATTTTCCTCATTTTTCTTTGTTTCCTTTTAATTAAAAATAATAATAATTCCACGCTTTTGTCACTAAAGAAATCGTACCATTCTAGAATATTCCTTCTTCTATGAATCCCCCGCAATGGGAAATACCATCTTCATTTTCAGGGGGTTATTCTTTCTTTAATGTATCTCTCCATAGTTGTTATACCCCCCAAGTGTGGATCCTTTTATCCAGAATATTCCCCCCCTTTCTGAATACATTATTAATGTTAATATCCACTTTTTCTTCCCCTTTAAAAATGCTTTCTATATCTAAATACGAAGAAACCTCCATTGTGTCTGCTAACAAGTGTATGACTTCTAGTTATTAAAGGGTATAAATTGTACTTGTGAGCCACAAAAACTGTACATTATATACTGAATTGGTTAATAATGCGATTCGCTGACATTAATTATGTGTAATCTGATCCTCATCCCCTCCCCCAATATTTCCATGTGTAATCCGATCCTCATCCCCACCCCCAATATTTCCATGTGTAATCTGATCCTCATCCCCACCCCCAATATTTCCATGTGTAATCTGATCCTCATCCCCACCCCCAATATTTCCATGTGTAATATGATCCTCATCCCCACCCCCAATATTTCCATGTGTAATATGATCCTCATCCCCACCCCCAATATTTCCATGTGTAATATGATCCTCATCCCCACCCCCAATATTTCCATGTGTAATCTGATCCTCATCCCCACCCCCAATATTTCCATGTGTAATCCGATCCTCATCCCCACCCCCAATATTTCCATGTGTAATCTGATCCTCATCCCCACCCCCAATATTTCCATGTGTAATCTGATCCTCATCCCCACCCCCAATATTTCCATGTGTAATCTGATACTTATCCCCACCCCCAATATTTCCATGTGTAATCTGATCCTCATCTCTATCCCCAATATTTCCATGTGTAATCTGATCCTCATCCCTATCCCCAATATTTCCATGTGTAATCTGATCCTCATCCCCACCCCCAATATTTCCATGTGTAATCTGATCCTCATCCCCACCCCCAATATTTCCATGTGTACACATACTGTACATACACTAAACCCATCAGGTGCTAGAGGGGTGTGACCACATGAACACCAACCATTTGGATCCGCCCACTTGAAGGGATGAAATGAATTTCATGGTGACATCACCTTCTAGACAGAGTATCTATCTGATCCTTTCTCTGCCAGGTCCGTACCGTCTCTTCACTGACCCGGAACTTACAGCAAACTCTGCTAAACAGCCACCTCCACCATTGCTGACATTTGAAATGCCCCCACCTCCACTGCAATGTCCCCTTTCCCTGCCGCTTCACCCCCGCTGCACTGATTTCCCCTCAGCACTGATCCCTCCTTGCAAACCCCTTATGGCTGCCCTGCAGCTGTCAGTTTCCCTCCTCTACCATCTCACCGGCTTTGGGTGCTGCAGGGCAGCCACAGAGGGATCTACTTGTCCAAATAGATCCCCCCACTGATGGCTGGGCACCCCCTCCCTGCAGCAGCTGGATGGCTTTCCTTGTTTCTCCATCAGTTGCAGCTTCTGCTGGGGTGGGTGATCGCTGTCAGGATGGAAAATCGGAGACTGCTAAACATGTGTTTACCATCCCCCTTCCTTTCCTGAATGAATACAGTCAGTGATTTGTACCGATTCCTTCTGTATTCATTCATCACTGAAGCATAGAAAGCTGTGTTTGCTATGCTTCGGTTTGTGAATAAATAGGATCCTCTATACAGACTCCTATTCATTCATCTACAGTGCAGGTGAGGCTGCAGGAAAGGAACTGCAGACAGTCAAGGAAGGGACATTAGAGGTCTGTTTGAACCCCTAATGTCTCCAAAGCCCCCCCCCCACAAAAATGTACAAATATAAAAAAAACTATAACTGTACTTGTGTAAAAAAATAAAGATAAAACACATAGTAAGGGTAGAGTTAGACCTGCATCTAAAACTCCCTTTCCTCTGAAGCCTGATCTGTATCTGGATCGCACTTCAGAGGCTACTGACAGGCAGTGAGGAAGCGATGTGACCCCCCCCCCCCACCACCTGTTTTATCCCCATTGTACCGACCAATGAACCGACACCTACACCTGCACAGATGTCTGATCTGTCCTTGCAGCTGCTGTGTCCCGATTCCCATGAATGGGACTGTCTGCATAGGGAGGCACAGAACACCTGTCCATCCCCATGCAGGTAATCCCAGCCCCCCCCATGGGCGCATGCTTCTCTACCCCCCATGTGACCGAGGCCTTGGTGGGAATTTAGCAGGAATTCTGTAAGTTACGTTGTGTCTATGTGCGCCAATAAGGATTTTACTGCTTTTTTGAAAATAACGATTTGATAAACATTTCTGCAACTATTGCGGGGCCTAAAAAATCAGCAGCCCCTTCTGTTTATTGTACTGGTCATGTGATTTCAGGAGACGTCTGGTATGGGGGGTCTTGTAGAAACTCTGAAAACTAGAAGTAAATAATAAAAAAAATTTTTGAAAAATTGCCAAAATGGCAGGGCGTGTCAGTGAGAGGGTTCAACTGCAGTGACACCTTCCAGTGTCAGGTTCCTGAGAAGAAAATCCTGTGATTTCTGAGAAATGAGAGCGTGTGATCAGCGAGTTTCATTTCCTCTACGTATCCCTTGTTATCCTGTGATTGGCTCCAGCTCAGCCACCTCCCTATGTTTCCTCTATAGAAATATCTAACCTGCAAATACAATGTAGATACTGATGTGAACACCAACAAGAAAACGAGCGTTAAAATCCAAAGCTGCTGCAGCATCGAAAAGGTAACCAAATAAAGCTTCCAAAGTCACTGATAAATGATAGGTGCAGCGCTAAAAAGACTGAAATGACTCTAAAAGTAGTATATGTGATAAAGTGCAAACATAATAAAGTGCTGATGCAATCATCAAAGTAAAACATTATATATATCTATCACTGCCCCAGATGAGTGACAACAATAAATAAATAAGGTGACTGTTAGTGCTGATAAAGTGACAAATATGATTAGGGGTGCAATTATGACTAAGTACATTGGCACGAAACGCGTCAGTGGGGAGCTGTACGTCGTGACGTCACGCCGCCGGAGCCTCGAGCAGGTCCGGTAGCCATCTTGGATTTCCCTCATGGTCAGTTTTTTGTACTCTTATTATTGTATACCAAACGGAAGGAATACATTTACTTTTAAGCAGTATCACGCTATTGGCATCCTTTCTTTGGGCTCTTTATGAGCTTACCAACCCCCAGAGCTTCATACGGAGGATGGCAGAGGTACTGCAGATGACCCAGAGAGGGGGACTCCATACCAGGCTGTAGACATCCTTAAAGGGACCTCCGGCTGACCACAGTATATATCTATACAGGCGTATTATTATTACGCATCTGGTGAGTGCGTAATTCTACTACTTACCTGGCACATCACCAAATCATTGAGTATGGCATATGGAACACCGATTTTGAGATCATACATACCCAGATCTCCACTTTGTCACTTTATGGACTTTGTATTGTTATTTCTGTGGAATTATTTGTTTATTGCATTGGTCACTTTATTATCACTAGCAGTCACTTTATTGTGACACCATATAGTGTGATCACCTTCACCTTGATTTCCACTTTGTCACTTTATGGACATATCTGTGTAATTGTTAGTTGCTTCATCATATTTGTCACTTTATCAGCACTAACAGTCACCTTACTTATTTATTATTGTCACTTATCTGGGGCAGTGATATATATATATACCCTTAAAGTCCATACCCCGCTACAGATTCCCTCAGAGTCCAGTACCACACTCAGGAATCTCCCTAGCAACAGGCCCACTTGCAGCAAATCTGCCCGGCTACAATGCATGTTCCACAAGCCTATGCGGAAGCACTGCACATACGCAGTATCTATACTCTCACCTGGAAGTCCTCCACAACTCACCAAGCCATTCTTTACATCCTATATTAACCTTTCCTCGCATAATAGAAGTACTGTTTATGCACGCTCCTTACATTGCTGTGGCCCCCAAACCCTGCAATTCACTCTAAACATCTTAGAAATTCTGTCAAGGTGCCCTATCGGAGCCATGCTGCGATTTTTAGCCCCCATTTCAAAAGTTAATTTTCTTAAAGAGACAGCGCACCTTAAGTCAAAATGGCCGAAAAGGACTTTGCACAGTTCCCCAGTGATGAAATAAAGCAAATGCAACCTGATGCTGATCATCATGAAGGGCAGGGAACAGAATCCACACTTCCAGCAGAACAAGTCGTGCGACCAAGACGCTCTCTCAAACCAATGGTAAAGGTAATTGAACACTATCACACCACGAAAGATGAGCTATGTGATAACCTGGAGGAGCAATGGGAACGAGTTTCCTCCCTCATGTCCGGACTTAAATCCTCCTCAGGTGATGCCACAAGCTTACAAGTTGCCATCGGGCGGCTGGACACAGCTCATGAAAGATACAAGAGACTGTCCACAAGGTATATAACCTTCTAAAAGACTCTAATATCGATGAAGCCCTATCAGAACTGAGCAAGGCAGAATCAATAGACAGACAAAGAGACGTCATGGTGCTGGATGTTAAAGGTAAAGCAGAACTCCGTATCTCGCATTTGCAAGAAACTAAATCACACAGATCAAATTCATCTAAACATTCCTCTCGGTCATACAGATCATCGTGCTCAAGAATCTCAGCCTTGAGTTACAGATTACTAGAGACCCGCATAAACGCAGAGCAATCCAAAGCGAGACGCTCCTTCACAGAAAAGGAAGCTCTTGCAAGGGTAGAAGCAGAGGCCAAGAGGGCAGAAGCAGAGGCAGAGGCCAAGAGGGCAGAGGCAGAGGCCAAGAGGGCAGAGGCAGCGGCAGAGGCCAAGAGGGCAGAGGCAGAGGCAGAAGCAGAGGCTCGAGTAAAGATTTTCGAATCAGAGATGCAGGAGGAAATTGCATTAGCTAAAGTAAGACTACTTGAACAAGCATTGAGCCAAGGTCTTGATCCAGTCTGCTCACTACCACCGGAGATAGATGATCCAGTTGATCGCACCAGTGACTATGTACTGAATCAGTTATCTGTGCCACCCCTAGTTTGTAGTACCGTCCAAGCCGACAACACTGAAAACTCCAAGTCAGCTCTACCTGCGGTACCAGTGCTACCCACAGCACCCAAGCAACCTAATAACCGTTACCCAGATGTGCCCTCTCAAGGACGGTTGTTACAGAAAGATCGCTATCAGGTGTTTTCTGGCCTACCACCACAGCTCAAGCACCAGTCATCACAATCCACAGAGGCTAAACGACAGCTCAACCCTGCAGCTACATCATTCTACCCGGAAGCATCTCACCCCTTCACGCCAGGCAGCCAATACGCCCCAGGGGCATCACAAGTCGTCATGGCAACAAGCAGTGAGAAATCAGTTATGTCTGAGTTTGCCAGGTTTATGGTGAGCAGAGAGCTAATCAACACCAGTCTCTCAAAATTTGATGACCGTGCAGAGAGCTACAAAGCTTGGAAGGCAACCTTCAAGGCTGCCATCACTAACCTAAACCTAACCGCAGAGCAGGAGTTTGACCTCTTGATCAAATGGCTGGGCCCAGGCTCCACAAATTGTGTCAAGAGCCTCAGAACTGTCTACGTGGGACAAGCAGAAGCAGGTCTCACTGCCGCCTGGCAGTGACTCGAACGTACCTTCGGCAGTGCAGAAGCAATAGAGAAGGCCCTATTCAAGAGACTGCAGAACGTTCCAAGGATCAATCTCAAGGATGTACAGAAGCTTCAGGATTTAAGTGATCTGCTCATGGAACTGGAGCTTGCCAAGGGTGACCCTCGTCTGTCCGGGCTGTGCTACCTGGATACAGCTCATGGAGTGAACCCAATTGTCGTGAAGCTACCATACAGTCTGCAAGAAAAGTGGGCGGCATCAGTCTCAAGGTACAAAAGAGAGCATGACATCACCTTTCCCCCATTTATTCACTTCTGTAGGTTCATCGATGAACAGTCCCAGATGAGGAATGACCCCAGCCTCGACTTCCTGGAGTTCAACACTACAGCTTCAGCGACATCATCATCAAGGTATGAAAGCGTCATGCATAAACACAGAGACTTCAAGAGCAGCATGAGTGCTAGAAAGACTAACCTACCATCTCCTGCAGTACCCACGGGTAAACCGTAAACTACCTCATCAGCAGATAAGACCTTCAATCATGAATGTCCCATTCATAAAAAACCACACTCTCTGAACAAATGTAGAGGGTTTAGATCCAAAACCATACTGGAGCGCAAGAAAATCCTCACCGAACTCGGGGTATGTTTCAGATGCTGCGCTTCATTGGAGCACATGGCTAAGGACTGTAAATCTGTCATCAAGTGTGAGGAGTGTCATAGTGAAAGACATGCCTCAGCTATGCACCCAATCTCACTCTCCAGAGATTCACCCACTGCTGTCACCACCAGTCCTGCTCCAAGTCATGGCGGGGAGCCCCAAAATTACGCTAATGCAGCGACTGCTGTTTCCTGCTCATGCTTGGATGTATGTGGGGAGGGCCAGTGCGAGAAATGTTGTGCCCGAATATGCCTAATCAAGGTCTACCCAGAGGGACTACCAGAAAAGGCAGTAAAAATGTATATATAAAGAAGTTGTGAGCGCTATGAAAACAAAAAGCAGCCACAGCATCAAAAAGGATACCAAAAAGCCTTACAAACCATACAATATAAAACATGCGGCGCTATGGATAAAATGTCCAAAATATCAATATATGGTGGTTAGGTGATTAATGTGATCACAAAAGAGTAATATCACAAGCAAAGCGACATGCGGTGCAAAACCAGTCTTTGTGACAATTATTTTTCTTCAAAGTGCTGCTTCCATGCAGTAAAACGTGAAAAGGATAAGGCTGTGCACTCACCAGATGCACAGTGTAACTGTGCATTTAGAGATATATTATCTCCACTAAATCCACAAATGGCTTCAAAAGGTCAGGTCAGATATTTCTCCATCCGCTGAATGTTGCTAGTAATCCACGGTCTCTCTCTTAGGTGGCTCTATAGGTGATGAGTGACTCACCAAGGGCCACAAAGAAAGGAGACCAATAGCGTGATACCGTTTAAAGAATATTTATTTCATATACAGTATGATATAGGAAAACAAACAATCACTGACCATGAGGTGAATAGAAAGGTGGCCGCCGGGACCTCCGTGGTGCCGGCGGCAGAGAAATAGTGACGCTGTAGCTCCTACCCTAGGGTAGGAGCTACAGTGATTGACTGTATATGAAATAAATATTCTTTAAACGGTATCACGCTATTGGTCTCATTTCTTTGTGGCCCTTGGTGAGTCACTCATCACCTATAGAGCCACCTAAGAGAGAGACCGTGGATTACTAGCAACATTCAGCGGATGGAGAAATATCTGACCTGACCTTTTGAAGCCATTTGTGGATTTAGTGGAGATAATATATCTCTAAATGCGCAGTTACACTGTGCATCTGGTGAGTGCACAGCCTTATCCTTTTCACGTTTTACTGCATGGAAGCAGCACTTTGAAGAAAAATAATTGTCAGTAAAAATGTATGCCATCATTGACGACCAAAGAAACCGGTCCCTAGCAGGTCCTAAATTCTTTGAAGCCTTTGGAATAAAGGGACCATCCGAACCCTATACCTTAAACACCTGCTCGGGCCACATAGAGACTAGCGGCAGAAGGGCACAAGGATTCATCGCTTCTCCCTTCAGTGGGGATACAGAAATACCCTTTCCGACGCTGATCGAATGCGATCAAATACCCAACCATAGGGATGAGATTCCTACCCCAGAAGCTGCATTTCACCAACCTCACCTAAGGCACCTAGTCAACGTTATCCCACCTATATACATCAACACCGAGATTCTACTCCTGCTTGGCAGAGACAATCTAAGGGTACACAAGGTGCGTCAACAGTGTAATGGTCCTGACGATGCGCCATACGCCCAGAGACTGGACTGGGTAATCATAGGAAACGTATGCTTAGATCAACAAGGAGTCGACTCCTTCAAAATGTACGTGCGTGCAGATGGACGCACAACTTGCATTAAGCCGTGTCCTCATCACTATGAGGTGAAAGAGAAGTCTTCAGGCCTCGTACAACTACCTGACGTCATTACTCCCCTCTTTGCCAACAATTTGGGGAGATCAGTCTTTCATACAACCAAGGACGACGATAAAGTAGCCTTGTCAGTAGAGGACAAACCAACACCTCCACACTTCGCCATACACCCTCACGCATTTCTAGCGCACTTTACATTAAACAGGAATTTATGGTTCACATACAATGCAATACATGTTCAAGCTGGCCGACTATGACAAAGTAATCCCTCTCTGGCCAGTCCCTACTCTACCCACCTGAAGACCTCCTAATGTACATATACGTTGTGCTTTCAGGTGGTATAACGGGATGATATCTGCAGCTACAGGCATCATCCTGGTATTGTTGTTTCTGCTGGTGGACCGCTTGTTTGTATAATCCATCCTAGAAGCTAATTAGAAGCTAGATTTCTTTTACAGGCAGTGTGAGGGGACTCCCCCCACCACACACAGATGCCTCTCTGGGTTCTGTGTCCCAACAGAGAACCCAGAACTGAAGCCAACAATCCCACCAACTTATCAAAGAGCTTTTTCAGGACCAGAAGGTCCCTCATGAGCTCTATGGTATATGAAACTGGAAGCAACGAGCATTTTCATCACTTACGGTTTCCCTGGATGTAAACAGCACCATTTTTACCCACTTGCCACCCTCCCACAATGTTCTGCAGGTGAGTGATGGCTACAGGAAAAGCAATGAACCTGCACGTCACCTGATACTTCTGGGTTTTGCGCACACATGCGCACACTCCCCGCTGACCCTACCTGCCATTTGCTGCATCAGCGGGTCCTGTGCTGTTCTCCTCATATTTGTTATATAACTGTGCATTGTATTACCAATTATTATTTCACCATGTTGTGTCTATGCATTGATCTGTTTGCTGCCATCTGCTGGCCAGAATTTGCATGCTGCACACCTCTGCTCTTGTTAGTAAAGTTTTTCTTCTGCTGGGCGTGGTTTTAGGCAGCCTTGGTCTGGTCACTTCCTGCAGCCATTTTATGTGCTTCATAGCTGTGTGACAGGACATTCAATACCCTGGGCTTGTGAAGGAATCAGTTTTTGACCAGCAGTTAGCCTCAGGAAAGATATCACAGGACAGCATCAATACCTCTACTACATTACAGTATTGTATCACTGTTTGTCCCTGTATTTGGATCAAATAAACCCACGCTGATTTAATTCCCGTGTATACGTTTGGATCCATATAACCTGAGCATCTGCTGGTCTGGTCAGCTCCACTGCTTGGATACGAAGATAGGAAGTCACGCAGCCATTATCTGTTATACCTTCATTCGCCTTCATGTGGGGACAGAACAGGTCCTGGCCAGTGATTTTTGCCCAGGAATCTGCTGATCTCCTGCCGTGAATGGAGGAGCAGTCCTGTGTCTGTATTTGTATATAGAGGCCCAGGAACTAGCTGGTTCTTCTCTCTCTGGACCCTTCTCATTCCGGAGAGAGAAGAGAGAACACCACACTGTGAGGAAAATGTTAGATTAGCACATTTAAGCATTTGATTGCCCCTATTAACCCTTTGATCCCCTGGTCCCGTCACCCAGCCAGTGCCATTAGTACGGTGTCAGGTTATAGTATTTTTCACTGATCACTGTATTACTGCCACTAGTGACATCCAATAGCATCAGGGTCAGTTAGCGCCCCACCCTGCCAAGGTCAGATTTTGATTGCCCACACACCATCGCACTCACGCTATAGATTGCTGATCACCCCTATTACTAGTATAGTGTTTGTATAGATCAATATATTGATCAGGAACAGAACTATACCAGTGCCTCATTAGTATAGTGTCCCCAAATACGCAGTGATAGCAGGCTTACCCCATTCGCTACCAGCTCTAGCATTTAGCCCCTCCGCCCAGCAAGAAGTGCAGTGTCAGTGTCATTTCTGATCACTGTCACCTGTGATACATTACACACAAAACTGCAGCATGAGCACAATCAGGCTTGATCTCTGCTAGCACTAGCAGGTGAATTTTATTGATAGTGGTTCAAGCTGACAGCTAGGCACTCTTTTTCCTGTGAGTCGCACTAGGTACCTGTAAATTTAGAGCCCAAAATGCCCCAAAAGATGTATGCTAGTGAAGAGGCCTACAGGATTCTGAGCATGTCAGATGAGAGCAAAGGGGAAGCCTCTCTGACAGAATCCGCCTCAGAATATAAACATGTAGAAAGCAGCGTAAACCTGACAGTTAGCTCAGAGATGGAGAAGAGGTCCCTGCTAAGATCAGGCATACCAGACCCCATGAAGTTGAAGTGCCGGGTTGGCATGACTTGTCTTATAAGCAGCAGAGTGCCAGTACTAGTGCCATGCTACCTTTTGGTGAACTGGCAAGCACCAGCGGCTTAGTACATCCTGGTATTTTACATACCAGCACTGCACTATCACTTGGTGATGTGGCGAGTCCCATAAGTGCAGTATAAGTTGGTGTGGTGGTGAGCACAAGTAGCATCCTGCAGCCACCAATAATTTTTCACACAGGCCTGTAGAGCCAATCACCCAGCCAGTCCCTCCTATAGAATCAACCAACAATATATTAGGGCCATGTCTGGCATTTCACAAAATCCCTTTATCAGTAATAAAGTTCCTCATGCTCACTTCCATGCAGAACAAGATTGCAGACATCATGGCCCTGATTTACTAAGACTTGAGTCTACCAACAGACTCTGAACATTCAGGCAGACTCAAATAAATCAATGAAGACCTGTCAGTCTTCTGAGCGGCGTCTAGCAATCTCATTGAAAAGCGTCTACTTTTCTGTTAGTAAATGTGGAATCGCGTCTGGCACACTTTTAGGTGCAATACCGGATATGTTTGCTAGATGGCGCACAAGCGCAGGCATTGTACCATTGGCGTTTTCTTGTTAGCAAAAGAGAATACTTAGAATGTAACATAATTAGTACACCTATATCATAATTTTTTTTTTTTTTTTTCTGTTTCTCCAAAATTATTAGACAACTAATGCATTTCCTAATGAATGTCATACATTCTATTTTCAAAATATGTTCATATAATCATTCCTGAATAATGGAATGTCCTTTGTGTGGGAGTACCAACTCAGAGAGTGCCTATGAATGGCACGTGTGGTCTCTCCGTGACGGACAGTAGTGCATGAACTCGTGAAAGATAAACCACCCTTGGGACTGGTCTACACTCACCAGAACAAAAGTATTACTGCGCATGGGTTATACACATCACACATCTGGGGGTGCAGCGGTATGCTGGCAGCTATGGGTTAGTCATCCATCCATCCATCCATCAGGGTGGGTGCCCAAATGGTCCTGGGGAGGAATTAGCTCAGCCACAGGAGCCAGAAAGGTGTTTAATAGTGTAGTACACTGTCACAGGGGTGGATAACCTTTCACGAGTTCATGCACTACTGTTCGTGGTTATATTTATCTTGTGTAATACCATTTTACTAGTCTATATCATTTGACCAGCGCTCGCTTTATCATTTTTAAACAATGTAACTATTCTACATTGTAATGCCAACTGTGTCTCCCACAGTGGCTTAGTGGTTAGAGCTCAGAACGTACAGCACTGGGTCATGGTTCTGCCAACACTCCAAAGACATGCTGTTAGGTTCATTGGGCCTAGTACATGGCTGAGTTTCTGCCCTTAGATTATAAACTCCTTGACATTTATGAACGTTCAAAAAATGGAGATCAATTTTCTGGGTTGTGTCAGTGCCAGGAATATTGATCAATCAGTTATAATTTTGCCTAATGACTAGAAAGTGGATGAATGTTACCTGCGTCCTGTTCTTCTGCCAATTAGGAAATGTGCAAGTTTCATGCTGTGTATATTTCATTGTAACTTTTTTCTCTTCTTTTAAATCTGTCTCCTTATACAACTTGACCCCCTCCCCCACCCCATCACCTGTCCCATATGCAAATCTATGGATCACGCCCCACTCTTTTTAACTATTTATTTACTGATCAAGTAAATGTGTCTCATTTTCTATCAGCTACAGCTCAGATCTCACATTATTATACGATTGCTGATTGTATATCACCTCTAGTCTGACTGAATTCACAATCCCTGGTCAGTCCCATTCCCTGACCTATAATAACCTTTAGGACCAGTTCACACTACATGTGTTTCAGTTGCTTTTTCGGCATCACAGAAAGAAGGTTATATGGTTGTCAATGTCATAGTTCACATCAGCGCTTGCATTTTCAGTGCATTGCAGGTGCTGTAAACAAAGTTGACCACGCTGCATTGTTTCTGCACAGAACTGTACTGGAACACATTGAAATGTCCTTGAATGCACTAAAACGCACACGTCCCTAATTCAATTGAATAAAAAGAAAGTAGAAAAAACTAACTGGAGGGGATACAAAAATGCAATGCAACGTGTCCAAAACGCATCCAAAATGTACTGGAACACGCTAAACATGCATGCCAAAAGGGCATGAAAAAACGCATCAGGAACACATCTAGACTGTTTCTATAGTGTGAACTGGCCCTTAGGACTTGTTCACACCATTGGTGGTGCAGAAACGCATGCAAGAGGACACATTTTCCAACACAGCAAAGAAATGCAATGCCCTCTGTAGATGTGCACGCTTAGGTGCAACACACTTTTAAAATAATATGCCTGCATTATCTCGGCATGTTCCCACACATTAGGCAGCCCACTGAAATTAACGAGCTGGGGAAAAAAAAAAGTAAAAAATGCCCCATTCACACGGGTCTTCTGTCCTGTACAGCATGAATGAGGGGGTTGGTCATGTGGGCGGAGCCACCTGTTACACTATGGGGACACAGCAGCTGTATGAACACAGGTTGTCATCTGACAGGTGTGAAGGCGTGGGGAAGTGGCCCTGAATGCTCACTGTCTGTGTTCAGGGCTGTACACCTCCACCCATATGCTTGTCAGATTATGACCTGCAGCATTTCCATAGTGTAACATAGGTTGCCTGCAAACGGCGACAGACACAAAAACCAACCACTGATTCCCACTCTACAGGCCACAGCACCCATGTGAATGAGCCCCAAGACCTCCATTACACACACAGCTTGATTTATGAACTCAGTACAGTTTTATCATTTATATTTCACAGGAATATGGTTGGGATTATGTCCATTAATAATGTTTTTAGTGTATTTTTACCATAAATATAATTTGGATATTTTCTCTGGTGGTGGGGGGCTGTCAGGTATGATGTACGCGGCCCCGTGATATCTAACAGTGGCCCTGGGTGTATGCTTGTGTCTGTGCCACCTGTATAGTTAGGAAGAACCTTGAACCTCTGTTATGTACCTCAATGGATCTAGGAATTGGACATGTTTCCTCCTGAAGATACAACAATTATTAGTAATGTTTCCCCGGCCAATGAGGATCAGCTCCTCGGTGGAGAACAGCGATCTCGCCATGTCCAGATGTGGTCTGGAATTCCACAAAAGAACAATTCACAAAACTAAAACATAGACTTGTAAATGACCACTAAACTCTCCTAACTACACTCCCATCCACTAACACCCCCCACTACCACTTCCGGGTGTGTGCAAACGTCCTGCCGCCAACGTCATGACGTATTTCCAGTATGACAGCTGCTCTAGCTCCTCCTCCAACAGCCGTCTTGGCGTTTATTTGTGCACCATAGCAATTTTACATGCGGCTCCATAGTGTATATGACATTGGTGAATGTATGCTTGCAGCTATACTGTGTATATGACATTGGTGAATTTATGCTTGCAGCTCTACTGTGTATATGACATTGGTGAATGTATGTTTGCAGCTATACTGTGTATATGACATTGGTGAATGTATGCTTGCAGCTATACTGTGTATATGACATTGGTGAATGTATGCTTGCAGCTCTACTGTGTATATGACATTGGTGAATGTATGTTTGCAGCTATACTGTGTATATGACATTGGTGAATGTATGCTTGCAGCTATACTGTGTATATGACATTGGTGAATGTATGCTTGCAGCTATACTGTGTATATGACATTGGTGAATGTATGTTTGCAGCTCTACTGTGTATACAACATTGGTGAATGTATGTTTGTATCTCTACTGTGTATATGACATTGGTGAATGTATGTTTGCAGCTCTACTGTGTATATGACATTGGTGAATGTATGCTTGCGGCTATACTGTGTATATGACATTGGTGAATGTATGCTTGCAGCTATACTGTGTATATGACATTGGTGAATGTATGCTTGCAGCTATACTGTGTATATGACATTGGTGAATGTATGTTTGCAGCTCTACTGTGTATATGACATTGGTGAATGTATGCTTGCAGCTCTACTGTGTATATGACATTGGTGAATGTATGTTTGCAGCTATACTGTGTATATGACATTGGTGAATGTATGCTTGCAGCTATACTGTGTATATGACATTGGTGAATGTATGTTTGCAGCTCTACTGTGTATACAACATTGGTGAATGTATGTTTGTATCTCTACTGTGTATACGACATTGGTGAATGTATGCTTGCAGCTATACTGTGTATATGACATCGGTGAATGTATGCTTGCGGCTATACTGTGTATATGACATTGGTGAATGTATGCTTGCAGCTCTACTGTGTATATGACATTGGTGAATGTATGTTTGCAGCTCTACTGTGTATATGACATTGGTGAATGTATGTTTGCAGCTCTACTGTGTATATGACATTGGTGAATGTATGCTTGCAGCTCTACTGTGTATATGACATTGGTGAATGTATGCTTGCAGCTATACTGTGTATATGACATTGGTGAATGTATGTTTGCAGCTCTACTGTGTATATGACATTGGTGAATGTATGCTTGCAGCTCTACTGTGTATATGACATTGGTGAATGTATGTTTGCAGCTATACTGTGTATATGACATTGGTGAATGTATGCTTGCAGCTATACTGTGTATACGACATTGGTGAATGTATGTTTGCAGCTCTACTGTGTATACAACATTGGTGAATGTATGTTTGTATCTCTACTGTGTATATGACATTGGTGAATGTATGCTTGCGGCTATACTGTGTATATGACATTGGTGAATGTATGCTTGCGGCTATACTGTGTATATGACATTGGTGAATGTATGTTTGCGGCTATACTGTGTATATGACATTGGTGAATGTATGCTTGCAGCTATACTGTGTATATGACATTGGTGAATGTATGCTTGCAGCTATACTGTGTATATGACATTGGTGAATGTATGCTTGCAGCTATACTGTGTATATGACATTGGTGAATGTATGCTTGCAGCTATACTGTGTATATGACATTGGTGAATGTATGCTTGCAGCTATACTGTGTATATGACATTGGTGAATGTATACTTGCAGCTATACTGTGTATATGACATTGGTGAATGTATGTTTGCAGCTATACTGAGTATATGACATTGGTGAATATATATTTGCCAGTAAAGGCCCAAAGTCAACATAAATTGGGGGCCCAATTTATTACTGTTAAGAGGATTGTAGAAGAAGAATATCTAGCTGCACATTGAACACAACCTATTCATTGGTACATAACATGGTCATGTGGTGCAATAGGGGGCTTTTGGTTGGTTAGTTTGGACATACTTGCACATGTGCGCTCTAACAAGGAAGATTTGGGCATATTATATAGCTAGCAAAAATAAGTGTTAGGGGTGCGAGGACATTTATTTATTTATTTCAGGTACTTATATAGCGCTGGCAATTTACGCTTTACATATAGATGTGGTAAATTCACATCAGTCCCTAACCCTCAAGGGGCGTACTAAGGGCCCTAACTTACATTCATACATATACTAGGGCCAATTTTGACAGGATGCAATTAACCTACCAGCATGTCTTTAGAGTGTGGGAGAAAACTGGAGTACCTGGAGGAGACCCACACAGGCACAGGGAGAACATGAAAACTCTAGGCAGTAGGTGCCATGGTTGGGATTTGAACCAACAACCCTAGTACTGCCAGACAGAAGTGCTAACCATTTAGCCACTGTGCTACATTCAACTAGAACATGAAATAATCCCCCAAAAATACATAGTCCAAATGTTTATTCATCAAATACACATTGCACATTTATTTGGACAGCAACAACAAGTAGGTACATTCAATATCTTGGTGAAAAAAAAGGTAGGATTGATGTTGCTAAAATAGAATGGTCCTGCTCATAAGAGTTTACAATCTAAAAGACTATGCTTCTAATGAACTGTGCTTTCACAGGTTACAGCAGGAAACAAACGGTTAATATAAATTACATAGTAGGCTTATCTATCCACAAAACAAGCTGCAGATCAAAATATCAATATAAAAATGCATACATGCCAAAATAAAACACTTCCCACCTCCCCAAATTCCCCACACAGACATTTCTCATCAGGTTTGTCTGGAAACTGCATTTCATTCTAAATAAAGCAAACTTGGAAGAGCAGAGCAATGGACATGTGTTAGGATTACAATGCAAAGATAATAAACACAATCATTGTACAATAACACACAAACACACCTTAGAAGGAAGAACATGCAAAACATTTACAGCCCACATCAAAACACAGAGTGAGTGTGGCCTGTGGCAATTCACCACATATCTCTTCCTCCCCCCTAAACACAGCATGAGTGTGGCCTGGGGCAATTCACCACAATATCTCTTCACCCCCCAAACACAGCGTGAGTGTGGCCTGGGGCAATTCACCACAATATCTCTTCCTCCCCCCCAAACACAGCATGAGTGTGGCCTGGGGCAATTCACCACAATATCTCTTCCCCCCCAAACACAGCGTGAGTGTGGTGTGGGGCAATTCACTACAATATCTCTTCCTCCCCCCCAAACACAGCGTGAGTGTGGCCTGGGGCAATTCACCACAATATCTCTTCCTCCCCCCCAAACACAGCGTGAGTGTGGCCTGGGGCAATTCACCACAATATCTCTTCACCCCCCAAACACAGCGTGAGTGTGGCCTGGGGCAATTCACCACAATATCTCTTCCTCCCCCCCAAACACAGCATGAGTGTGGCCTGGGGCAATTCACCACAATATCTCTTCCCCCCCAAACACAGCGTGAGTGTGGCCTGGGGCAATTCACTACAATATCTCTTCCTCCCCCCCAAACACAGCGTGAGTGTGGCCTGGGGCAATTCACCACAATATCTCTTCCTCCCCCCCAAACACAGCGTGAGTGTGGCCTGGGGCAATTCACCACAATATCTCTTCCCCCCCCCCCAAACACAGCGTGAGTGTGGCCTGGGGCAATTCACCACAATATCTCTTCCTCCCCAAACCACCACAGGCAAGGACTTGCAGAAATAATGTGGCCTGTACAAGGCAAAATCAGCCACTACTGCAACTCTTTATATAAGGCAGGCCACACCCACCACTGCAACTCTTTATATAAGGTAGGCCACACCCACCACTGTCATTCATTGGGTCAGAGAAAGTGTTTGCACCTGATGAATCCTCTTCCCACCTGCAGTAACACTTGGTATACAGGCCCCACAAATCAGAGTCAGAAAGAAAGCCACAGTGACGTGTACCTGTGCAGCATACAACAGAACATTGAACAGGGATGTGAAGGGAACCCTATTGGTAATATTTCTTGGCCCTATGGGCACAATTCACTCCAGATTATCGCATGAGTTAAGGCAGTCACATGACCACATCTCACATGCAATACTGAAAATGTCAATTCACTTTTGCTAGTATGCGGCATTTCCCATAAATCGTAAAACACTCAGGAAATCAAACATAAAAAGGCCTTACACTGCGGTCACTTCAAAGCCGATTTAGAAATTGTGCGACGTACAGTGAAGATGCCGATTTCCTTGCGATTTGCAAGACATCTGACACCGATATCTATGCAAATCATCACAAAAGTAGTACATGTACTACTATAGAAATCAGTGTCGGAAATGCACCCATGTGACCCTCTAATAGCAGACAATAGGGTGCGACTTGGCATACGATTTACAAGTCTCATGTCATGCAAATCACATGCCAAGTCGCATCCAGGGTGCACGATTTCAGGTGTGATTTGGGAATTGAAATTGTACCTGATATCGGATCTAATGAATGTGGATGGGAGTGTCTTAACGTAAGCGATTTGCTGCAGCACAATTTCAAAAGTAGTTCTCGTCTAACTTTTTCAGCATTTTGTAGCAATTTCACATATAGACTACAATAGAAATCGCAATGCAAAACACAATTGAAAATTCAATAACTCATTGGTAAATCTACAGAAAACACGGTGAAATTGCCAACAAAAAGAACAATTTAAATCGCATCGAGTGTGAACCAAGCAGGCAATTCAACAAAGGAAATAAATCTTTGAAGGCGTGCGGTATCTGCATGCTGGGATAAGGGTCTGTTATGGATTTGGGGGGGTGACTCCATGCCATTATTTTCTTTTCTTTTTAATCCTTTTCTCTCTCTCGCTTACTCTTCTCATGGTTTGACAAACCTTCCCAAAAGGGGGCGGAGTAAACCAGCATTATCCAATCAATGATTAGTCCCGCCCTTATCTCCTCTCATCATTTGACACTCACATAAGGTGCAGCATTGAAGGTGATTGGACAGACAAGGCCTCATTCTAATTCACATTCTAGGGATCATTACACAGAAAGCAGAGATGCTGCCACCAGCACATGTATGTTAGGGTAGTCACATGGAGATCATACAAAGTTATTGCCGTGGTTGGGATTCACACCGACACCCCTAGTGTTGTGAGGCAGCAGTGCTAACCACTAATCCACGGAGCTGTGACACTAATCCCGCCTGTATTTCTGTGGTGTGAATCCACCCGAAGTCCCTGGGCAAGGTCAGTGTAACTACCAGATATCTCCCATGTGACACGAATGTTGTGCTATGTTACCAATTCACATGTATGTTGGTTGTATGTATCCCAATACAAAGGATTGCAATACTAATACAGGCGTACCTCGGGGTCTCAACGCCTCAGGGAACGGAGTGTTCGGTTTACGAATGAAAATCCATTGAAAATAACGCCTTGGTTTACACAATTGTTAATAATTTTTTTCGCAATACAAAGTGTATGTCGGCGCCGATTTTCAAATGCAAATTCCGCCTTTTTTTTCTTTTCACTATAGTTCACAATCTTATCTATCACTTTCCCTGAAGTTACAGAAAACTTTGTATCTTTTAATAAACTCAAAGTAAACATTGTTTCCTTTAGGGATATAAATTCCAAGAAAACTTTCTCTTTTAGCCGGGGGAAGTGACAGGTGAATTTCTGAGCTATAGTGAAGGAAAAAAAAGGGAGAATTACATTTAAAAACCAGCACCATAATAAATAAAAAACAGTGTGGGGTCCCCCCTCCCATCCACACCAAGACCTTCGGATGTCCCCCCTCCCATCCACACCAAGCCCTTCGGATCTGGTATGTATCTTAAAGGGTAACTCCACACCAAAATGTAAAAAAAAACAGCGTGGGGTCCCCCCTCCCATCAATACCAAGCCCTTCGGGTCTGGAATGGATATTAAGGGGTAACTCCACGCCACAATTAAAAAAAAAACTACATGGAGTCCCCCCAATATCCATACCAGATCCTTATCCGAGCATGCCGCCTGGCAGGTCAGGAAAGGGGGGGGAGGAGCAAGCGCCCCCCCTCCTGGACCATACCAAGCCACATGCCCTCAACATGGGTGAGTTCTTTGGGGCAGGGGGGCTCCCCCCCAAAGCACCTTGTCCCCATGTTGATGGGGACAAGGGTCTCTTCTGTTAGTGGGATAATTGGTCGGCCATTTTTTGGGATTTTAGCACATTTTGTTTATCGGTAAATTTGGAAAAAAATCGTCTGATTTTGCCAATCTGCCAATTTTCGCAGCAATGATCGGCAAATTGGCCGATCTTTTTACCGATAAAAAATCTGCACATGAGTCATGACCTGCCAGAAAAAGAACAAGAAGAAGAAAAGAAGAAAAAGAAAAATGCAGGCCATAGACGGGCAAAAACCGGCCATTTTTTTTTTTTTTTTAAACGAAAAATCGGTTGTTCAATCGGCCAACGTTACCACCAACGTTAAAAAAAATCGGCCGATTTTCGCCCCTCTATGACTGGCAAATATAATAGCGAAATAAATACTTCTGTCCCTGCGGAGAGCTGCGCTATTATATTTGACATTAAAAAGTATAGAGGTTAAAACATTGTATCTATTTGTATCCGAATAAAAACATCTGTATCCGAAATGGATACAAATAGATACAATGTTTTAACCTCTATACTTTTTAATGTCAAATATAATAGCGCAGCTCTCCGCAGGGGAAGAAGTAATGTTTCAGCTGTCAGCGGGGTTCTCCACTGACAGCTGAATTTTAATAATTTCCGTGAATTAAATAGATAATAAAAAAAACTGCGTGGGGTCCCCCCTCCCATCCATATAAAGCCCTTCAGGGGTCCCCCCTCCCATCCATACCAAGCCCTTTTGGTCTGGTATGGATATTAAGGGGGAACTTTAAAAAATTTAAAAAACAATGGCGTGGAGTTCCCCCTAAAATCCATACAAGCGTGCAGCCCGGCAGGTCAGGAAAGGGGGGGATGAACGAGCACCCCCCCTCCTGAACCATACCAGGCCACATGCTCTCTACATGGGGAGGTGCTTTGGGGCAGGGGGGGCTCCCCCCCAAAGCACCTTGTCCCCATGTTGATGGGGACAAGGGCCTCTTCCCCACAACCCTGGCCGGTGGTTTCTTTTTCCGTGTCGCTGTGATTGATGTTGGATTTACTTCGGGGGACATTGTTTTATTAAAGGACTTGTCAAAGACCCTGTACTGTGTTTTTTTTTACACTACACTTTTGCTTTTTTTGTGAATTAGTAGCGGTACCATGTACTGCAGACTCATTCACGTAGGGGGGGGTAGGATCTGGGGGCCCCTTTGTTAAAGGGGGCTTCCAGATTCTGATAAGCTCCCACCCGCAGACCCCCACAACCACCAGCCAGGGTTGTGGGGAAGAGGCCTTTGTCCCCATCAACATGGGGACAAGGTGCTTTGGGGGGGAGCCCCCCTGCCCCATAGCACCCCCCCATGTTGAGGGCATGTGACCTGGTATGGTTCAGGAGGGGGGGGCGCACACTCGTCCCCCCCTTTCCAGACCTGCCGGGCCTCATGCTTGGATAAGGGTCTGGTATGGATTTTAGGGGAAACCCCCCGCTGTTTTTTTCTTTAATTTCAGCGTGGAGTTCCCCCTTAATATCCATCCCAGACCCGAAGGGCTTGGTATGGATGGGAGGGGGGACCCCATGCTGTTTTTTTATTGCAGACCTTTATTTTTACATTCATCTTTTTTTCACACAGTAAACGCGATCATTTGCCGGCTGTCAGAGGACTCCACACAAAGATTTACTACTGAACAGCGTCTAAAAAGAAAACTCCCACAGAGGACGTCTAAGATGTGTTCTGCACATGCGCATTTCTATCAGCCGTAGACGCTGTAAAAGCGTCTAGTTTTTTACTGTGACGACTAGCTTTAAACAAAATTTTTTTACACATTTAAAAATTTTTTTTAAATGTCAGATATTGTTTAAAGTGAAGTCCTGATATTTGGCAAAGCAAAATTCAATGGAAACATGTCTCTTCCATGATTTTTCATGGTTTTAGACGTGCCTCTTAGCAGGTCTTGCTTTTGGGTCTGCTTCCTGGACTGTGTCTCGTTAGTAAATTCGATTTGGCGTCTACCTGTAAACGCTTTCCTTCGTAAATGTCTTTGCCATCTAAAAGTAGACGGTCACTATTAAAAAGTAGACTCTAGCCCACGGAAATGCACCTAGGCACAATAATAAATTCAGGTCACAATGTCATGTAATGGTGTGCAGGCTGCTGTCATGTTGTACCTTCGTGTTGTGTGATCTGCCGTGCTGTCCAACTGTCTTCATATTCCTTCTCTTTGTTTTCTTTATACTGATTGCGGTTCTTTCTTTTCTTTTGTAAATGTGACGTTTACACCTAAAGTGTTGTTGTAATTATGCTTTGAGACATTTTGCTTTGGCCCTTAATAAAAATGTACAATATTAAAAAAATGCCCCCCCCCCCAGGGTGCATGGAGCCTTCTAGCTACGTGTCTCAGTCCCAGCCTCTCCCTGTGTAGGAATGTACACCTCGCCCCGTGTAGGAGGGTACAGAACGGGTCACATTGGATACGGAGTGTCAGAGACTTTCCCCGTCATTCTGTCTTCTGCTCTCAGCGATGGCGTCTTCTGATCTGAGGAAGGAGCTGGAATGTTCCGTCTGTCTGAACATTTATACAGATCCTGTAACCCTGAGATGTGGACACAACTTCTGCCGGGACTGTATTGGCCGTGTGTTGGATACACTGGAGGGGTCTGGAGGTTATTCCTGTCCTGAATGCAGAGAAGAGTTCCAGGAACGTCCTGCACTGAGGAGGAACATAACACTACGTAACATAGTGGAGAACCTCCAGTCTACCCATCCAGAGCAGGAGGAGTCCGGGGTCTTCTGTACTCACTGTATTCACACTCCTGTACCAGCTGTGAAATCCTGTCTGCTGTGTGAAGCTTCTCTGTGTGACAACCACCTGAGAGTCCACAGCAAGTCACCAGAACACGTCCTATGTGACCCCACCACTTCCCTGAAGGACAGGAGATGCTCCATCCATAAGAAGATCCTGGAGTATTACTGCACCGAGGACTCCACCTGTATCTGTGTGTCCTGCGGGTTCATTGGAGAACATCGGGGACACCAGGTGGAGACTCTGGAGGAGGCCTCTGAGATGAAGAAGAAGAAACTGAGGAATGTTCTGCAGAAACTGATGACAGAGAGAGAGGAGATGGAGAAAAGAGTCCAGAGTCTGCAGGAACGCAGGAGGAAAGTACAAGGAAAAGCAGATGATGAAACCGAGAGAGTCACTGCCCTGTTCAGAGACCTCAGGAGACGTCTGGAAGACCTGGAGAAGAGAGTCCTGAGGGACATCTCCGAGTGGGCAGAGCGGGTCTCCCGTCCCATGTTGGATTATATTCGGGATCTGGAAATAAAGAAGGAGGAGCTGTCCAGGAAGATGAGGGACATTGAGGAGCTGTGCAACATGACGGATCCACTGACTGTCCTACAGGAATCAGACACAGGTGACTTGTGTGATACTGAGGATGGAGATGATGAGGGCAGAGAGAGACATGAGAACCTCCTCCATGATGGAGGGGATGGGGATGTGGGGGGGATCTCACACACATTACACACGGGTTTATCTGATATCATGTCTGGGGTCAATGTACAGAAATGTACAGGCACACATGTCTCTCCACATTCTACTACAAAGGGCAAAGGTCCCATCAATGGTCCACCATCCAGGCCAGACCCCCAACCCTCCCCCACTGGAGGACCAAATATTGGGGCTGTACAGCAAACATGGGGGCTGTCGGGGGTTACAGACATATTACTGGATGTGAGGACAGCTGGTAATCATCTACATATATCAGATGACGGGAAAACTGCTTCCTGGTCATCACATCAGAATCGGCCAGAAACACCAGAGAGGTTCCAGAGTCCTCAGGTGATGAGCAGTCAGAGCTTCTCCTCCGGGAGACATTACTGGGAAGTGGATGTCGGGGGGGCAGATCAATGGACAGTCGGGATGTGTTACCCCAATATAGACAGGAGAGGAGGTCAGTCACGGATTGGATGTAATAAGAAGTCCTGGGGGTTGCAGAGAGGGTGGGGGTTTGAGTTTTATAAGTACTCAGTGGTACATGACAGTAATAGGACCCGATTCCCCGGTGGTGTCTCCAGTACCAGAGTCAGGATAGATCTGGATTATGAGGCCGGGCGGATCTCCTTCTATGATCTGTGTGACCCGATCCGACACCTCCACACCTTCACCACCACCTTCACTCAGCCCCTCCATGTCGGGGTATATGTATGGGGAGGTTGTATAAAGATATGTGGGAGGAGCCAGAAGTGAGAGATCCGCCCAGAGACATCACAAGGGGGATGATCTGATTGGTGCAATCCTCAGCCAATAGGAAGAAGGGCAGGAAACAGGAGTGATTTGTGGAGAAAGCTGCAGGTTCCGGGGCCGTCATCTTCATCCTAAACTTCACTTCACTCCCTAGTGTGTCACTGACCAGGAACAAGCATGCAGGAGGTCCGAGTGTTCCGCCTTCACTGGATGCATGCTTGTGACTGTTATTTTTGACAGTGGAAACAAATGACAGTTGAAAATTGAGGGGTTTTATGACAATTAAAAAAATGACAGATTTATTGGAAGTTTCCAAATGACAGTTAAGTTTATTAAGTTGAAAAATGAGTATTTTTTTGGTAATTTAAAAAATGACAGTTATATTTTCATTTTAAAATGAGTTATTTTTTATAGTTGAAAAATGACAGTTATATTTGACAGTGGCAAAAAATGGAAATTGAAAAATTATGGTTTTATTGACAGTGTAAAAATGACAGTTAATATTTGTTGTTAAAAAGGAGTTATTTTTTACAGGTGAAAAATGACAGATATTTTGTCAGTTGATAATTATTTTTGACACTTGAAAAATAACAGCTTTTTTGACAGAGGCAAAATATGAGTTATTTTTGACAATTAAAAATGAGGTTTTTTTTGCCTGTTGAAATATAGCAATTCTGTTTTGTCAGTTGAAAAATGACAAAACAATTTGACATTTGCAAAAAAAATGACAATTGAAAAATGAGGTTTTTTTGATATTTTAAAAATGACTTTTTTGTCAGTTAAAATTTTATTTTTGAAAACCAACAGTTATATTTGAGAGTAGAACAATTAGTTATTTTTGAAAGTTCAAAAAATGGCAATTGAAAAACAAGGGGACAGTAGAACAATTTGTTGTAAAAAGGTCAAAAATAATTGTCATTTTTCAACTGACAAAAAATAACTAATTTGTTTAAAATTACAAATAAAACATCATTTTTAGATGTCAAAAATAACTGACAAAAAATAATGCATTTTTCTACTGTCAAAATTAAATGTAATTTTTCAATTGACAAAAAAAACCCTCTTTTTAAATGTGATTTTTTTTTTTTTACTGTCAAAAATTATCTGGATTTTATTGCCAGTGTAAAATACTGTCATTTTTCAACTGTCAAATATAACTGACATTTTTTGACTGTTAAAAAAAAATAGATGACTTTTTTCAACTGTAAGTAAACCCTAATTTTTACGACAAAAAATAACTGTCATTTTTCAACTTTAAAAAAAACCTCATTTTTCAATTACCATTTTTTCCACTGTCAAAAATTACCTGTCATTTCTTTTGCTACTGTAAAAAAATTAACTGTCATTTTCAACCCTCTTTTTTTAAATGTGATTTTTTTTTTCAATGTCAAAAATGATCTGCATTTTATTTCCACTGTAAAAAAAAATTTCCAACTGTCAAATATAACTGTCGTTTTTCAACTGTTAAATGTAATGTTTCAACTGTAAAAAAAAAAAAAACTCATTTTTCAACTGTCAAAAAACCCTCATTTTTCAACTGTCATTTTTTCCACTATCAAAAATTACCTGTCATTATCAATTGTCAAAAAAACTCCTTATTTTTCGACTGTCATTTTATAGCCACTGACAAAAAAAAAAATTTTTTGCAAAAATAAAAATATAACTATAATTTTTCAACTTTAAAAAATGTTTTTTTTACAACAAGAAATAGCTGTCATTTTTCAACTGTCAAACACACTTATTTTTCAATTGCCATTTTTTTCCACTGTAAAAAATTAACTGTCATTTTCAAATGTCAAATATAACACATTTTTCAACTGACAATTTTTTTTTTCTTTTAATGACAACAAAAACATTTTTTATAACTGTCAAAAATAACTGTCATTTTTTTTATTGACAAAAAAACACTAATTTTTCTACTGTCAAAAATAAATTTGTTTTTAACTGACAAAAAAATAACTCTGTAAGAAAAAAATTGTACTTTTTCAACTAAAAAAATTATCATTTTTCAACTGTCAAAAAACCCCTTTTTATTACATGTGATTTTTCTTTCACTGTCAAAAATTATCCTCATTTTATTGCCACTGTAAAAAAAACTGTCATTTTTCAACTGACAAAAAAACAGTAATTTTTCAACTGTCAAAAAACCCTCATTTTTCAAATATACACTAATTTTCTGTCAAATATAACTGTCGTTTTTCAACTGTAAAAAAAATAAATAATTTTTGACAAATAACTCATTTTTCAACTGTCAAAAAAACCTCATTTTTCAATTGCCATTTTTTCAAAATGTCAAAAATACATTTTTCAACTGACAAAAAATAACTGTCATTTTTAAACATCACAAAATCCCCGGATTGTGGGAGTGTCCGGAGCAGTCTGATTGGCTGCATCCCCCCCAGCTCTGCTGTACTCACAGTTCCAGCACACAGCAGTGGGCGGAGCTGACACCCCAGAGGAGAGGCAACAGCCCGGTGACCCTCAGGGAGATGACAAAGAAGAGGAAAGCTGAGAGGAAGCTCCTCCCCTAGGGGGGGATCCCAGCCATCCCCAACATGGCGACAGCAGCAGCTCAGGATCCTCCTCCTCTCACTCAGCACACAGCTTCTCCTGTGACACCTTGTTAAGCAGGTGTCAGCGCTCTCTCCTCCTGCAGCCGGTCTCCTGACAGATATGAGCCCACAGCATGCTAAAACAGATCCTCACACTAATACTTCCCATTCTGCAAGTCATTCCTCCCATCCAATGGGTAAGTCTCCTCCTACTAGTCCGCCTATTTCTCATCCATTCATGAAGGAGACATACCGTCACCTATCATTCACTCTGCAACCAATCAGAGATGAAGGATCTCCGCCACAGAGCTGGGAGAATCCGCCCCTTCCTTTACCACCCTAGTAGACACGCCCACCCCCAAAGGGATGAAGAAAGGGATTGGCTGAAACATAAAGTGTCAGCTCTGGAGGATAGATCACGGCGTAACAACATCCAATAAGAGGCATTCCAGAATCCATCCAACCCGACCAATCGGGAGCCGATCCCCGAGAGATCTTTCCTGGCCACCTACCTGAGGCTACAAACCCAGATGTGACCACGGATGGAATCCATGACCTTCCCAAACCTCCTATGTGACACCTAAATCCCTCCACATGTCTCCATGACAACTCATTGTTGTCACCTCCAAGAACGAATCCCGCAAATGGCGCCCAAACCCTCCTATGTGACACCTAAATCCCCCCACATGTCTCCATGACAACTCATTGTTGTCACCTCCAAGAACGAATCCCGCAAATATGGCCCAAACCCTCCTATGTGACACCTAAATCCCCCCAAATGTCTCCATGACAACTCATTGTTGTCACCTCCAAGAACGAATCCCGCAAATGGCGCCCAAACCTTCCTATGTGACACCTAAATCCCTCCACATGTCTCCATGACAACTCATTGTTGTCACCTCCAAGAACGAATCCCGCAAATGGCGCCCAAACCCTCCTATGTGACACCTAAATCCCTCCACATGTCTCCATGACACTCATTGTTGTCACCTCCAAGAACGAATCCCGCAAATGGCGCCCAAACCCTCCTATGTGACACCTAAATCCCTCCACATGTCTCCATGACAACTCATTGTTGTCACCTCCAAGAATGAATCCCGCAAATGGCGCCCAAACCCTCCTATGTGACACCTAAATCCCTCCACATGTCTCCATGAAGCTCATTGTTGTCACCTCCAAGAATGAATCCCGCAAATGGCGCCCAAACCCTCCTATGTGACACCTAAATCCCTCCACATGTCTCCATGACAACTCATTATTGTCACCTCCAAGAACGAATCCCGCAAATGGCGCCCAATCTCTCCTATGTGACACCTAAATCCCCCCACATGTCTCCATGACAACTCATTCTTGTCACCTCCAAGAACGAATCCCGCAAATAGGCCCAAACCCTCCTATGTGACACCTAAATCCCTCCACATGTCTCCATGACAACTCCTTGTTGTCACCTCCAAGAACGAATCCTGCAAATGGCGCCCAAACCCTCCTATGTGACACCTAAATCCCTCCACATGTCTCCATGACAACTCATTGTTGTCACCTCCAAGAACGAATCCCGCAAATGGCGCCCAAACCCCAACCTGTGCCTGCGCCATTCTCCTCTTTACAGCTTTTCACAGATTTATCTAAGCGCACCGTGCCACTCTGGACCGATCTCCTCCCGATAACAAACCACAAAATGATTGGACGTTGGGGTCACCCCACTAAATTGGTGGTCCCCAGAATGAGTCGATCATCACAATCCACAGCCTAGAGGAAGGGGTGCAATGTCTCGGAGAGTGCGACATTCTCCCAAAAAGCCACGCACAATATTCTACCGCCACCAGAGCGTCTCCAGAGTGGAACCTGGTCACTGGCCAACGCCAAACATTCACCCTATACCGCCATCTCATGGTCCCGCCCACATGTCATGTCAAAAGTGTAAGCCCCACCCCTGAGGGGTACTACCCAACACAGTACAATGCGGTTTTCTTTGCGTTCCGATCGCGGCTGAGATCCTATTTGTTACTGATTTGTTCTCTGTATTTGTTTGTTTGTTTCCTTCTTGTTTCTACTATGGTGTCATTCCTGAGAGTCGGAATGGTTTACCTGACCTGCGCATACAAACGTATTACCGCTTTAGGGGCCCCTTGGTTCAGCCCCCATTAATGTCGGCAAATCGATCAATTCAATGTCTATAAAAATATTTCTATTAATGGCGATGGCTTGAATCATCCGGCCAAACGTACACACATGTGGGAACAGGCATTCCAACATACATGTGATATACTCCGTGTTCAAGAGACTTGTTTCCAGTCCGGACACTTTCCCCCCCTTCCAGTCCGGACACTTTCCCCCCTTCCAGTCCGGACACTTTCCCCCCCTTCCAGTCCGGACACTTTCCCCCCCCTTCCAGTCCGGACACTTTCCCCCCCTTGCAGTCCGGACACTTTCCCCCCCTTCCAGTACGGACACTTTCCCTCCCTTCCAGTCCGGACACTTTCCCCCCTTCCAGTCCGGACACTTTCACCCCCTTCCAGTCCGGACACTTTCACCCCCTTCCAGTCCGGACACTTTCACCCCCTTCCAGTCCGGACACTTTCACCCCCTTCCAGTCCGGACACTTTCCCCCCCTTCCAGTCTGGACACTTTCCCCCCTTCCAGTCCGAACACTTTCCCCCCCTTCCAGTCCGGACACTTCCCCCCCTTCCAGTCCGGACACTTTCCCCCCCTTCCAGTCCGGACACTTTACCCCCCTTCCAGTCCGGACACTTCCCCCCCTTCCAGTCCGGACACTTCCCCCCCTTCCAGTCCGGACACTTTCACCCCCCTTCCAGTCCGGACACTTTCCCCCCCTTCCAGTCCGGACACTTTCACCCCCCTTCCAGTCCGGACACTTTCACCCCCCTTCCAGTCCGGACACTTTCCCCCCCTTCCAGTCCGGACACTTTCACCCCCCTTCCAGTCCGGACACTTTCACCCCCTTCCAGTCCGGACACTTTCCCCCCCTTCCAATCCGGACACTTTCCCTCGTATTACCGCTTTAGGGGCCCCTTGGTTCGGCCCCCATTAATGTCGGCAAATCGATCGATTCAATGGCTATAAAAATGATATCTATTAATGGCGATGGCTTGAATCATCCGGCCAAACGTACACACATGTGGGAACAGGCATTCCAACATACATGTGATATACTCTGTGTTCCAGAGACTCGTTCCCTAGATTGGGCCCCTCCTACATGCTGACACAAAACGTTTCCACGTGTCTGTACTGCCAATGCCTCTGAAAAACAAAGAGGAGTCGTCACCGCCATCAGAGACACACCGAACTTTGTTCTTCATACCAATATCTCCGCCCCCGAAGGCCGGCACCTGATACTTCCATGGACTATAGATAATACCGGTGACACCATCATACATTCATATCACCCAATACTCAGCAAACAACATACTATACCCTCATCTTCACACTCCTCTCCAAAAATCGTTCTGCTTCCCTCAGACTATGCCGGGACTTCATCCTCATACAGTTGCAAGAAAAAGTATGTGACCCCCTTGGGATTCCGTGGAGTTTTGCATGAATTGGGCATAAAATGTGCTCTGAACGTCATCTAAGTCACAACTAGAGATGAGCGAATCGAAGTATCCGAAGTGGAATTCGAGTCGAATATCGGAAAAATTTTGATTCGTGCCGAATCCGAAAAACAGCCTAATTCGGACGCGCGAATCGAAATTTTTCCGAAAATGGCGGCTGACATGTGCGGCGACGGAGCGGGGATGTCGGGGAAGGCGCGCAGACAAGGCGCGCTGCCCCATAATGCATTCCTCAACGACATGTGATCGCATCAGCCAATCAGCAGCCAGCCAGCCAGCACTGTGTAATGGTCGAGGTATATATAGCGGCCATTTTGGAAATCTTCATTTGCCTGCAGTCATTGAACAGAGGCAGACCGCTCTGTACTAGGGACAGGGACAGAGTTAGGGCCACAGAAACGAGAATTGGGGACAGAGAGAAGTTACTTAGGGACAGAGAACCATTACTCAGGGACACAGACTTGTTAATGAGGGCCACAGAATCGTTATTTAGGGACAAAGAAACGCTAGTTAGGGCCACAGAATTCATACTCAGGGACAGACAGAATTGTTACTCAGTGCCAGAGAATTGTTACTTAGGGCCACAGAAACGTTATTAGGGCCACAGAATTTTTACTCAGGGACAGACAGAATTGTTACTGAGTGCCAGAGAATTGTTACTCAGGGACAGACAGAATTGTTACTGAGTGCCAGAGAATTCTTACTCAGGGCCACAGAATTCATTCTCAGGGACAGACAGAATTGTTACTCAGGGACAGACAGAATTGTTACTGAGTGCCAGAGAATTGTTACTCAGGGACAGACAGAATTGTTACTGAGTGCCAGAGAATTGTTACTCAGGGACAGACAGAATTGTTACTGAGTGCCAGAGAATTGTTACTCAGGGACAGACAGAATTGTTACTGAGTGCCAGAGAATTGTTACTCGCACAGACACAAAATTGTTACTTGCACAGACACAGAATTGTTACTCGCACAGACACAGAATTGTTACTCAGGGCCACAGAATTCATACTCAGGGACAGACAGAATTGTTACTGAGTGCCAGAGAATTGTTACTCAGGGACAGACAGAATTGTTACTGAGTGCCAGAGAATTGTTACTCAGGGACAGACAGAATTGTTACTGAGTGCCAGAGAATTGTTACTCGCACAGACACAAAATTGTTACTTGCACAGACACAGAATTGTTACTCGCACAGACACAGAATTGTTACTCAGGGCCACAGAATTCATACTCAGGGACAGACAGAATTGTTACTGAGTGCCAGAGAATTGTTACTCAGGGACAGACAGAATTGTTACTGAGTGCCAGAGAATTGTTACTCAGGGACAGACAGAATTGTTACTGAGTGCCAGAGAATTGTTACTCAGGGACAGACAGAATTGTTACTGAGTGCCAGAGAATTGTTACTCAGGGACAGACAGAATTGTTACTGAGTGCCAGAGAATTGTTACTCGCACAGACACAAAATTGTTACTTGCACAGACACAGAATTGTTACTCGCACAGACACAGAATTGTTACTCAGGGCCACAGAATTCATACTCAGGGATAGACAGAATTGTTACTGAGTGCCAGAGAATTGTTACTCAGGGACAGACAGAATTGTTACTGAGTGCCAGAGAATTGTTACTCAGGGACAGACAGAATTGTTACTGAGTGCCAGAGAATTGTTACTCGCACAGACACAAAATTGTTACTTGCACAGACACAGAATTGTTACTCGCACAGACACAGAATTGTTACTCAGGGCCACAGAATTCATACTCAGGGACAGACAGAATTGTTACTGAGTGCCAGAGAATTGTTACTTAGGGACAGACAGAATTGTTACTGAGTGCCAGAGAATTGTTACTCAGGGACAGACAGAATTGTTACTGAGTGCCAGAGAATTGTTACTCGCACAGACACAAAATTGTTACTTGCACAGACACAGAATTGTTACTCGCACAGACACAGAATTGTTACTCAGGGCCACAGAATTCATACTCAGGGACAGACAGAATTGTTACTGAGTGCCAGAGAATTGTTACTCAGGGACAGACAGAATTGTTACTGAGTGCCAGAGAATTGTTACTCAGGGACAGACAGAATTGTTACTGAGTGCCAGAGAATTGTTACTCAGGGACAGACAGAATTGTTACTGAGTGCCAGAGAATTGTTACTCGCACAGACACAAAATTGTTACTTGCACAGACACAGAATTGTTACTCGCACAGACACAGAATTGTTACTCAGGGCCACAGAATTCATACTCAGGGACAGACAGAATTGTTACTGAGTGCCAGAGAATTGTTACTCAGGGACAGACAGAATTGTTACTGAGTGCCAGAGAATTGTTACTCAGGGACAGACAGAATTGTTACTGAGTGCCAGAGAATTGTTACTCGCACAGACACAAAATTGTTACTTGCACAGACACAGAATTGTTACTCGCACAGACACAGAATTGTTACTGAGTGCCAGAGAATTGTTACTCAGGGACAGACAGAATTGTTACTGAGTGCCAGAGAATTGTTACTCAGGGACAGACAGAATTGTTACTGAGTGCCAGAGAATTGTTACTCAGGGACAGACAGAATTGTTACTGAGTGCCAGAGAATTGTTACTCAGGGACAGACAGAATTGTTACTGAGTGCCAGAGAATTGTTAATCAGGGACAGACAGAATTGTTACTGAGTGCCAGAGAATTGTTACTCGCACAGACACAAAATTGTTACTTGCACAGACACAGAATTGTTACTCGCACAGACACAGAATTGTTACTCAGGGCCACAGAATTCATACTCAGGGACAGACAGAATTGTTACTGAGTGCCAGAGAATTGTTACTCAGGGACAGACAGAATTGTTACTGAGTGCCAGAGAATTGTTACTCGCACAGACACAAAATTGTTACTTGCACAGACACAGAATTGTTACTCGCACAGACACAGAATTGTTACTCAGGGCCACAGAATTCATACTCAGGGACAGACAGAATTGTTACTGAGTGCCAGAGAATTGTTACTCAGGGACAGACAGAATTGTTACTGAGTGCCAGAGAATTGTTACTCAGGGACAGACAGAATTGTTACTGAGTGCCAGAGAATTGTTACTCGCACAGACACAAAATTGTTACTTGCACAGACACAGAATTGTTACTCGCACAGACACAGAATTGTTACTCAGGGCCACAGATTTCATACTCAGGGACAGACAGAATTGTTACTGAGTGCCAGAGAATTGTTACTCAGGGACAGACAGAATTGTTACTGAGTGCCAGAGAATTGTTACTCAGGGACAGACAGAATTGTTACTGAGTGCCAGAGAATTGTTACTCAGGGACAGACAGAATTGTTACTGAGTGCCAGAGAATTGTTACTCGCACAGACACAAAATTGTTACTTGCACAGACACAGAATTGTTACTCGCACAGACACAGAATTGTTACTGAGTGCCAGAGAATTGTTACTCAGGGACAGACAGAATTGTTACTGAGTGCCAGAGAATTGTTACTCAGGGACAGACAGAATTGTTACTGAGTGCCAGAGAATTGTTACTCAGGGACAGACAGAATTGTTACTGAGTGCCAGAGAATTGTTACTCAGGGACAGACAGAATTGTTACTGAGTGCCAGAGAATTGTTACTCAGGGACAGACAGAATTGTTACTGAGTGCCAGAGAATTGTTACTCGCACAGACACAAAATTGTTACTTGCACAGACACAGAATTGTTACTCGCACAGACACAGAATTGTTACTCAGGGCCACAGAATTCATACTCAGGGACAGACAGAATTGTTACTGAGTGCCAGAGAATTGTTACTCAGGGACAGACAGAATTGTTACTGAGTGCCAGAGAATTGTTACTCGCACAGACACAAAATTGTTACTGAGTGCCAGAGAATTGTTACTCGCACAGACACAGAATTGTTACTCGCACAGACACAGAATTGTTACTCAGGGCCACAGAATTCATACTCAGGGACAGACAGAATTGTTACTGAGTGCCAGAGAATTGTTACTCAGGGACAGACAGAATTGTTACTGAGTGCCAGAGAATTGTTACTCAGGGACACCTAATCGTTGAATTAAATAGTATGTCAGACAACATGCAGAGGAGTGGCAGAGGAGGCAATGTTTTAGGAGCGAGCAGACGTGGCAGCAGAGGAAGGGGTCGAGGCAGCAGTATTCGCAGCCAGAGGCCAGTGCTCCCGGTGTCATCCAGCGGTCGTGTCTCCACCGACAACCCTGCCGTCATTGATTGGTTGGCTCGGTCGTCTTCCTCTTCCCAGGTCACCTCTGACACCTACAGCCAACGGTCGGTGGGTACGTCAGACACAACCGTTAGTTGGCATGGCCCGGGACCAAGCCCACTGAAATCACGTGTCCTCTACCTGCCCCTGTCCTTTGCTGTTCCCTCACCAAGCGAAGTATCGCATGCTGTGGGCTCAGCCCCACTGTACAGTGAGGAAGAGCTAACAGAGGGCGGTCAGGAACGGGGGGAGACATCGGCCTTTTCAGCAGCCAAGCGAACAAGTACTGGCGAGGAGAGTGGCTCGGTAGCCGGTCTAGAGACAGGTCTGTCTCCTGACCCAGACGCAGCCGAGGGGGCTAGTAGTGAGGCGGAGACCCTACTTGATGATGAGGAGGTTGATCGCACTTGGCAGCCTCGTCGTCATCAGGCAATTTCTTCCGCATCATCAGGAGAAGAGGGTGGCAGCTTGGCAGCGAGCAAAACAGTCGGTGGGTTGCCCAGGAGACAGCAGCAGGGTCGCATCAGTGTCAGTGGAGCCAAACGTCCACGGAGTAGAGCACCAGCTCCACTGCAGCCTACCACCACGGCCAGTAGTGGTGCCGGTGCGCACGGAGGAAGTAGCAGTCAGCCAGTGAAGAGTAGCGGGGGCAAAGTTTCCTACTCGGTGGTGTGGCAATTTTTCCTCAAGCCGCCCGAGGAAGTAAACGTAGCCGTATGTCGACTATGTGGCCAGAAATGCAAGCGTGGCCAGGGGGCCCATGTTGGGACTACAGCGTTGCGTCAGCATATGCAGCGTCACCATTCGGTGGCCTGGGAAAACCGTGATAAACATACGGCGGTTCTGCCTGCCCCAGCCCCCGCTCCATCACCCGCTCCGTTACTTGCTCCGTCACCCGACGTCGTCAATCGCCCTCTATCAGCCAGTCAAGGCTCCAACACCTCTGCTGAGGGGAGTTGTCGCTCATTGGCATCTTCCGCTCGTTCAGATGCTCCTTCTCCTGCTACTCCTCTTCTCGGATTCCGTCAACAGTCTTTCTTGGAATCCGTATCCAAGAGACAACAGTTTGCGAGCACGCACCCGACGGTGCAAAAGCTGAACGTCCTCCTGTCCAAGTTGCTGGTGCTGCAGTCCCTCCCTTTCCAACTGGTGGACTCAGCACCTTTCCGAGAAATGATGGCTTGTGCCGCGCCGCGGTGGAGAGTGCCAAGCCGTCATTTCTTTGCCCAAAAGGCAGTGCCAGCCCTGCATTCACATGTAGAAGAGATGGTGGGCCAGTCTTTGAGCATGTCGGTCTCTGCCAAAGTGCACGGCAGCGCCGACGTGTGGAGCTGTAACTACGGTCAGGGACAGTACATGTCATTTACGGCCCACTGGGTGAACGTGGTGCCGGCACAGCCGCACCAGCAACTTGGACAGGTCACGACGCTTTTGCCTCCACGTTTGCACGTCCTTGGTCCAGCAAGCATGTCCGCCTCTACCACCTCTTTTTCCGCCGTGTCCTCAGCCGCCACCCCCGTGCCAAGTCCCATTACCCGACCGGCATATCACATGTGCAGGGCGCAACGGTGTCACGCTGTGCTGCACCTGGTATGCCTTGGCGAACGTAGTCACACAGGGGAGGAACTGCTGAGTGTAATGAACAGAGAAATCGACAGATGGCTGTCTCCGCGCAAACTAAAAATTGGAACCATGTTGACTGACAACGGAAAGAACATGGTGTCTGCTCTGCGTCAAGGAAGGTTGTGCCATGCGCCATGCATGGCTCACGTGTTCAATCTGGTTGTCAAGCGGTTCCTAAAATCCACCATCCCACTGCAAGACATCCTTAAAATGTCACGTAAACTTTGCATGCATTTCAGCCATTCCTACACCGCAAAGAACACCCTCATTGAGCTGCAGCGGCAGAACGGAATTCCACAGCATCGCCTGATCTGCGACGTTGCAACAAGGTGGAATTCAACCCTACACATGTTAGACCGCCTTTACGAGCAGCGAAAGGCCATCACCGATTTCCTGATGTTACAAGCGGATAAAGGTACTCCCCTGTGTAACTTAGATGTCAGCCATTGGCAGCTCATGCGTGACACCTGCCGCTTGCTCAGGCCCTTTGAGGAGGCCACGCTATTCGTGAGTCGGCAGGACTATGGGATGAACGACGTCATTCCTCTGTTGCACGTCCTTGAACAAATGCTGTTAACAATGGCTGGTCAGGGTGCGGTAGACGTGGCGCACAGATGTCAACGCCACATGACCCCTGTGGGGGCAGGACAGGAAGAAGAGGAGGAGGTAGAGGAGGACATTTGTGCTCAGGAATTATTGAGTGAAATGGGTGGTTTTTCCACTCAGCGGACAGGAGTGGAGGAGCAGGAGCATCTGGTAGAGGAGGAGGAGGAGGAGACAGAGGACCCAGACGCACCGTGGCAGTATGCTGTGGAGATGGAGGCAGGGAGTCCCTCGCATTCCTTGGCACAAATGGCCCATAGCATGCTCGGTTGCTTGCGTAGCGACAGCCGAATAATAACCATCAGACAGAGGGATGACTTTTGGCTGTCCACCTTGTTGGACCCTCGCTACCGGTCCAAAATGGTGGCCTTTTTCACACCTGCTGAGAGGGAGGCCAAAATTACGTACTATAAAAACCACCTATGTAGTCAGTTGGTCTCTGCCTTTGTGCGCCAACGTCCATCCTCAGACACTGTGGGCCCTGTGCGCTCGCGTTCCGCTGGCATGGCAGCAGGGGAGGGGTGGGGTGGTAGGAGCAGTGGCAGCTCCACCAGCAGTGGCTGCCTCAGTCTGCAGTCGATGATGAGTAGCTTTCTTCACCAGCGCAGTGAGGAAACTACTAACCAGCCGCAGCAGCAGCAGCAGCATCAGGTGGACCTGGAGCAGGAGCTCAAACAACAGGCTTGGGCCTACTTGGACAGCACCCTGCCAACCGAGGTAGACAATCCCCTTGACTACTGGGCAACGAAACTTGACCTTTGGCCCCAACTAGCTGAATTTGCCCTTGAAAGGCTGTCATGCCCGGCCAGTAGCGTGGCATCGGAGCGCGTGTTTAGTGCGGCAGGAGGTATTGTAACTCCGCGGAGGACACGACTGTCCACCCAAAGTGTGGAGAGACTCACGTTTGTGAAAATGAATCAGGCGTGGATTAGTCTGGATTTCAAACCACCAGTTCCTGACACAACTGACTAAATCCGCCATGAATCATGCCTCAAACATGTGCCACTTTCAGGTCTCCTCACACACTGCTGGTGTGTTGAATTTTTTGACATAGGGTGCTGGCAGATTATGGGCCTCCTATAGCTGCTGCCAGGCCCCTAATCTGCCATAGGCCCCTATATACCGCTTCCTCATGCTGCTGCCAGGTCCAGAGTCTCTCATGGGTCCCTGTACGGCCTCCCATTGCTGCTGTCTCCATCGCCACACTCTTCTGCCATGTGCCACTTTCAGGTCTCTTCACACTGCTGGTGTGTTAAATTTTTTGACATAGGGTGCAGGCAGATTACGGGCCTCACATAGCTGCTGCCAGGCCCCTAATCTGCCATGGGCCCCTATATACCGCCTCCTCATGCTGCTGCCAAGTCTAGAGTCTGTCATGGGTCCCTGTACGGCCTCCCATTGCTGCTGTCTCCATCGCCACACTCTGCCATGTGCCACTTTCAGGTCTCTTCACACTGCTGGTGTGTTTAATTTTTTGACATAGGGTGCAGGCAGATTACGGGCCTCACATAGCTGCTGCCAGGCCCCTAATCTGCCATGGGCCCCTATATACCGCCTCCTCATGCTGCTGCCAAGTCCAGAGTCTCTCATGGGTCCCTGTACGGCCTCCCATTGCTGCTGTCTCCATCGCCACACTCTGCTGCCATGTGCCACTTTCAGGTCTCTTCACACTGCTGGTGTGTTAAATTTTTTGACATAGGGTGCAGGCAGATTACGGGCCTCACATAGCTGCTGCCAGGCCCCTAATCTGCCATGGGCCCCTATATACCGCCTCCTCATGCTGCTGCCAAGTCTAGAGTCTGTCATGGGTCCCTGTACGGCCTCCCATTGCTGCTGTCTCCATCGCCACACTCTGCTGCCATGTGCCACTTTCAGGTCTCTTCACACTGCTGGTGTGTTTAATTTTTTGACATAGGGTGCAGGCAGATTACGGGCCTCACATAGCTGCTGCCAGGCCCCTAATCTGCCATGGGCCCCTATATACCGCCTCCTCATGCTGCTGCCAAGTCCAGAGTCTCTCATGGGTCCCTGTACGGCCTCCCATTGCTGCTGTCTCCATCGCCACACTCTGCTGCCATGTGCCACTTTCAGGTCTCTTCACACTGCTGGTGTGTTAAATTTTTTGACATAGGGTGCAGGCAGATTACGGGCCTCACATAGCTGCTGCCAGGCCCCTAATCTGCCATGGGCCCCTATATACCGCCTCCTCATGCTGCTGCCAAGTCTAGAGTCTCTCATGGGTCCCTGTACGGCCTCCCATTGCTGCTGTCTCCATCGCCACACTCTGCCATGTGCCACTTTCAGGTCTCTTCACACTGCTGGTGTGTTTAATTTTTTGACATAGGGTGCAGGCAGATTACGGGCCTCACATAGCTGCTGCCAGGCCCCTAATCTGCCATGGGCCCCTATATACCGCCTCCTCATGCTGCTGCCAAGTCCAGAGTCTCTCATGGGTCCCTGTACGGCCTCCCATTGCTGCTGTCTCCATCGCCACACTCTGCTGCCATGTGCCACTTTCAGGTCTCTTCACACTGCTGGTGTGTTAAATTTTTTGACATAGGGTGCTGGCAGATTACGGGCCTCCCATTGCTGCTGCCAGACATGTAATCTGCCATGGGCCCCTATATACCGCCTCCTCATGCTGTGACGTTGCAACAAGGTGTAATTCAACCCTACATATGTTAGACCGCCTTTACGAACAGCTAAAGGCCATCACAGATTTCCTGATGTTAAAAGCGGATAAAGGTACTCCCTGTGTAACTTAGATGTCAGCCATTGTCAGCTCATGCGTGACACCTGCGCTTGCTCAGGCCCTTTGAGGAGGCCACGCTATTCGTGAGTCGGCAGGACTATGGGATGAATGAGGTCAAATCGGCCATGGGCCCCCGTACCGCCTGTTCACGCTGATGCTGGTCCCACAGTGTGACCTGGGTCCCTGTACGTCCTCCCATTGCTTCCACTCTGCCATGTGCCACTTTGAAATCTCCTCACACTCCTGCGGTTGTCCATTTTGTCATAGGTTGCTGGCAGATTACAGGCCTTCCATAGGTGCCACCAAGCCCCATATCGGCCATGGGCCCCCGTACCGCCTGGTCACGCTGCTGCTGGGCCCACAGTGTGACCTGGGTCCCTGTACCGCCTCCCATTGCTCCCACTCTGCCATGTGCCACTTTCAGGTCTCCTCACGCTCCTGCTGGTTTCCATTTTGTCATAGGTTGCTGTATGGCCTCCCATTGCTGCTGCCTCCACCGCCACACTGTGGCTCCAAACACTGGTTTTGGCCCCGTGACTGGCCAAAGGAGTGAAGTGTGCAGTGATTCTAAGATCGACGGCACTCATCTGCATGTCATACTGACAGACAGTATTATTTCTCTTCCCCAGCAGACTCCAAGGGCATTTAAATTAAAGGTACAGTGTTCTGCACTAATATTAAGTCTCTCTGAAGCCTAGAAACACCCTTTTTTAAGTTAAATTCACAGCGAATTTATTCGACTCGAATCGAATATTGTCCACGAATTCGCCGAATCAGTCGAATCGAATTTTTCATTTCTTCGCTCATCTCTAATAATCACTCAAGGTCAAAACGGGAAGAGTCAAAGAGAAGAGTGTGTATGTGTGTACATACATACATACATACATACTGTGACAGTATGAACGGCAAAGTGTTGGATGGACGATATGTGTCACCTCGCTTGAGGTCATACTGTGAGGTGTAGGTGGAGTCCACTCCGGGTTTTTGGGGCCACAATGGCAGAGGTGGTTCCGGACCAGAGTTTGGGCTCCACTGATGTCCACCAACAGGTGATACAAAAAGGGCAGGGCTGGAGCAAGGAGTTGCTCGTGGCCTGGGACTCAGAGAGGTATTCTGAGAGAGCTGTGTGTATGGACTATACCTACAAGAAAAGGTTTGCTGTTATTTTTGTTTTGGTGACAGGGAGAAGCCCTTCACCTCTGAGAAAGGAATCATCTTCTGTTTAGTTAGTGCCTGGATGGCGAGGGTTTATTTTGATGCTTTGTTTATTTTGATATTTCTTGCAAACCTTTTTAATAAAACTGACATCCAGTCAGATTTTGATGAAAGCCTGCTGTGCGGTCTACCTTTGTCCCAGGGAAGGAGATCCCCCACCTGAGCTAACCCCACAATACATAAATACACACACGCACCCACACATAAAAAACACATAAGTATATATTTGCAGCATAAAATGGACAGCAATAAAATGGATCATGTAAAAGCAGGTTTCAGTATAAGCAGGTAAAATAGAGTGTGTGTTTCTAAATCATCATTAAGGCCTTTAGAGGACAATGTATCGAGTGTGAAGATCCAGAAGCTCTCACGCTTGCAGAGTCTCCGATGTCTTCTTCCATTGTCAATGTCCTTAGGGATGGCTTCTATTCCAAAGACATTGATCCCACTGAAATTACCTTGATGGACTTTTTTAAAATGTCGAGGTATTGAATATTTGTCTTTACCATTCTTAATGCTACTGTTGTGTTCACTAAAACACACTCTTAGTGGGTGAGATGTGCGTCCCACATAGAGTAAGCCACAAATAGGCCATAAATGACCAAAGATGTCCCACAGTTAATGGACTGTTTGATAATGTACTTTCTCCCATCTGTACCAGTGACGTCACGTTTCCGGTGACAGGTGAATTCGCATGTGCCGCAGTTGGAGATTCCACACCTATAATTCCCTTTTTGGTCAAAAAGACCAGCCCAGCCTCCTGACAGGGATTTGGGGATAGTGATTTTAGGAAGTCTGCTGGGGGCTACAATGCTTCTGAGATCTCTGGGCTTTCTCAATATGAAAGAAGGTTTTTCAGGGAGCATGTCACTCAGAGTGGGGTCATGTTTAAGAATATTCCAATTTTTGGAGACAATCTGTTTAATGATCCAGGATTTATTGTTGAATTTAGTGCTAAAGCGAACTCCAGTGGACTCATTTGAGTTGTCTCTATTTAATTTATTGTTAGATACAACATGAAGGGTTCCAGAATTGTCATCCATTCCCAAGTATTTGTTAAACGCTGTCTCAATGAGATTGTGTTCGTAGCCTTTTTCTAAAAACTTATTTTTTAGAATGGATCTTTGAAGTTGTGCGACCAGGGGCACACTGGGCCCCCGGGCAATAGGGGATCATGGGGCCCCTGTGTCCTCGCCCACACCCAAAAAAGCCTATAAAAAAGCCAATGAAAGGCACCAGGAGCATCTCATGGGGCCCCCTACTGACCCCGGGCCCTCGGGCAGTTCCAGTGCTCAAATGGTCAGTCAGCCCTTGCTTGCGGCTACACTGTAAGTTGCCCAATTTCCAAATCGGACTAGATGTGACTGTGGTGTTAGCCCCCAGTCACATCGGGTGCAATTTGGCATGAGATTTGCAAGTTGCAGGGCATGCAAATCGCATGCCAAGTCGCATCCAGAGTGCACGATTTCAGGTGTGATTTGGGAATTGAAATTGTACCTGATATCGGATCTAATGAATGTGGATGTGAGTGTCTTAACGTAAGCGATTTGCTGCAGCACAATTTCAAACGTCGTTCTTCTCTAACTTTTTCAGCATTTTGTAGCGATTTCACATATAGACTACAATAGAAACCGCAATGCAAAACACAATTGAAAACGCAATAACTCATTGGTAAATCTACAGAAAATACGGTGAAATTGCCAACAAAAAGCACAATTTTAAATCTCATCGAGTGTGAACCAAGCAGGCAATTCAACAAAGGAAATAAATCTTTGAAGGCGTGCGGTATCTGCATGCTGGGATAAGGGTCTGTTATGGATTTGGGGGAGGGGACTCCATGCCATTATTTTATTTATTTTTTTTAATCCTTTTCTCTCTCTCGCTCACTCTTCTCATGGTGTGACAAACCTTCCCAAAAGGGGGCAGAGTAAACCAGCATTATCCAATCAATGATGAGTCCCGGCCCTTATCTCCTCCCATCGTTTGACATTCACATACGGTGCAGCATTGAAGGTGATTGGACAGACAAGGCCTCATCCTAATTCACATTCTAGGGATCATTACACAGAAAGCAGAGATGCTGCCACCAGCACATGTATGTTAGGGTAGTCACACGGAGATCATACAAAGTCATTGCTGTGGTTGGGATTCACACCGACACCCCTAGTGTTGTGAGGCAGCAGTGCTAACCACTAATCCACGGAGCTGTGACACTAATCCTGCCTGTATTTCTGTGGTGTGAATCCACCCGAAGTCCCTGGGCAAGGTCAGTGTAACTACCAGATATCTCCCATGTGACACACATGTTGTGCTATGTTACCGATTCACATGTATGTTGGTTGTATGTATCCCAATACAAAGGATTGCAATACTAATACAGGTGTACCTCGATGTCCCACCACCTCGGGGGAACTTTTTATTTGGTGTACAAATGCCAAACCATTTCCATGAATTGTTGGGTGTAGAAATGTTGGGATCATTTGGCTGACAATATGAAGTGTATGTCGGCTGATTCCTCAATGCTAATGGCGTGCTCAGCTGTCACTTTCCCCGAAGTTACAGGAAAATCTCTTCATTATAATAACTAAAAGTCACCTTGTTACCTTTCAGGAAATAAACTCCAAACTTTCTCCTTTAGTCGGGGGAGGTGACAGCCGAATTTCTGAGCTATAGTGAAGACCCAAAAAAGACAGAATTACATTTACAAACCGGCACCATAGTAATAAAAAAAAAAACAGCGTGGGGTCCCCTCCCGAAATCCACACCAGACCCTTATCCGAGCATGCAGCCCAGCAGGTCAGGAAAGGGGGGGGCGAGCGCACCCCCCCTCCTGAACCATACCAGGCCACAAGCCCTCAACATGGGGGTGTGCTTTGGGGCAGGGGGGCTCCCCCCAAAGCACCTGGTCCCCATGTTGATGGGGACAAGGGCCTCTTCCCCACAACCCTGGCCGGTGGTTGGGGGTCTGCGGGCGGGGGGGCTTATCAGAATCTGGAAGCCCCCTTTAACAAGGGGGCCGCCAGATCCCGGCCCCCCCATGTGAATGAGTATGCAGTACATGATACCGCTACTCATTCACAAAAAAACAAAGTGTAGTGTAAAACCGCAGTACAGGGTCTCTGACAAGTCCTTTAATAAAACAATGTCCCCCGAAGTAGATCCAACCTCAATCACGGTGTCACGGCGGTGACCCGAAAAAAGAAAAAACAAAAAACCGTTCTGCTCCCGACGGAGGCTACAAGCCTTATGCAGTGATCCAGGGTGACATTTCTTATATAGGTAAGGGGCGGGGCCAGCAGGGGACATTATCTGAGTGACCCGCCCCATGTGACATCAATGATGTCTCCGACTGGCCCCGTCCCTTACCCATTTAAGAGCTGTCAGTGAGACTGGCTGCATAAGGCTGGTGAGCCTCTGTTGGGAGCGGAACGGTTTTTCTTTTTCTTTTTTCGGGTCACCGTGATTGACGTTGGATCTACTTCGGGGGACATTGTTTTATTAAAGGACTTGTCAGAGACCCTGTACTGCAGTTTTATACTACACTTTTGCTTTTTTTGTGAATGAGCAGCAGTACCGTGTACCCTATACTCATTCACGTAGGGGGGGGCCCTTGTTAAAGGGGGCTTCCAGATTCTGATAAGCCCCCCCCCGCAGACCCCCACAACCACCGGCCAGGGTTGTGGGAAGAGGCCCTTTTCCCCATCAACATGGGCACAAGGTGCTTTGGGGGGGAGCCCCCCTGCCCCAAAGCACCCCCGCATGTTGAGGGCATGTGGCCTGGTATGGTTCGGGGGGGGTGCTCGCTCGTCTTGCCCCTTTCCTGACCTGCCGGGCTGCATGCCCAGATAAGGGTGTGGTATGGATTTTGGGGAGGACCCCACGCTGTTTTTTCTTTAATTTTGGTGTGGAGTTCCCCCTTAATATCCATACCAGACCTGAAGGGCTTGGTATGGATGGGAGGGGGACCCCTGAAGGGCTTGGTATGGATGGGAGGGGGGGACCCCAGAAGGGCTTGGTATAGATGGTAGGGGGACCCCTGAAGGGCTTGGTATGCATGGGAGGGGGGACCCCACGCAGGTTTTTTTATTGCAGACCTTTATTTTTACATTCAGCTGGTTGTCACACACAGGAGACGTGACCGAGCGCCGTCTGTCAGAGGAATCCACACACAGATTTACTATTGAACAGCGGCTACCAAGCAAGCGCCCACAGAGGACGTCTAAAATGTGTTCTGCACATGCTCAGTTACATCCGGCCATAGACCATGGAAAAGCCTCCAGTTCTTCACTCTCATGATTCGCTTTAAAAAAACAATTTTTTACACATTTTAAAAATTTTTTGAAATGTCAGATATTGTTTACAGTGAAGTCGGGATATTTGTGAAAGCAGATTTCAGTGTGAACGTCTCTGCCGCGATCTTTCATGGGGTTAGCCACGCCTCTTACAAGTCTGCTTTTTGGGTGTGATTCCTGATCTGTGTCTCGTTAGTAAATTCCATTTGGCGTCTACTTGTTGGCGCTTCTCTTTAGTAAATCTCTTAGCGGGTAAAAGTAGACGTTCGCCCACGGAAATGCGCCCAGGCACGATAGTAAATCAGGGCCACCATGGTTCAGCCAATCCCTTTCTTCATCCCTTTAGTGGTGGGCGTGTCTACTAGGGTGGTAAAGGAAGGGGCGGAGTCTCCCTGCTCTGTGGCGGAGATCCTTCATCTCTGATTGGTTGCAGAGTGAATGATAGGTGACTGTATGGATGATGTCTCCTTCATGAATGGATGAGAAATAGGCGGACTAGTAGGAGGAGACTTACTGTCAGGAATGGACTCGCCAATGGTGGTGGGACTCACCTGCCTTGGGGGCTGCAGTACCAAGGCTGGCCAGCGGGTGCTCTCAGCAGCCAGAGTCTCACTCCTGCAATCAGGCCATCACCTGAGGCTGATTGCAGGAGGTGTATTTAAGCAATGGCCAGGCCTGTGATCAGTGCCTTGGTGTATATTTCCCATGAGCCCCTGTACCTGCATTCTGTCTGATCCTGCTTTGATCCTGACTCTGAACGAACTCCGCCTGTCCTGACCTCGGCTATTCCTGACCACTCTTCCGCTCGCTCCTGGTACCCTGTCTGCCCGTTAGCTACCGACCCGGCCCACCTGACTACGTTGTGCTCCATATATATATATATCAGTTTGGGTTTGTTTCACCTTGTTGTATGCATTTGTGTTAGTTTTGGGTTTGGTTGGTTGCACTGCGTTTATGTTTGTGTTGTCCTTAATAAATTATCTTGTTTGCACGCTATACCTGAAGTCTGCGTTTCCCTGTGTCAGTCCACACACCTCTGGTCATTCCCGGAGCCCTGACATTACACCAAGGCCAATCCTGACCAGAAGTGGCTGCACAGGGAAGCCATCTTGGTTTGTTGATGGGAAGGATGGATCTGGATGAGGTTGTGTATTTATCTCTGCTAGTGTTTGATGACAGAGAATATGCTTCTCAGGCTCTGAGGGAGTATCCCCGGGATGAACTGCTAGAATGTATACGGATCGCTCATGTTCTAGTGGATCAGGGCACAGAGTTCTCTGAGGTGCAGCCATTGATTCAGGTTTGTGCTGAGTTGGTTTCATCTGGTTCCCCCGAATGCAGGGATGAATTTTTGCCGCCATTTAGTGCCGACCAGGTAGAGTCCCTGGTGTGGTTATTAGAGGATGATGTGGGTTACTTTCTGGAGCGTTATTCCACATGTTCACCACAGACACTAAGAGATTGTATAAACGCAGTGCAGTCATTGGTCAGACAGGCTTTGTGTAAGCTGAGTTTTTTTCAACCCATACTGCAGTCCTCTATATATAAAACAAACATGCAGCGCTCCTATCAATGATATAAAACAAATAAAATGCAGACATATGTATATTACTCTAAAAATGACATATAGGCTTATATGTGTGCAAAATTGTGTATAACGCACACAACTATGAGTCTCTGTGCATAGATAAGTTCATGAATTAATTTCCAAAGTTGAAGCGTGAAGATGGGTGACAGTCTATATGTGGCAAACGAACAGTATTCGTGACATCAATGGTGAGGAAATGAGAATAGTATGCACTAACCAGATAGCGCTTTGTAAAGCGCATGTAGATGATGAGATCATCTGGGTGTGAGCATCTGGACCCGGGTGTTCTGACTAGTGGCAACATCTATCACAGCATTTCAACAGGGTTTCCAAATAGCAAAGCACTGATTGTAGACCACCAGAGGGAGCCAGCAACCAGGATCTCTTCACACCAGGTATCCCAAGGCGTATGATGTGTTCACCGACCACCAGAGGGAGAAAGAGCTCAGGAGAATATCCAATGATTTCCTTAGGGAAAATGGGCTCAAGCAAAAAAAAGCCAAAAAACAAAAATATCTAAGTGCAGGATTACTTTTATTCAAATGCAAAGAAATGGTAAAAATACAACTCACATGTTATGCAAAAAGGCCAGTTGGCCAGACAGAAGAGGTCCACGTGGATAGAAAGTCACTGAGGGCAGCTTTCTGACATGTTTTGTGCCACGCACGTTCTCAAAGAAAGCTGGCCCCCTCAGTGACTGCTCAAGCATATACAGTATATGGGAACACATTCCCTTCAATTAATTCATAATTGGCGTTCCCGCCGTTCGCGCATGCGCAGTTCGCGCCGGCGACGGCCATTTTGTTGAAGCTCAATGTATATCGTGGCTTCTTATTGCAGACATAGGAAGTAATCAGCAAGAGTGTATGGATAGTCACTCTACTTCTGCTAAATATTTGGCATGTTTTTTAACAAGTTTTATATTATTGTGGGGTTTAATATTGATTATATGTAGGGGTATACACATGTTTGGGAATGTGTTGGGAATGTGTTCCCATATATATGCTTGAGCAGTCACTGAGGGGGCCAGCTTTCTTTGAGAACGTGCGTGGCACAAACGCACTTGGAAACCCTGTTGAAATGCTGTGATAGATGTTGCCACTAGTCAGAACACCCGGGTCCAGATGCTCACACCCAGATGATCTGATCATCTACATGCGTTTTACAAAGCGCTATCTGGTTAGTGCATACTATTCTCATTTCCTCACCATTGATGTCACGAATACTGTTTGTTTGCCACATATAGACTGTCACCCATCTTCACGCTTCAATTTTGGAAATTAATTCATGAACTTATCTATGCACAGAGACTCATAGTTGTGTGCGTTATACACAATTTTGCACACATATAAGCCTATATGTCATTTTTAGAGTAATATACATATGTCTTCATTTTATTTGTTTTATATCATTGATAGGAGCGCTGCATGTTTGTTTTATATATAGATGTTATCCTAAGAGGTTTTCTGAGGTTTTACCTTTTTTTGCTAAGCTGCTCCACTACACAGATCTAGCGCTCGTTTCTTTTAGATATTTGTTTGTTTTTTCTCATACTACAGTCCTGGTCAGACTTGTTACACCCAGCCTCGGTCAACGTGCAACAAACCAGTCCTGCTTCTAATTATTCCTCTGCTCAAAGCTCTCTTCCTTCATTCCCGACAGCATCCCCCAGTGACAGCCCAGTATACTCTGCTACCTACCACATGTCAGTCCCCTGCTCCCACTTGCTGCACCTATCCTGCCTTTAACCCTGTAAAAGAGGCCGCTGTAACAACTATTCCCTCCTCTGTTCCATCCTCCAGCTCTTCTCTGTCCTCAGCTACTCCCTCCATTTACAGACCGGCATTTACTTGCAGTGCCCCAGTAACTAAACCCAAGAAGAAGCGAAAATTCTTTCCAACCAGTACCATCCTACCAGTATCCAAACCGGTCAGCCTGCCGTCTGTGAACCCACCTTCCATTGTTCAGCCTGATGCCCTGATGCCTGATGACCCAGTGTACGCTACCCAGCCTGATAATCCAGTGTACGCTACCCAGCCTGATAATCCAGTGTACGCTACCCAGCCTGATGACCTGATCCGGCCTGATGATCCTATCCAGCTTGATGATCTGGTGCCCGCTACCCAGCCTGATGGTCCGCTACCCAGCCTGATGGCCAGATCCAGTCTGATGGCCCAATCCAGCTTGATGATTTGGTGTACGCTACACAGCCTGATGACCCAATCCAGCCTGATGACCCGATCCAGCCTGATGATCTGGTGCCCGCTACCCAGCCTGATGGCCCAATCCGGCCTGATGACCCGATCCGGCCTGATGACTCGGTGCCCGCTGTCGAGCTTGGTGACTTGGTGCCCGCTGTTCTGCCAGATGACTCGGTGCCCACTGTCGTGCCAGACAGCTCGGAGCCCGCTGTTCTGCCAGATGACTCGGTGCCCGCTGTCGTGCTAGATGACTCGGAGTCCACTGTCGTGCCAGAAGACTTGGTGCTCACTGTCGTGCCAGAAGACTCGGTGCCCGCTGTCGTGCCAGACGACTCGGTGCCCGCTGTCGTGCCAGACGACTCGGCGCCCGCTGTCGTGCCAGACGACTCGGCGCCCGCTGTCGAGCCTGGTGACTCGGTGCCCGCTGTCGAGCTTGGTGACTCGGCGCCTGCTGTCGTGCCAGATGACTCGGTGCCCGCTATCGAGCTTGGTGACTCGGTGCCCGCTGTCGAGCTTGGTGACTCGGTGCCCGCTGTCGTGCAAGGTGACTCGGTGCCCGCTGTCGAGCTTGGTGACCCGGTGCCCACTGTTCTGCCAGATGACTCGGTGCCCGCTGCTCCACCTGATGGCCCGGTGCCCGCTGCCTCGCCTAAAGGCCTGGTGCCTGCTGCTCCGCCTGATGGCCGGTGCCCGCTGCTCCACCTGATGTGCTTCTGCCTGCTGCCCAGCCTGATGTGCCTCTGTCCGCTGCCCAGCCTGATATGCCTCCGCCCGCTGCCCAGCCTGATGTGCCAGCCCCTGATATCCAGCCAGTTACCTGACCCGGGCGGTGAAACATTTTGCCCACTAAGGACTGTATGGAGCGTCCTGAGGCCGCTCCTTGAGGGGGGGGGGTACTGTCAGGAATGGACTCGCCAATGGTGGTGGGACTCACCTGCCTTGGGGGCTGCAGTACCAAGGCTGACAAGCGGGTGCTCTCAGCAGCCAGAGTCTCACTCCTGCAATCAGGCTATCACCTGAGGCTGATTGCAGGAGGTGTATTTAAGTAGGACCAGGCCTGTGATCAGTGCCTTGGTGTATGTTTCCCATGAGCCCCTGTACCTGCATCCTGTCTGATCCTGCTTTGATCCTGACTCTGAATGCACTCCGCCTGTCCTGACCTCGGCTATTCCTGACCACTCTTCCGCTCACTCCTGGTACCCTGTTTGCCTGTTATCTACCGACCCGGCCCGCCTGACTACGTTGTGCTCCATATATATATACATATATATATCAGTTTAGGTTTGGGTTTGTTTCACCTTGTTGTATGTATTTGTGTTAGTTTTGGGTTTGGTTTGTTGCACTGCAATTATGTTTGTGTTGTCCTTAATAAATTATCTTGTTTACACGCTATACCTGAAGTCTGTGTTTCCCTGTGTCGGTCCACACACCTCTGGTCATTCCCGGAGCCCTGACACTTACCCATTGGATGGGAGAAATAACTTGCAGAATGGGAAGTATTAGTGGGAGAATCTGTCCCAGCATGCTGTGGGCTCATATCTGTCATTCTACGCAGAGGAGACCGGCTGCAGGAGGAGAGAGCGCTGACACCTGCTTAACAAGGTGTCACAGGAGAAGCTGTGTGCTGAGTGAGAGGAGGAGGAGCCTGAGCTGCTGCTGCCGCCATGTTGGGGATGGCTGGGATCCCCCCGAGGGGAGGAGTTTCCTCTCAGCTTTCCTCTTCTTTGTCATCTCCCTGAGGGTCACCGGGCTGTTGCCTCTCCTCTGGGGTGTCAGCTCCGCCCACTGCTGTGTGCTGGAACTGTGAGTACAGCAGAGCTGGGGGGGATGCAGCCAATCAGACTGCTCCGGACACGCCCACAATCCGGGGATTTTGTGATGTTTAAAAATGACTGTTATTATTGTCATTTGAAAAATTACCACTGAAAAATGACAATTATTTTGGACAGTTGAAAAAGAAGTTATTTTTAATCAGTTGAAAGTAACAGTTGAAAAATGACAGTTATTATTTGTAGTTGAAAAATGACAGTTGAAAAATAACAGCTATTTTTGTCTTAAAAATCAAAATAAAAAAATTATGTTTTTGTTGTCATTTAAAAAAAAATATTTTTGACAGTTGAAAAATGACAGTTATATTTTTATTTTGTAAAAAAAATTATAGAGTTTTTTGTCAGTGGCAATGACATGACAGTAGAAAAATTAGGGGTTTTTTGACAGTTAAAAATAACAGGTTTTTTTTTTACAGTGGCAATAAAATGCAGATAATTTTTGACACTAAAAAAATATTTTTTTGCTGTAAAAAATGAGTTATTTTTTACTGTTGAAAAATGAAATGTATTTTTAACAGTTGAAAAACAGTTATATTTGACAGTTAAAAAATGACAGGTTTTTTTTACAGTGGCAATAAAATGCAGATAATTTTTGACAGTGAAAAAAAAGAGGGGTTTTTTTGACAGTTGAAAAATTACAGTTTTTTGAGTTGAAAAATTACAGGTGTTTTTGACAGCCAAAAAATGAGGTAATTTTTTGTCAGTTAAAAAACATTTATTTTTGACAGTACAAAAATGAGGGTTTTTTTGTCAGTAAAAAAATGATAGTTGCAAAAACTGACAGTTACTTTTAACGGTTAAAAAATAATGTTTTTATTGTCATTTGAAAAAAAAAATGTTATATTTTTGACAGTAGAAAAATGAGTTATTTTTGACATTTGAAAATGACAGTTAATTTTTTACAGTGGAAAAAATGGCAATTGAAAAATTAGTGTTTTTCGGGTGCGCATGCGCGGCCGGCGGTGACGAACACGTCTCCCTGAGGCTCATCCGCACCGCAGGGAAGACAGCCGTCCCGCCACGCGATCCGGGCTCGCACCGCCACGTGAGCGGCACCAATCACCATAGCAACCCCCCTGCCATCAGCTGATATGGTCAAGGGAGCTCACTGGCATCAAGCGGCACCGCCGCATAAGCCGATCAAGGAGGGCCTGGCTTGAGCCTCCTCCAAGATGGCCGCCGACCCTGTACACAGCAGCAGCCAGCCAGCACCTCCCAGGTATGCAGCCCGGCACCCAGAGCAGCCAAGCCATCCATGCACTTCTGGGGGTGAGTCTGATGCAGACACAGAGACCCCCATACACGCCTCCACACCTGACCTTACAACCCCCGACATACCGGCACGTTCTGAAACAATGCTGCACAAGGCCCTGAAACAGACCTCAGACCACATTACTGACAAGCTATCCAGGGAAATCCGCGAGCTGGGGCAACACACTGCAGACCTGGAGCAGAGGGTGGATGACCTTGACACCTCACTTCAATCGCAAGGGGATGAGCTTGACCTATTGCATGATGAAAACATTACGCTTCAGGCGTGTTTAGAGGACTTTGAGAATTGGGCCAGACGTTCAAACGTGTGAATTCGTGGCCTCCCTGAGTCATTATTGATGTTCAGTCCACTGTTACTGCGTTATTTCTAGAGCTTGCCCCGCTATTCCACTAGAACGCCTTGAAATGGATCGGGTTCACAGGGCACTATCTCCGAAACGCACCGATGGTCCATTGCGAGACATCATAGCTAAGCTTTATTTCTTCCAAACGAAGGAGCAACTACTATAAGCTGCCCGCAACTCGGAGTCCCTCACGTTCCAGGGTCATGCTTACCAGCTCTGCCCCACTTCCATCACCAAGCATAGGGCCATGAAGCCATCCCTGCTAGTACTTCAGCAGCATAGTATACCATATAAATGGTGCTTCCCCTTTGCGGTGTGTTTCCGGTATCAAGCCCGGGACCACATGTGTAAGTCCACAGACAAGCTTCTGGACGCATTACGGAACCTCCAGTTGCACCCTCCCGCAGCACCGTCAGAGAATTCCAGAAGACGATCGGCATCGTGCTCACCACAGAAGTCTCAGCCGCCACGGACCCCCAATGGTCAACTCAACACCCACATACTGGGACGCTTCTCATCACCTGCTCCTTCCCCACAAGATTCTATGGACTGAATCCTGCCAGTCACATCTTGTTCTACAGCCTACTTCTCACGCAGTAGACCGATGCCACCCACACAGTTGACACTTGCGGGGTTTATTCAGTTGACCCCTCCCCTGACTGCAGATGCCGCACACCAGTATCATTACATTTGCCCGTTGGGCTACAATTGTTTTCTCATAACCTCTTCCTTTACAGCCCAGGACCTTCTTCACCTTAAATGCAATTTGCTGGTTTATTTCTTCGTTGGTTATGTCTGAGCTGCTGTTGTGCCTCTATCCTACTCGGAGGACCCTCGGTTCCGGCGGCTCGGTCGGTTTGGTCTCCGCTTCCCTGTAGTCAAGCCTGACTGGCCGGAGCCGCCCGCCCCGAGGTTCTCTCGGTTCTTTGCTCACAGATTTTGTTGTTTTATTTCCCACCAGGATCGCTTTAGCATGCAATTGTCCACATGCTGTCTTCCCAGCCGCCCCCATGTCTGTGCACTCTCCACTAGCCCCCCTGGTGTCGCGTTTTTCTATATACACCACTTGGGCTACAACCGTTCCCCAGGCCTCCTGGGCTCTAGGTGCTCCTGGGGACCGCTTTTTGGCCGTTTTATGGCCTATTTTGTCCCTCCCAGAACACCTCCCCCTATCATATCCCCACCCTTGCTTCCACGTATGACTCCACGTCGTTGCCTGATTTTTTCACCCACATATCATCCTCACGCCTGACCCGCAAGATCCTCTTTCAGCTGATACCTCACTATCTCTCCTTTCATTACTTGCTCTCCCCATGGGCTCCCTAAACATTCTCACCCTGAATGTTCAGGGTCTTCGCATACCGCAGAAGCACAACAAGGCTTTCCGCTCGTTTGCATCTTACAATGCCCATATAGTCTGTCTTCAGGAGACACTCTTCTCTCCTACCTCTATTCCCAAATGTTTTGGCCCTCGCTACCCACAAGTCTACGCGGCCTCTGCTGCTACTAAACGCAGAGGGGTACTCATTGCCCTCCACCGTACTATGCCTTTTAAGTTGCACACTGAGATTTAAGACCCAGAGGGTCGTTATCTTTTGCTCGTCGGGCAACTACTGGACTTTGAGGTCACCATCGCCACATATTACGCCCCGAACCAGGTTCCTCTGCCATTCCTTTCCCATCTCCTATCAATTATTGATTATTACAAACGTGGCACGCTCATAGTCTGTGGAGATTCTAATTGTATAATATACCCCTTTCTGGACAAATCCCCTCAATCCCCCTCTCCGCACACTCCCAAACAATCCTTCCAATCCATACTACAACAGTACTCATTGGGTGACACATGGAGAGAACTCAACCCTACAAAACTCCAGTCCACCTTCTGCTCCCACCCTCATAAGGCATTTTCAAGAATTGATCATATCTTTATGACTGCCAGCTCTTCCCCCGTATTTTGGTTTCTGACATCCTCCCCATTCCCTGGTCAGATCACTGCACTGTGATCACCTCCATTGCTTCTCTGGCTCCTTCCCCCCCCCTGATCTCTCCTGGACCATTAACGAGAGCCTGCTAGCTAACCCATCACATTGCTTGGATATAGATATAGTGCTTAAGGATTATATTTCACTGAACCAAACCCCCGGAATCTCCCTCCTCCTTCTTTGGGAAGCCCACAAACCTGTACTCCACGGAATCTGCATCTGTAAAACCTCCTTCCTAGACAGGGAGAAGAGACAAAAACTTCTTCTTGAACAAGCTTATGACCAATCCCACCTTGCTTTCCAAGCATCCCCCTCCCCCACTAATTAAGAAGCCCTAGAACAATCCCGACTAGCCATTGATCTCCTCCTTACAGACCAAGCCGAGCTCTCCCTCCGTAGATCTCGGCACAAATACTACACTAAGGCCAATAAACCCGGCACCTTTCTTGCTCTCTCCCTCCGTAGATCTCGGCACAAATACTACACTAAGGCCAATAAACCCGGCACCTTTCTTGCCCTCTCCCTCCGTAGATCTCGGCACAAATACTACACTAAGGCCAATAAACCCGGCACCTTTCTTGCTCTCTCTCTGTAGATTTCGGCACAAATACTACACTAAGGCCAATAAACCTGGCACCTTTCTTGCCCTCTCCCTCCGTAGATCTCGGCACAAATACTACACTAAGGCCAATAAACCCGGCACCTTTCTTGCTCTCTCTCTGTAGATTTCGGCACAAATACTACACTAAGGCCAATAAACCTGGCACCTTTCTTGCCCTCTCCCTCCGTAGATCTCGGCACAAATACTACACTAAGGCCAATAAACCCGGCACCTTTCTTGCCCTCTCACTCCATAGATCTCGGCACAAATACTACACTAAGGCCAATAAACCCGGCACCTTTCTTGCCCTCTCCCTCCGTAGATCTCGGCACAAATACTACACTAAGGCCAATAAACCCGGCACCTTTCTTGCCCTCTCCCTCCGTAGATCTCGGCACAAATACTACACTAAGGCCAATAAACCCAGCACCTTTCTTGCCCTCTCCCTCCGTAGATCTCGGCACAAATACTACACTAAGGCCAATAATCCCGGCACCTTTCTTGCCCTCTCCCTCCGTAGATCTCGACACAAATACTACACTAAGGCCAATAAACCCGGCACCTTTCTTGCCCTCTCCCTCTGTAGATCTCGGCACAAATACTACACTAAGGCCAATAAACCCGGCACCTTTCTTGCCCTCTCCCTCTGTAGATCTCGGCACAAATACTACACTAAGGCCAATAATCCCGGCACCTTTCTTGCCCTCTCCCTCCGTAGACTAGATCGAGCCGTTAAGCCTATACGGTTACGGACTTCTTCTGACAATCTCACTAGCAACCCGGAACGCATCCTGCAAATTTTCCACAAGCATCTCTCACGTCTTTATTCTACCTCCTCACCCTTTGACCCTTCCCAGGCCGATGCCCTTTTCGCTTCTCTCCCTTTCCCGAAACTGGCTGAAAACCACCTAACAGCACTAGAGCGACCCATCTCCGCAGCCGAAACCTTACATGCCATTAAACTCTTAAAGCCCCGCAAGCGCCCAGGACCCGATGGCTTTTCGGCCGCATATTACAAAACGTTTGCCCACATACTCACACCTGTTCTAACAAACGCATTTAATGCCATACTTTCGGGCCAAACGTTTAGCTCAGACACAGTACAAGCCAACATCTCGATGATCCCTAAGCCGAGCTCAGATGACACGCAATGGTCTTATTACAGACCAATGTCCCTTCTTCACATAGATGTAAAACTGTTAGCCAAAATCCTATCTACACGCCTCAACACATGCATTGGATCCCTAATCCACAACGACCAAATTGGCTTCATACCAACCCGTCAAGCTGGGGATAATGTCCGACGTGCATCCCTTCTAGCACATATAGCTAAATCCAGCAATATTCCCGCCTGCTTCTTGTCTCTGGACATACGGAAAGCATTTGACACCGTCTCGTGGCCATACTTGCACTACATTCTGCACAGATGGGGCTTTGGCCCTCATTTTTTAACTTAGATCTTTTCCCTCTACCAAGGACCCTCGGCCAGAATCAAATACTTAGGACACCGATCTGCTTATTTTCCAATCTTACGTGGCCCCAGACAAGGCTGTCCCCTGTCCCCTCTGCTTTTTGCTCTAGCTATAGAACCGTTGGCCCTATTGATTAGGGCCAACCCAGATGTCCATGGACTTGAGATAGGAGGCACCTTTCATATTTGTCTATTTGCGGATGAAGTCCTACTTTTCCTCACCTCCCCCTTTACATCCACACCTACCCTCCTCCGCCTACTAGATAGGTTTGGCTTGCTCTCTGGCCTTCAAGTTAATCCCCAGAAGTCACTGGCACTTAATATTTCACTCCCCCCTAATGAGTTAACCCATCTGAAGCAGATACTGCCATTCACATGGCCGCAAGGCTCTGTGCCCTTTTTGGGCATAAAACTCACCCCGCATATCTCAGGCCTCTATGCCGCCAACTACATCTGTTAGAACCCGCCAGGTGGTGCCCCTGGCTGCCCACTTGACAGACCTACCCAAAGCGTGGAGTCTAAGTCCCGGTCTGTGCTTTCACCAGGGCCCCTGATGGTGGGGATGGACTTGAAACAGACCGGGACCAGGTCACGACCTCCGAGCAGGCCCACCAGTGGCAGGGGCAACCTCCGGGGATGAATTGGTACCGGGAGAGCCAGATGTGAGGAGGACGGCAGGACCTAGCAGGATGTATCACGAGCGGGGGTCCCGTGGGGTAGGCGAGGTACAGAATCGGCAGGCGGAGAGTAGTCAGGTCACACGCAGGGTCAGCAGGATAAGTCAGTCCGTAGAGAGGTCAAAACAAGCCGAGGGTCAGGATGGGAGAAGGCAGAGTAGTCAGGACAATCCGGGTCAACACAGGAGCAGGCAGCGTAGTCAGGGTCAATCAGGGTCAAAAACACAGGTACAGGACTCAGGAACTCAGATAGACCTTGCGGCGATTACTGACAGTGCAGGGCATCTTTAAATATTGCGCCCTGCACTGTCATTGGCCGCTCGGGATGCGCCCCCGGGCT